>NC_061096.1:2778831-2797890 GCF_015104395.2 Macrobrachium nipponense
TGGTCGCTCCAAGAGCGCCACAACTTCCGAGAGGGTCCACCAGCTGCACTACATATAGAATGTGTCGTGTTGATCAAAGTGGAACAACGAAAGCACAGCCAATGGCCCCTGGGAAGGATCGATGCAGTATACTCTGATGAGAAAGAGGTAATGAGATCAGTAAAGATGATCTTAGAGGGCGAGGAACAACTACAAGCAGTAGAACACATTGTCCCACAGGAGATCAACACTCACGATGAAGAACGAGAAGAAAACGAAAGCCAGGACGAGAATGTTGATGAAGCAAACCGAAATGACTGGAATCAGGCAGAGAATGATGTGGACAGTGTGACAGACTTAAAGACTCAAGATTAATGAGAGTGAGACAGAAAGTGATGGAGAAGAAGCAAGTGGAACAGTGAATGGTTTAGGAACCAGGCCAGAAAGAAAGGCTGCTATTGAACAGCGAAAGAAAATGCCAGAGTAGATGAAAGACAAAGTAGTGTAGTGAATAGCGTAACCAATTAGAGGTGAACTGTGAAAGAGTGGAAGTTAAGAAGGGATCTGAAGATGTTAGGGTTAGTGTAGTTATCGTTGTTGAGTCTTACAAGACCAACAAGGGCGGTCCACAGACGTCTTCAACAAGATGAGAAGTGTGTATGACAGCAATTATAATTTCCTTATGTCCAAATGTACCTTGTGTGCTACACGGGGTTGAAGGTCACCCATAACAAGGCTCCTGAAGGAGCATGAGTATAAACGAATATGAGCACCCAAGTGTCAAGAGAATCTCTTGACTGTAGTGAGATGTATTCCTCATCAATGGAGACAGTTTTGCTCATTCCAAGCATGATAATTGCTACTCACTGATACTGATTCCATTTGGTAAAACGCGACAAGACCTGATTTGATTACTATTTTCTACACAGAAATTGAGTATGCATTTAAGTGTATCAAATTGTTGCATTGATATTGGCCTTGATGTTGCTTGAATTGATTGTATTTCCATATTGCATTGCTATTGCCTTTGATATTACTTGAATTGATTGCATTTCCATATTGCATTGCTATTGCTTTTGATATTGCTTGTAATGCATTCACTGACATTAATATTGTGTCAAATGATCACTCACTAGGGAAACTGTGTTTGTCGTCGAGAGCTAGACACGTATTGTATTGCTGCTTATGCAGAGATCATGCATTCTTGCCACACCAATCTGAAATTCCCACTCCAAATCGATGCCCATCCTTTTTGGAGGGTAGAGGATGTCGTGAAAAAATAACCGCACAATTTTTTCTCGATTTAAGTCTGCCTTGGTGCCAATTCATAGTTCCACATATCTCAGTTGGCAGCAAAAATGCAATGGTTCTCTCTGTTGCTTCGTAACATTCTATGATTTATATTGAATCATCTCCACCGAGTCACTGAGAGCATTTCTGCATATTTTGATCAGTTCAAATTTTCCACAATTAAAAGGAATTAAGATAACAGTAAAGAGTTATAAAATGAGATTAATGACTAACTGGTCAGTGAGCTACCAACCGAGAGCAGTGCACATCGCCCTTCCTGATAGAGACACCATCTGATGCTGACATGCGTGCAATAGCTCCTGTTTTTTGAGCCTATATTGTGAGTTGGTTCCTTTTTATTCTTCAATCAGTTAGGGATTAGTTCAGTAGTTGTTCAGTGATGATCTCAATCTCAGTGATGATCTCAAAATTGCCTTAGTTAACTAATTGTTTTTCTGTGTTTTGCTTAGTGACTGCGTGGTCACGTGTATGTAGCGATCACATATCAGGGTGGAAAAGCCCCCATGTGCCATTCACTTGTTATTTAGTATGTAGCCATGAGTTAGGAATCTATTTTAATAATAAAATTGTGAAACTCAAATGTACTTCCATTCACATGTAATTCCATTATTTGTACGCCTTATTATCTTTAAATGTATGTTTGTAAGAAAACACAAATCTACTGTCTCAGTAATTTCCGCTCTCAGTGCAAGTCTGTACTACTTATCCATCCGCACCTGTCTATGTCAACCCAGTTCGTCTGTAAATAAATCATCAGTAACCACTACCTGTCTTAATCTCTGGTCCTCGCATAGGTTTATACGCTGTCAACATCTGACGCAGCCAGTAAATACTATCGCCGAATATTTCGCGATATGTTTGTTAGTGAGATTGCTCTAGTAGAATATTGTTACCTACTTTCCTATCTCCATGTTGGGTCGTTCTTTTTCATTGTTGTGTTGATAGAAATGGTCAAAAACATTTGTATTTCTGATGGTAAAATTTTCTCTTCAAATCCGTTGTTTGTGAGTGGCTGTTGTAATCTGTCTACCTCTGCATTTGTAGCTTTCTGCATGGTGCAGTGAGTGAAGGCCAGACGCACATATAAACTGACTACCTACTGTTTGCATTCCTCGGGGCACTTGCCTCTCCCATTAAAACATCCTCTGACATTAGTCACATTTGTCCATGTCATATTTTCTTATGCCTGTGTTCACTAATACTTCAAAGAATGGTAGTTTTTGGTCCATGCAAATGTTGTTTATCAGTGTCTGTGCATCTTTTTGATTTTCATTACCATGAAAATGTCATCACTGTATATTGTATAGATTTCTGGTTTTCCATGCTTACTGAATATGGTGTCCTCTGAATTGGACATGTATGTGTTTGACACAAGGATGCCTAGGGGGGACCCATTACGGCACCATCTACTGGGTAAAATAATTCACTTTTGTGTGAGTAAAACGATCTGTCTTTTGTGCATGCATTAAGCATGTTCCTTATGGTTTTTCCTTGGATTTGGGATGTGGTTACTTGCGAGTGATACATGTCATTTTGTCATTTAGGATTATTTTACGGCGGTATCTACTGGCACGTTAGTAAACAAACTATCGACACGCTTCCATGGAATTTCTCTTGTTGCCCTTTTAGTTCTCAGGATGTCTATGAATTCCAGTGCTGATTTCAGTGTGTATTTAATCATTCCTTTATAAGTATGGGGTGATTATGATTCTGCCCATCTTCTCTTTGTATTCTTGTTTATACATTACCACATACTGTTTTGTGTATAATGATTTCTTCATGGTTTTTAAGGTCCTTGGCAACTTGCTTTAAATACTTTGTTAATATTTCACTCCATTTGTGTCCTCTCAACTTATTAGCCACTTCTACCAGCTCTTCAGTGCATCCATTTTCTTCTGCTTCTGGCCTCAACTAGACAAGGAAACTGATTACCTTCCCCATCAACCTCTGCATTCGAACAGGTTTGAAGCAATAAAACAGCAGAGAATAGACAAAACATGTTGAGTATACTGCCCTTAGCCAGTATCAAGTGCTTAAAACATTGAAAGACTAAAAGAGCTGAAAACGAATGGAGGATTTGTTATATGCAAGATTACTGAGACATTCTATTAGTGATATGGACAAAAAAAACAGAGGAGGAGAGGAGGACATCCCGGTGTGGAAGAGAGAAGAATAGGAATAAGTTGAATAAAAAAATATTAAAAAAGATATGTGTTTAATTTCTATAATCTTTAGTACTGAAAGAAGATTATATTAAACAAAATCATACACTCCAACTTATCAAACAATATTGCAGTGAATGTTCAGCAGTATAGCCAATCAGGGTGATTTTTAGGTCGACACTTTTCAGGACAGGGATTCAGCTTATGCCTATTGAAAAATTTCATAAGTGACTTCTGGCCAATGAAAGTATCACCAAACCTCTGCGTTGGGAAAGGTTTGGAGGCACCAAACCAGCCGCAAGTGTAAGAGTCGTGTACGGTGCCATTCTCTTGCACCAAATGGTATAAATGTTTCTGAAAATAAAAAAAATCAATCAAACCTGGGACTGATTCTCATTATATTAATTACTATGATTTTTATTATCATTTAAACAGTTCAACCAAACAACTAGTAACTTTTTAACTCTCACTGATATGGGCACAGGATTTTTCTTATAATGAAGGTGTGAGAGTGTAGGTGTAAGCGAAAGTGCACGTCAGGATACAACTGATTTATTAATTCATAATTCACATGAGCCATAAAGTGCCAGCCACAAAGTAGTCCCAACCTTTGCCAGGTAGGAAAAAGGAATTAACTCTAGGCCTCTGTGTTTCTTCACAGAGGCAAAATTACAACTACACAGATATAGAACATATGAGTATTGAATAAGTATGCATAGTTGAAAGGATGAGGCTCTTGTACACAGATATAGAACATATGAGTATTGAATAAGTATGCATAGTTGAATGAATGAGGCTTTAGTACATAGATTGGTATGATATCAATAAGGTGACAATAGCCTCATCTGAAATATTCGCCGAAAACAGTATCTTGAAATTTTGTTTTCTCCTGACCTCGTGTTGGCCACATGGTGCTTCTCTGAGGTGAGAGCTGATTCATCTGTGGGAAAGCCATGTACTTACAATGCTCCCCTCCCCCAACCTCAGAATAAAACCACAACTGTGGGCTGGTGTCCAGTATATAGGCTGGTTTCAACTGGTTGATTGAAACAATGCTGTTCTTCAATCAACCAGCACTAAGAACATTTTCAATTACCATTGAAGAATTCTTTGTGGGCCAGATTATACTAGGGTGAGGAGGGGTTTGTGTGCGTCAACCCAGATGAACGGGTAGTTTACATTCATTAACTCTCTGGGGACAAACACTTTTCTGTCTGATTGGTACATTGTTCTTGCTGGTAACAGTTTTTCTATCACCTTTCTCATTGCAGATGTCATTGTCGGGCTTTTGTTTTCTAGGGAGGCATCTGCTGGTAAAGTTTTTTTCGAAACCACCTTTCTCATTGCAGATGTCATTGTCGGGCTTTTGTTTTCTAGGGAGGCATCTGCTGGTAATGTCAATTCTTCGTCATACAGAACTTCAGCCAGGGATACGTTGAACACTTCATGTGGTGGTCTCAATCCCAGCAGGACCAATGGTAGTTCTTTTCTTGAACTGCCTCCCTGACATCTGACTGTTAGAGATCCCTTTAATGATCTGTGCGGCCTCTCTATGATTCTGTTTACTTCGGGGTTGTAGGTGGCAATATGCATTATTTTGGTTCTAAGCCTCTGTCATCGGTGATGTATGATCTTGGGAACACCGTACCTACTGACCCAGTCAATAGGGGCTTTAACTCAGCTTTCTGCTGTCTGTTGTCGAATTGGGATTGCTTCTGCCCATCTTACATTACTATCTACCATTGACAGTTGTCGTTGTTGATGCTCTGACTACACATCTGCTGATTTCGTGAAAGCATGCACCAGGGGTTGGTACTTCATCTGGACCACGAATTCTCATCCCTCAAGCATGTGGCGAAAGTGTCAGACTGCTTTGTAGACTGCAAGAATTTCCTCGTTGAATGACCAGGATTTCTGTTCTGCTGTTGTTAGCTTCTTGCTGTAGAAAGCTAATGGGTGGCGACCATTATCAGTGTCCTGCTCGAGGACAGTGCTCATCGCTATATATATTGCTTGCATTGATTGTCATTGTTTGTTATATAGAGGGAATATTAGTATTGTTGCATTTGTTATTGCTTCTTTTGCTAATTTAAATGCATCACCTTGTTCATTTCCCCAATTTGAATTTTTTTATCCTTTCAAACACTGATATATGGGCTCATGATTTTAGCTATACAGTGGGCCCCCGGATTGGCATTCTCCTGATTTGTGGACTCACGGATTAGCGGATTTCTCTCTGGACCACATTAACCCATTATTCGTGGAAAATTTGAATATTCACAGTAATTTTCTATGAGAAATATCCAGAAATTCCTGGTTTTTATTATCAATTTCATCATAAAATGCACTTTTTTCTTGAGTTTTACCCAGCAAAATAGGCCGTTTTCAGCGTTTTTATAGGGGTTCCAACTATTCGTGGATTCTAAACATTCCCGGGGGTCTGGTACACATCCCCTGTGAATACAGGGGGACCACTGTATTTGGGATGAATCGGTAATAATAATTTATAAGTACCAAGAATTCTTGTACCGATTTCACCGTTGTTGGTTTGGGTGGTAGTTTTATGCCATCTTGGCTCACTTTGTGTCCTAAAAAGCTCACTGTTTTCTCTCCCCACTCACACAATCGGCCCATTTTCTTCTGGTCTTTTCAGCACTTCTCTCCCATGCTTAAGATGCTGTTTTAGGTTCGGGCTGGATATTAGTATATCATCCACACATATTGCACAGAATGGAAGGTCCCCAAATATCTTTTCCAGTAGCCTTTGGAATGTTTCCTCCAAGTTGCAGAGGGTGAAGCAGTTGTAATTAAATGTGTAAGTCTGAACAGAGTGATTATTATTGTTTTTCTGTCTCATTTCGCTATCGGTACATGAAAGTATCCTTTCAATGGATAGACTTTGGTGAATATTCTTGCTCCACTCACTTCGTTTGTTATGTCAATGTTTGGTAGTGGGTATCTGTAAATCTTTGTCTTGACATTAACTTTTTGGTAATCTCCTCAGGGGCGCCATGTTTCGTTTGTGTTTGGCATCATGTGTAGGAGTGATGCCCATGGGCTGGAGGCTTTCTGGCATATTCTAGCTTCTTCCATTTCTTTGTAGACTTTTTTCATGTAGGTTAGCTTCTCTGAAGCCAATTGTCTAAATTTTCAGTGGATTGGGGCACCTTTTTGAATGTGAAGATTGATTCTGTGCTTTGCTGGTTTCATAAGGCTGTGTTTAAAGTCATCCTTAAATACATCTTTGTATTTGTGTTGCAATTCTCTTATTTCTGCTGATGGGATGTGTAGTGCAATGGGCCATATTTTCTGCTTCTTCTTGTCTGCTGCCGTTGTTGTTGTACATCTGCTTGGCTGTTGAGGAGATGAATTCTTTGTGATTCTCGTGACTAGAAAGTTAAGCACTGTTAGGATATCTGTCCTTAATAATGCCATTGTCATGTCAGCCATAATGAAGGACCTGTCGTAGTCTTATGTGTCAAATTTGACCTTCATCTACCAACTTCTGCACATCATTAGTGGTGCTCCGATGGTGGTTTATCTGTTCTCCTGGTCTTGCTTGGATGAATGGCCTGCAGTCTGTCAGTATCAACAAAAAATTCCATGTCGGATATTTCATCTCTTATGACAGAGCATGTCTCCGTTTATCTCTCATACCTAGAAGAAAGACCACAAGGCAACCTATCTCGTCCCCCCCCCCTCATTACTATTAGAGGGTCACATGTGTAACACTACTGGGTGTTTTTGAGAATATGCAGCCATTGTAGTGCTTTTTCACTTATCCCAAAATCTCCAGTGCCTGTGATTGCTTTCCCTTATATTCTTGTCTGGGAAAGTGCTTCTTGTAAATGGGGCCTGGATGGTTCATCTTCATTGCTGTCTCCTTCGCTGTCAGATGACTGCTCTGTGCGACACGCTGCTGATGCACCTCGTCCACCATGACTAAAAATTCTTCTATGGGCATGGTGGAGGCTTTAGCATCACAGCTACTGTCTGGAGGGGTAATTTGGTGAGGAGTACTTCCTTCACCAAGTCCAAGGATGACTCAGCTTCTCCACACCTGGCTGGTTGGGTAATGAGTTGCCATAGCCGCTTATACACCTGCAACGGCCTCTCGTCACCTATCAGTGACCCCACTTGGTTCAGGAACTTCTTTGATCTCTGCACTAGCAGCATGCTGAGGGATGACTTCGGTTCATCCTTCAGGATGTTGTAAGTTACTGGAGTGTCTAGTTCCTCAAGCCATGTTGCTATCTGCTCAAACACATCGTCCAGCAGGAATTCGGGGATGGCGGCTGTTTTCTGCGTCGATGAAAATTGTCTCCATCCTAAAAAACAATTCTTCTAGGTGGTGGGCCATGGAGGACGGCAATTGGATGAAAGCAGCAGCGAGGTTCTCACTGATGGTGTTGGGTAGCTTGCGTGGTCAGTCATCTCCAATATCACCGGTGTGAGAGTGAGATGTAAGCGAAAGTGCAGGTAAGGATACTACTGAATTATTAATCCAAAATTCACAGAAGTCATAAACCCATACAGACCACAAGTAGGAAAAAGGGATTAACTCTGGGTCTCTCTGTTTCTTCACAGAGGCAAAAATTCAACTATATAGATGTAGAACACATGAATTTCGAATAGGTATACATAGATAAATGGACGACATTTTGATAACTAGATTGGTGCAATATCAATAACGTGATGAAAACGTCGTCAGAAATATTCGCCAAAAACATCATCTTGAGATTCTGTGTTTTTCTTGACCTCGTGTTGACCGTATGGTGCTTTCTCCAATGTGAAAGTTGATTCATCTGCAGGAGAGCCATGTGGTTGAACACGCGCGCTTACAGAGGAATTGGCTACACTGGGTCAGAAAACACACACTGCAGACAATATAACAGAAAAGAAAAAATCTGTTCCTTGTAAACATTGTGAATACCCTCATGATAGTGTGAAATGTCGGTTTAAAGATAAGGTAGGTATGCCATCAGTGTCATAAAAAGGGGCACTTAAAGCAAGCTTGAACAGTTGTTGTCAGTAGTAGTAAAAATTATGTACAGAAAAGTGGTCATAAATCTGTAGTACATAAAAAGAGGAAAAGTGTTAAAGCAATTGATGATGTAACTGTTCTGAGTGACAGAGAAGATAAGCTTTTTTCAGTTACCACTGTTCATGCTGTAGAGGATGTAATTAAGGTGACAATTAGGGACCATATTGTTCCTTTTGAGGTTGATTCTGTGCTGCAGTGAAGATTGGGCTCACACTTTCGGTTTACTTACTGAAGATTTTAAGAAACATTTCAAGGCATTAAATAATGTTAACATATATGTTTTAAGTAAAGTTTCTGTAAATGTTGCTTATAATAATCATAATGTCAGTCAGATTTTTTATGTTGTGGAAAATAATGATTAAAATGTTTGCAGTAAAGATCTGATGGGTAAGATTGGTATGTACTTGATAGGCATAGATAATTCATCAAAAGTAAATGAGATTGACAGAAATGTTTAGGGTTTGTTTGGTTGCTAAGATTCATGTGAAAGGTGATTCAGTACCTAATTTTAGAAAACACAACTGTTCCCTTTCATTATACGACTAAGGTTGAAGATGCTTTGCAGACTTGGGTTAATGATGATATAATTCAATCTGTCAGTTCAGCTGAATGGACAGCTCCTATTGTTACTGTTATGAAATCTGATAACTCTGTGCGCATTTGTGATGATTTCTAGGAGTTGAATCAATGTATAGATTGTGATCAGTATCCATTACCAAAGACTGATGAATTATTTCCCACTTTTGATTTAAAAAATGCTTACTTACATATACCGGTGGATGAAGGGAGACAGAAATATTTAGTAATTAATACCTATAAGGGTTTGTTTAAGTTTAAACGGTTACCTTTTAGTCTTTCTTCTTCCCTTGATATTTTCAAAGGTTTATTAATTGTTTGTTATCAAATGTCGATGGTGTTGGTGTCTATCTAGATGACATAATTATCAGTGGAGAAACTGAAGGGGAGAGTGACCTTAGATTTAATAACGTTTTAGATATTTTGCAAGAGCATAACATTCAGATTAATAAGAGAAAATTTGTTGTTAAGGTATCTCCATTAGAATATTTGGGTTATATTTCTGAAGGTGTTAGTCCTTCTATTAAAAAGGTCCAAGCTATAATAGATGCTCCATCTCCCACTTCTATTGCAGAAGTTCAGTTTTTTCTTGATATAGTTAATTATTACTGTGAGTTTGTTCATAATTTTTCTATTAAGTGTGCTCCCTTGTATGATCTGTTGAAAAAGAATGCAAAATTCAAATGGAGTAAACTTGACCAAACTGTTTTTGAAACTGTGAAGAAAAATTTGGCTGAAAGTCCATTGATATGTAATTATGAAGGAGAAAGTTCATTGATTTTAGAAGACGATGCTTCACCCATGGGAGTTGGTGGTGTTTTGTTACAGAAAGTTGATGGAAAAGATGTTCCTGTATGATTTGTGAGAAAAATACTTTAATCTTCTGAACGGATCTATGCTCAGATAGAACGAGAAGGTCTTGCATCAGTTTTTGCTTTAAACAGATTTAGATATTTCTTACTGGGTAGGAAGTTTGAAGCTAGGGCTAACCACACACCATGACTTGACTTATTGGGTAAAGGATGTCAGATCCCACACCAAGCCAATGCACGTACTCAGCACTGGGCTTTGTTGTTATCTCAGTATGCTTTTGACCTTGTCTATAAGGCAGGCAGAGAGAATGTAGTTGCCGATGCATTTAATGGGTTACCTATTAAGGATGATACTGAGTTTCATACACCTGCGGAATATATTAAGCTGTTTGAAGCAGTAGAATTGATAATATTTCTTTTTAGGTAATACAGAAATGTACTAGAAAGGATGAAGTTTTAGATAAAATCCTTCGATGTATTAAATTTGGTTGGTCTAAAGGGGATCCAGGATTGTCTGAGTATGGCACCGTGAAGGCTGATCAAAGTTTATATGATGAAGTAGTACTGTATAGAAACAGGATTGTCATACCCACCCTATTGAGGTGTAAAGTGTTGGATCGCTTTCCTAGCAGTCATAATGGTATTAATGGAGAAACAAAGCCACAGTTATGTAAATGTACATATATTTAAGGATAGCTTTCGGTTCCCGAAATTTATCCTTAAAGTTTTAAATTTAAATATATGTACATCTACATAACTGTGAATTTGTTTCTTCATTTGAAGACTCGTGCTACTATGAGGATTTTTTAATGGTATTAATGTCATGAAAGCAGCAGCTAAGAATTAGGTTTGGTGGCTAAAGATTGATCAAGATATTGCAGAGGTTACAAAGAGTTGTCATGTTTGTTATACTAATTACCAGCCAAATCAAGCTCCTGTTCCTTCTTGACCTTCACCTGGTAAAGCATGGTCTAGATTGCATATAGATTATGCTGGACCGGTGGATAATAAGTATCTTTTTGTGATTGTAGATGCTTATACTCATTTTATGGATGTTCATGTTACCTCCTCAACAACATCAAGTGTTACTATAGAGTTGCTTAGGAAAACCTTTTCTAATTTTGGTATTCCACATGAGATTTTGTCCGATAATACTCCATATTTTGTTTCAAAGGAGATTAAGTATTTTTATAAGGAAAACGGTGTTAGTCTTATACTCCTGCACCATTTAACCCTGTGAGGACTGTTAGAGAAGGCTTGAACAAGTTTAAAAGTGGATCTTTAAACACTTGCTTTGTAGATTCTTGTGCAACTATAGAAGTAGTTCACATTCTAATACTGGAAAGTCACCTGCTGAACTATTGTTTGGTCATCCCTTTAAAATAACCATTGAATTGGTTAAGGTCCATTCTAGAAAAACAGAGTTCTGGAAGTTTTGTCAAAGAAATTGTTCTCTCAGGAAACTCCTAAGTATAATGTTGGAGACGCAATGTTTCCAAAAAATTTTGGAAAAGGAGATACCTGGAAATGGAATGGAAAATCTTGGAAGTTTTAGGAGTAGGAAATTATCTTGTGGAAGTTCACAATTTTGGAAATATGTTAGAGACACCATGACCAATTAATGCCTAGATTTACTAGTGTAGATGGACCTTGTAACGATAATATATCTGCAGCCTCAGAAGGTTGTGTAGAATCTTTGATGTTTCATGTAATGTTCAAATATATGAGAGTGATGAATCATGTGTGCCCCATACTCCAGTTTTAAGGAGATTCAGCAGAGGATACTACACCCTTTCAAACACATCTAAAGATTTTTGCACAGCTACTCCATGTGAAATTATTCAGTCGTTTGAATTAAAACCAGAACTAATGTAAAATTAGAAAATGATCATGTATGAGTAAGATCTGTAATAACTTCAGTTTCAAAAACTGCATTAATTTTTTTTTAATTTCTATCTATGAGTAAATTACAAAATTAATTATTAATGCCATACTTAGTGGAGATGAATGTAAGAAATGCTGTTACATGTTATCTCAGAGGAATTAACACTTGCCTTAACGCTTGCCAAAAACATTATTTACAATTCTTCTCATTCATACTTACACCAACTTCCCCCTGGTCAGAACGGGTTGATTTAGCCAATCGGAAGATGGTTTTCGTTATATTGAGAACTTCTTCATATCGCCAGTCATTGCACCCACCCCACATACCACCCAGGATAGGAACACCGTGCCAGGGATGATCCCGCATGACGTGGAAGCACTGGAAAGACGAGCAAAGATTCATCAATTCATTTGTCAGTTCGGCGTCTCATCATCAGAGGCCATTGACGCCGGAGGGAGAAAGAAAAAGAAGAAGAAATAGTCCTTTGTGAAAACATTTCGTCTTTTTTATGCATACCATGAAAACAGGAGATACAGACCTGCGGACAATCAGATACTGTGAGAAATGAGTTGCATTAGGCTACATTGTGTCCAGGGTATTTTTTTAATGGAAACCGTAAGAGGAAACCAAACTGATAATTAGATTTAATACGAATTTGAATTCACAAAGTATATTTAGACTTATGGCAGGCTGTGTGTGTGTGTGTGTGTCTGTGTGTGTGTGTGAGGCTGCAATGGATTTACCTTCTTACAGGAACCAAGAGAATTAATAAATGAAATTGTTACGTTGTCTGAAACAGATAGGATATGATACATTTTGTATGATGTAATGATTATTATAATAAAGGGTAAAACTTGTTCATAACCTTCCATATTTCATTAAACACTTCCTGATTGAAAGTTGGATAATGAAAATAATGAGGTAAATATGCTTTAGGGTTTTAAAGAAGACTGAAATCATTCTTGACTATATATCTGAAACAGTATTGTGAATATAATATGAACACCATTGTGAATATAATTCAATAACTTGCAAGTACATAGTTTGGTTTTGCTGCACTGTGGAGCGATGACAAAATGTCGCTTCAGGAGATCACAAAAGTGAGTGTGTCGGAACATTGTTTGTCGTTGTCATCGTTAGCTCTCACTGAGACTGAGCGGGGCTTCGTATTGTACGACGCATCACTTTTTGGATGGCGTGATGTGTTATGTTTTATTCCAGGAAAATTCATTGGTATTATTTTGATTTTATTTTGCAATTCATTTATGCGGGATTGCTTTTTTTCATATGGCTCTGGCAATCCACAATGGAATGGTGTTGATTGTAGGGGAGATACTAATGACATTATTTGTCTGTCATTATTATGATTGATGTTTAGTTCGAGAAAGGGGTGGACGGGATTTGTGCAATTCCCCCCAGGGTTATTTTGGTTTCCTACTTTGGATTATACCTTTTTATATTGGTGCATTATTTGGAGTTTTCATCGTGTTGCATTTAGTCACTAATTTTCAGAATTGGACTTATTCAGATAATCATTTGTTCATCATAAATAAAGCCTATTTTTTTGGTAATTATGGATCTGATTTAACGACCTTGGGTAATTATGGTTTGTGGGTTACACTGAGGTTGAGAGAGAGAGAGAGAGAGAGAGAGAGAGGGTCGGTTGAGACAACATATGCAATTAAAGTTGGTCATAAATGGGTATTATTATTATTGCAGTGGGTCCATTGGCAGTTGGCGATATTATTATTATTATTATTATTATGAATAATTTTCTACCTCACACACGTGTCAAACGTATGATGGGCCTTTTGAGCGAGAGAGTGAGGTGCTTCCCACCAGGTCACAGAAGCCATGGACCTAAGTACGTTCACAGTACATGAGGAGTTACCGAGGCAGGTTGAACATCGCACTCCAGGGACAAGCTACAGACCTTGGTTATTATGTTGTATTTGAGGTACACGAATGAGATTATCATGTTCTTAATGTAGAAATAAATTTCCATCATACATCTACACTATCTCTCACGCAAGAGATCTTAGAAGTACAACAATATTTCTATATTTTACAGGTTATTTTTTTATTATTATGATCTAACGATATTATTTTGGAAGAAGCATAAGGTTGTTAAGCAAACTTTCAAAGAATAGAATACCCAGAAATATGAAAACAGAAAAAGTAAAAAAAAAAATGAAAATGAGAGAGCACTGAGGCCGAAGACCTCTGCCTATGCAGCGCAATCATTCATCTGCCAAAGGTTCAATAAGGCAAAAAGATACATTCTTATCATAATAAGACTAATTACGAGGCAAACCTAAGGGAAAATTTTCTTAAAGTCCCGAAAATAACCTTTCGAGTAATCAGAGACCGGACTGTGGGCATTATAGCAAAAATGTAGAGGTTAATGAATCAGCATCAAAAGCCTGGTTGATTTGTATATTGGTTTCATTTGTCATTTCCGCCCTTTTCTAAGTAGTTCATTTGATTTCATTTTGATTCATAATGCAAATACTTCTCCCACAAACTTTGTGAAGTACAGGTCAACTTGTACTGAGTGTTGTTAAATGAAACAGAACAATTATTACGAATTTTTAAAAATATTTCTTACCACTGATGCTTCGGTCAAGGGCACAAGATTAGTGACATTTCATTTTGACTTGAGACTATCAGCATTCACAAGGGAAATTAAAAGCAAAAAAGATGCATGGATATGATTGTCTTCCAACAAACATCTGGACTGCCCTTCCTAATGCCAAGTGCATTGTGGACTTTCTAAAAAGAAGGCGGGGGGAGGGGGGGATGGATAAGTCACTGGAGGCATCAAAGACTTCATAAAAGTACCACCCACCTCATTTGCAAAGCCAGAAATGACTGAGACCGGATCCAAAGCAAAACAAAAACTAGCCAACATTGTGCAGAAGTGGCCTTACTGGTTAAACGGAATTATCCCAACCACATGGACTCGGCATATACCACCATAAGCTCAGGAAAGTTGCCAGGAACCGCATCCTCAGATGTAGACGGAGGAAAAGTGAGCAGTGACCATTCGAAGATGTAGAAATGGCCTCCTTATGATGCCCGATTCAGTAGATCTTACATCCCCAACCTTGCCTCCTGCAGGAGGTACATGATGGACACAGGCAACAACAGCAGCCTCATACCATCATACGCCACTGGACCTTACTGTTTCACCAAACGGGAAAGAAAATGTTGGTAGGAATGAATCATCTCCAACATCCAAATGCCCCTGTTCAGTGCAGATTTCCTTAAACACTCCTGCGTACGTGGATATCAAAAGCTTCTGCCTTTTGGCCCTCTTCTCATTTCAGATGGGACCACTCTCCATGAGTCCAAAGCAGCCGCCCATTTCATCAGTAGGACTACACAAGGTAAACAAAAAGGTTGTAATTCTAAATTGAAGGTTAGTAGTCACCTGAAAATGTCACAAAGCAGTGAAACATATCGAATAAAAAACAATAAATTAAAGAAAGCATCAGAATAAAATAATAAAATACAAAGATTCATAAAGAAAACTTGCTTGATGTACATTTATATCTGTATGTATGGATGTGTGTCTGGGGGCTCCCTCTGTATTCTGTTCTTCAGATTTTGTACAACTTTTTTCCCTCCATGTAAAATAACTACTTTATTGGCTAAGACGATTTCTAAAATTCATAGAGATACTAACAGTGCCGTCTGAAATCCACTCTTGAACAGCATCCACTTCTCTCTGATATATGGGAGAGTCGGTGTCTCGGCTTATGAATCTATCGACGAATTTGTCTCCCATTGCTCCAAACCTCCAAGCCCGTCCAGTCGAGTTGGTGACATTTCCTAAAACTGGAATGAAACACGAAAATTATACGATTGCCATAAAAATGATTAAATAACAGTTACTGTTCAAAATGGGCATAACTTCAGATGAAACGAGAAAAATGAATTATACCTACAGGCGAATAAAAGTTTATTTAATATAATTTCTTTATGTGGAAAACAATAACGAGTCAAAAGAAGTATGGTAAAATATGAACGGAAATCATACGTAAATACAGATAAAACAATCAAAAATAAAAACCGTCATTTGAATAAAAACTTTCCTATTCTAGAAATTTTCTGAGAAATAAGAACACATGCTTGTCTGGTCTTTTATATTTTAGATAACTTCATGCTGATCAGTTTCATTTCCTTCCGTTCCTTACAGTCATCAAACTCCGATGTTCACTGCTGCACTGAAAAGGGTTACCATTTCACTATTTAAGTCACTCTTATTACAGTAGCCAGCTCATGTGGTCTTGCCTTGATTGCTGTTGCCTCCAAAAAGATACTGACGTCAAGATAATAGTCACCTCTGATCTTACGTGCAATGAAGGCGAAGAGGGGATGAGTGGTCATTCATTTGTTTTCTGTCTACCTGTTTGATGTGGATGAGAGTGATCATGAGGGCTCTGGCGGCTGGCAGACACAAACAAGCAGAAAAAAGAGAAGAACCTCTCGTTTGGCTGCTGGACCGGAGCCTAACATTCGTGTTTCACCTCGCCCGACACCTGAGAAGAGATGTCACGTAGCAATTCACAATCTGCACTCATCAGTGATGCTAGACACCATAGTTTCTTACTGGCTCAGACCCCCTAATCTCCCACGAACTCCCATGCAACAGTAAACATAAAGTGGCTAACAGGATTACCTGCCTATTTCAACACCTCAATGTTTTTAAAGGTGAGAATTTCGGACGTAATATAATATTCTCAAGATATAACCTAATCCGGTACCAACCCCATCCCCACCCACCCCCCAGGGGAACTTACTGACCCCAAGCAGGGTCACTTCCACCGCAAGTGGCAGCCAACCCCCCACGGCGAGTGACTGCCCACACCCTCTGGCTAACCCCCATCCACCAAATGATCAGCGTTTTCACCTCCCATCTTCGTGATTAGCCATGGATACATTAGATATAATGTCTTGGAATATTTTTGGCCTCAAGCGGAACATTCCTCTCCTAAACATGTTCTGCAAAAACTTCAAAGGCATCATTGCATTGCAACAAACGCTCCTCTGTCCACATGACCTTGTCATCTGTGATTCAATACATGAAGACCTCAGAGCCTTCTTGACTTCATCGATGCAAGTTATAGATCAAAGCATAGCAGTCGCCCGAAAGGGGGGTCCTCTCTTTCCTGTGGCACAAATCGTTAGACAATATGGTAAACGTGATGACATACAGGAGTGACAGATTGCTGGGGCTTCAAGTGACAGTAGGGAACTCTAAAATCCTAATAATTAATGTTTTTTATGCATGGTCCTAGGTGAATTTCACATTATTCACGATTCTCCTGCTGATCATATTTATATAATTGGATACCTTAATTCTCACTCCACAACACTATCTTATAATGAACTACTGTCATCTGTCAAAATCATGCTCTCCATATTAGCGATGTAATGCTCCTCTCTCCCTCCTCCTATTCATATATACAAAATAGAGTGGATGCAATTACAACCTCCTGGCTGGACCATTGCATCACATCTCCACAACTTCATGATTCTATTATGACCAGCAATATTCGCTATGATCTTGCAACGGGCTACGATCACATCCCATTACAGGTGTCATTCAGTACCCCAACCCTCCCTACCGTGAATCCCCTAACTGACATCCCACCAGTGGTAAACTGGGATTTTAAAAAGCAACAGAAAACCAGATACTTTAAGACGACCACAGAAACCAGGTTGCGGTCAATAGTTCAACCGGCAGACGCCTTACTTTGTACCAACACAAAATGTAGAAATGACCACCACAGGAGGGATCTGAATGAATTCTATTCGAACATAATCTCCGCTATGCTTGCTTCAGGCAAGGCTGCCTTTAGATTTCGTCAAGGTAATTCTCGTAATATAGGTGGATAGAATGACTTGGTTAAAGATCTGTATACATACTCAAGAGAAATGTTTTTACTGTGGAGGAAAAATGGTAGCCCAAGGGAAGGACACTGCATTACTAATGAGGCAGGCGAGAGCGCAGTTCAAACTTGCTCTTAAACACTGCAGATTAAATGAAAAACAACTAAGAGCCAATGCAATGTATAGAAACTTAGAATCCTGTGATTATCCTCGTCTTTGGAAAGATATCCAGGTCCTTAAATCCCAAAACTGAAAAGCAATCACAGAGAGTAGGGGAAGCAGTCGGTGACAAGGTTATCGCAAGTATGTGTGGCGATCACTTCAGCAATATCCTGAATTGCATAAATGATCAAGACTCCCGAAGGGATGTAGATAACTTCCTTACTGATAACATTCAATTTCATTTTGTAGATCGTATTGCTCCAGGTAACATCAGCAATGCCATAAACAGCATATCAAATAATAAATCGCTGGCTGTGATGGTCTTCCCGCAGAAGCTTTCAAATTCTGCCATCCGATAATTTACATTTTGCGTGCATAATTTACCAGTTTCTTCCAGACTCCCTACTCTTATTTCACTTGATACCATTAATCAAAAACAAACTAAAGTATGCAGCTGACCCTGGCAACTACCGTCCAATTGCAATCACAACGATAGCGTCGAAGATACTTGAGTCGGTTCTTCGAGTAAGATTTCTCCCCTTTCTACGCACCAATGACAACCAGTTCGGATTTAAAGCAAACCACTGTTTTCCTTTGTTTTGTAGATGTGAGAAAAGCATTTGACAGAGTAAACTACCCGAAGCTCTTCCTGAAGGTTCATAAAAGAGACACACCTCTATATTTAATTGGCATTTTATATTGCTGGTTCTCCACACAGCAATTCTGTGTCAAATGGGGTAACGTATTATCGTGCACCTTTGGCTCTCTAAAAGGGCTTCGGGAATGGGGTATTCTCTCACCATACCTGTCTAATACATACGCAGATGCCCTTTATGTCAAAGTGAACTCACTTCTAATTCGATGCACTGTCAATGAAACAACTATAAACAACCTTTGTTATGCCGATGATATGGTTCTGATTTCCTCATCAGTGCAAGGCCTCCAACGACTCATCGACACTTCCCGCCAATATGCACAAGAATTTTATATCCTATACAACAAAACCAAGACCCAGTGCATGTCGCTGCTCCGGAGATCGCTTAAGCCTATTGCAGAACCACAAATTTCCCTCGGAAATCATTGGCTGGAATTCGTGCACGAATTTCCGTACTTGGGTCACATTATCACGGACAACCTAAAAGATACGGCAGACATAGAACAGAGACATCGTAAACTATTTCCAAATGGTAACATGATTGCAAGAAGGTTTGCCTTCTGTCACCGAGACGT
>NC_061096.1:2798390-2822873 GCF_015104395.2 Macrobrachium nipponense
TAGGGGAAAAGAATTGATTGCATGAAATGATTATTGCAACTACCATAAATCATAAAATAATAGATAACAGCAGCTCTTCAATCTTCTACCCTGAGACTTGAAACTGATGATAGTATGAACACCTTGACCCCGTGGGAACACAGGCAATGTACACAACGTTCCCTGTCTCCTATTCTGCAAATTAAGGATGCACTGTAATGCTAGATTTAAAATGTAGTTAATGTGACTGGGACTTCCTTAAGGCAGAGATAGCAAAATGAAAGAACACTTATGGTTGTGTGTCACAAATATTTTCCACTTCACTTATTTTCTGAAGGAGATGCAATGGGGATTTAGTTTATATATGAGAGCACGCAGAAATTAAAAGAGTGAGAGAATCGTGCATCAAAACAAATTCCAAATCCAATGTACCTTTGTCCTTGGGCTAAGGACTTTGGGAGAAAATGCTTCACGACCCCACACAAGACTATAGATGGTAGCGAGAAAGACCCCTGTTCTGTTCATTCGTCTGACTCCAGTTAGAATGGCTCGAAGTGGCAGTTTTTGTTTGTTTGTTTGTATAGTGTTTTTATGTTGCATGGAACCAGTGGTTTTTCAGCAACGGGACCAACGGCTTTACATGACTTCTGAACTACAATGAGAGTGAACTTCTATCTCCAGAAATACACATCTCTGATGCCTCAATGGAATACCCGAGAATCGAACTCGCGGCCACGGAGGTGGCAGGCCAAGACCAAGCCAACCATGCCTCTGAAGTGCTCGAACTGGCAGCTGACACCATGCTTTATCTGACTCTACTCATCTGTCTTTTGTTTGTCACATTTGGCCGCCGATGCTTCTCCGAGTTGTTGACGGTTTTCATGGAATGGAAATTTGAAACGACAACACAGATTCAGTAAAGGTGTAGCAATGAGAGGCTGCTTAAGCTGTATGACGGAGGGGGAGTTTGGAGGAGTGAAGTGGGGTGAGCTGCCATGACTGACCTTTAATTACTAGGGAGTGGGGAAAATATGGTTTCCATATGCTGACGTGGGTGGTCCCTTGACCTTGCTTTACTAGAATCTAGTATATTCTATTTAGGTTTCTTAGAATTAGGTACTTAAAGACATGCATATATATATATATATATATATATATATATATATATATATATATATATATATATATATATTTATATATATCGAGCTACAAATGTCCTTTAATATCTAATTGGCTCTACCTCTGAATTAATATATTTTCATATATGTTTAACCGAAGGGGAATTTTTTAGGTGAACATAGTATTATCGCCTAAAAAATTCTCCTTCGGTTATACATATATGAAAATATATTAATTCCGAGGTAGAGCGAATTAGTTATTAAAGGACATTTGTAGCTCGATATATGTATATGAATCACAGTAATGTGATATGACTTATGTAATGGCTACGTGCGGGCAAAAGCAATACAACGCTACCGAGGACGAGGGGGTTTGATGTAGTCTCCAAAACTACAAATACCTAAGTGCGACAGGTATTTGAGGTGGGAGGCGGCATAAACTTATATCCTCTTGTGGTGGCGGGGTGGGCTAAGGCTTCACTGCCATCCTGGAATTGAAGATGTCGATGGTTCGTACCTGTCGGGAGGCAATTCTATTATCGCTTAAAAAATTCCCCTTCGGTTAAACATATATGAAAATATATTAATTCTGAGGTAGAGCGAACTAGATATTAAAGGACATTTGTAGCTCGATATATGTAAATGAATCACGGTAATGTGATAGGACTTATATATATATATATATATAATATATTATATATATATATATAATATACTATATATTATATATATATATATAATATATATATAATATATATATATATATATATATACATATATATATGTATATATATTAATATATATAATATATAATATATATGATTCTATAATATCTAAATATAGATATATATATATATATATATTATATATATATATATAATATATATATATATATAGTCTATATATATATATATATATATAAATAATGTTAAGGCACTGGTCAGAGTAATAAATACGTATTAATTAAAATAAATGGGGTTGATAACCTTAGTGCTTGCTGGTTAGAGACCGATGCAAAACAGTCAATGCCTGAAGATGCTGATATGAGACACAAGTTGAAAACACACTGGTTGCGGGATGATGAAACGCGAGCGCATTCCAGAGGTATGAGGTAAACTGCAAGGAAAGGTTACTTCAGGTCACCGAATACGTGTGCTAGATAAAACTTGTACATGGGAAAATGAAACGCACAGAATAGACAAGTGTGCATGCGTTCATGTGTTCAGTAGCATGCATGTATCCGTGCATCTGTTGGTCAGTGTACATACGTACGTTTGTGAGACGAAATAGATGGAATAAAAAAAACCCTAGTGAGTGATTAAGCGGATATTACCTGATATTGATCGTGTGTGGAAGGCGCTAAGATCCATTGGAAAAGGTAGAGTGTAAAAGACTTAGAAAAGTTATACCTTTTATGTAGTAACATTGAGTTCAGTTTCTAGAGAAAGGGAAGTGTGATGCGACACTTATTTATTGACGAACTTCAACATTTCATTGTTTGACAATTATATTCTCATTTTCAGATGGATTCGAAGTCACCATTTAAAAAATGGATTCTCTAGGCTTGTATTGACTTTTATTGATAAAGACTAATGAGTACTTGGACAGAAGAAGATAAGAGGTTGTACTTAATTAAATATGATTTCAGGAAGAGTAATTGTAGTTTTTGGGATGTTCTTTAACTTATTCTATTCCATTTTCATGTTAGCTATTTTGGGAAATAAAGATTATATTTTTGTAATGGGGGTTTTCAGCTAGCTACAGGGGCGGCATTCAAAGGGACGATGACACTCAGAGGTAGGTTCGTTCCCAGTTAGGAGTTCTCTCCAATTATTTAACTGAGGATCATTTTGACTCTTGTTATAGTGGTGGCAGCAGTCAAAAGGCATTCAAGCCTATAGATTACTTTTCCGGAGAGACTAGGGTTAGATAGATTAGATATATGTTAGGGAAAAGTGGTTATAATTATGTACATTTGGCAACTGACTCTCTATCGATGATAGATGGGGGTTTAACTTGTAGTCAGTGGAATTCGTGTGTTACCCGGGCTTTTGGCAGTGCTATTACCTAGTGTGTGAGGCTAAAGATGTGTGTCTTAAGGGGGAGTGATAAACTGATAACAGGAATTAGTTTGCGCAGTTGCAAATGTAACTAAATATTATGCACTAAGGCGAGAGCAAATAACTTTGTGTTCACGTGCCGAAACCTATAAGGACGTAAGTGTTAAAGTTTACTTTTGTTTTACTGGGCCTTTTGTTTTTTGTGGTGTAAACAATTTTCTCACAAGTGTATTTAATTTTGGTGTCCCTGCGGGATTCAACAGACATTAGAGGTCTGTTGTAATTGCAATGTATTAGAAAGAGTAGCACGACATGTTTCATTTTGTAAGTGGGTGTGAGGAGAGAGAGGAGGCTGATTGATCGTGCTAAGATCAGCATTTCCCAGCCAGCAAAGGTTCGTGGTATGTTTTCTCTCTCTCGTTTTTCCCCATTTTCTGTTGGGCATAGTGACACACATTGGATCAGCGGATTACCTTGAATCTGTGAGGCAGTAATTCAAAGTAGTAGCGATTTGTTGGGAATTGGTGCATGCAATTTTCTTTTATTGGTGAATGATACATTATTACTTTTGTGTTGGTGGCTTGTGTGGGGATAAATATATTGGGTATTGAAGTCGGGGCAAATCCTGAATCATAAGAGTTCCCATCAAGAAGGCAAAAAGGTTGAAGCAGGTAACAGCCAAACTTTGGTGCATAAGATAACTAACATAAATGCAGGAGTCAGCCCTTTTTTGAGGCATTGTTGATGGCCCTCTGTCCCAACCAGTGCAAATTTTTATCGAGGGAGTGAATAACTACTTAAACACCAAGGGAATTAAAAATGATGTAGAGGCGTTCACAGAGGCAAAAGCCTTGTTAGAGTTCAATAAAGGGCGTTTGTTGTCATTTAGATGACGTAGTTTCCAATACACAAAATGTCAGTCATGGACCGAGTTACAAGCATTTCTGAGGACGGCATATGGAACAAAGGAACACGGAGATATGGTGAGGGATTTAAGAGGATTGCACAAGATTAGGAAAGGGACAACAAGCCTTATTGAGCATAGCTCAAAACTTTTTGACTCAGCGGGAGAATGAATACAGAAATTGAAAAAGTCCACATGGGTAAATGGGAATAACATCTCACTCGACAAATTACAAAAATTAATACATTTTTCTCAGCTTCTACATGACGTCCCGGATGCCATTATAGATAGTTTTCATGAAAAGATTGAACCTACATCAAAATGAGGAACTGATTTATTCCCAAATTCAGAAACATATATCCAAGTGTCAAACGGTCGATAGTACATTTTCTAATTTGACTGGTTCGAGAAAATATGGACGCCCAAAGAGACTCAGATTTTTCTTCTATCCTTTTGTGTGCAAAAGTGGAATATAATAGAGGATCGATCGATCAAGGGCAACAGCAGTTGCGTTGCTACAATTGTAATAAACCAGGGTACACAAAGAAAGTATGTAGAGTTAAATATTGTGGAATATGCAAAAGGGCAGATCGCTTTTGGCAAGCTTGTTCGTCTCAGATACGGAGGGATGCGACACCTACACCTCAGAAATTCAGGAGTTACAATACGGGAACTTCCTAGACAGGTCACTCAAAAGGGCAAAGGGATCAGCAAAATATTTGGAAAGCCGATCAACAAAAAGGGTACAGATGATTTGCATGTGCCATTGTGGTCTCGTGGGGGATGCCCCAGAGCCCAGGCCGATAGTAAATGGAACAGTGGAGGCTGTGAAGATCCCAATTTTTATTGATACAGGATCTTCAGTGAATTTAATGGACCATGATCTGTATCACTTCATGTTCTCCCAATACCCTTTGAAACCCTCAACAGAGATGGTGTGTGATGTGCAAGCCCATAGATTAAATACCCTAGGTTTTATAAGAATAAGGTTTACTCTTGGTGGTAAAATGTTAATATAACCATTTTTTGGTTATAAAAGGGGTTGTGTTGGGCAACAGACTTTTACTGGGCCATCCTTCATGTAGGAGACACAGGATATCTGTCCATACAGGTGTTAGAGGTATAACGGTTGGAATACCGAGTGTTTTTATCCCATATGAGGATACAAGTGGAACTAAGGATACCGGGATTAATATGGGTAACAGTGAAAATGGGGCGCTTTTGGTGGTGATAATGGTAATGATATGGGGAGTAGTGATATCGGAGCCCACACTAGTGACATGGAAAATAATGGTGGGGGTGTCAGTGATGGTAAAGGAGATATTGAGGGCCATGGTGGTGATAATTTTGGCGGTTTTAACAATGGTGGTATGGGTGGTGATGCTGATACTGATACTAATACTAATGCTGATACTGATACTAACAATGGGGTCCTGGTGGATGCAATGAGAACACGGGTGGTGATATTTATGGGGACGTGGAACTAACCACAAATATAATCTTTGGAGATAACTTTGGAGAATTCCCAAACTCATACCGAGTGGTGACAAAAGAAAACAACTAAGGATCTACTGCGCAAAATGTTTGGTCTTCACCATGGGTGATGAGGTCATGGACTACTACTTCAGTGACTCATGTAGAGATGTCTCAGGATAATTTCTGGGACTAACCAGGGATCTACGATATTTCTATGAGGCGAGTGCAGGAAGCACTTGCATGGGAGTCACAGAATATTTCAGGTTCAGCAACACAGGAGGTAGTTATGGTTCCTACATTGGAAGACGACAGATCCACAGTTTATCAACAAAGGTGTTTATGATACACCTACAGGGGTACACCACGAGGTGGTAAAAGTTCTGCCTACATTGGACGCAATTACAGTTCCTCCACTAGGGGATAATGGAGAAGAAAATTTATTCTTTGCAGAACACTACATAGTTCCAATGATTGCCGTTATGGTGGCGATAATGATGGTCACAATATGCATTGCAGGGGCCATCAAATTGGGATGCAGCCGATGGGGTAGGACATCAGCGTCGGATGTTGCCTTGAGTCATGTGACAATATAAAAATTATGTGGGCATTGGAGCTAGTGCCAGCCTAGCATGTCATACGGCATGGTTTCAGTGGCGGCCGAGCCGTAAAAAAGGCACTGGGTATGTTAGTAATTAAAATTAGGTTGACAACAAGTGACAGTCTAGAATGCATAACAGTACATCAAGTGTTTTGGGATATTAAAAAACAGTTAATTCCTCAGGACGTCAGAACGAGACAAAGTCATAACATTACTGATTGGATTGGCAAGAGCGCAAAGCATGCAATTGACTTGGTTAGTCAGAAATCACATGATTGTAACGTCAGAAAAAATGTAGGCGTGCTTGCATCAGTTCGTGCATCAAACAGGGTATATTAGTGGAAAGTTCCAGAACATAGCGTGTGTAAGTTGGTACGTCAATTAGCATGTGTACATTTGTACAGGTACATGAATGGCAATATAATCCTCTAGTATGGTGATTAAGGGGGCAGTTATTGAAAGACGTTCGTAGCGATGTCAGTGTGAAGTAAAGCCTGGAGGTGGTGCTTAGAAGACCCATCAATAAGGTAACGTGAAAAGCTAGACTATGAAAACGTTTGAATATTGTGAAGGAGGATTGAAGTGCAGAGAAACACTTAAAAAGGTTTATGGAACATTTATCCATTCTCTATTTACTTTTGTATTTGAGAATTGTGGTTTCTTTTACAGATGGATTCGGTTTGTTACTACCAAAAATCAATTCTCTATTTGACATTTATCAGAAAGACTGATGGGGTTTCTTTTAACAGGAGAATAGTATGTGACAATTTTTGTAATTGTGTCTTAATGGTTTTTCAGATTTTAAATCCATTCATTCTATTTTCATGTTAGTTATTTTTGTTGAAATAGACTTTGAATTGACCTAGATTTAATGACTGATTTTAGCTACAGAGATGGTAGGTTGCTGAGAACCTATAGTTAAGAATTCTCCATGAGACTCTGTATAATATATATATATATATATATATATATATATATATATATATATATATATATATATATATTCACGATTATAACCACTTTGGCACCTGATTCAAATAATGCACATATCCACGCCTCTTATTTTTCACCTGTGAATTTGTGTGACACACACACACACACGTGCGCACACACACACACACACACATATATATATATATATATATACATATATATATATATATATATATATATATATATATATATATAGATTATATATATATATATATATATATATATATATGTATATATATAATCACAAACATACTTGCAAAGAGCAAACAGTGATGTGCAATGAAGTGATACGGATGAGCTAAAATAGAAGGTAGACAGACATAGTGGAGGAAGGGTGTCAGTGCTCAAATAAATTAAGTTGACACAACCCAGAAGCCATTTTTGTAAATCGAGTAAAGTGTGATTGAAAATCAGATTTTAGATAACAATAGCATCATCATTATGACACCATGACCTTATGTTTTTTACAGACAAAAATGAATTCGATGTACACTTTGCCCATGTAACAATTCTTTTTAAAAAGGGTTTAGTTTTTGAGTTATGTGGAAAAAGTGCGGGTATATCTTTTTTCATTTATTTATTTATTTTTTTGCGCTAGATTCCTCAGTTGTGCGCTAAAATGTATTTTGGGATGATTTTTATGGTATGAAACTATCAAAATATAGTTTGAGATTGTATTACAAAGCTGTGTACAATTCAACAGGGCAAGCCAACCTTCTGTATACAATACGTTGATATTTTGTACTATCTAAACCCAGGTTTTTGTTTTGTCTATTCGTGGTGTGACCGTCACATCCACGTGTGAGGAAGTAGGAGTAATTATGGAGCCATAATTCCTCAGTCTTGATAATTATAAGGAATCTGAAATTCCAGCTTAATGAATAGGGAACGAACACTGGGAGACCATAAAGAGTGTTTCATAAGTTTTTAAATTGATAGGAAATAGCAACTAATTTCATCACGATTTAAAAAAATCTATGCTGTTTAATTAAGTCATCACAGAATTTAAGGAGTAAATACTGTTTAGAGTGATACATGTTTCCATTTTATTCTGATGTATTAGTCTACTGAATCTACAGAATGATTTTGTTTCCGAAATATGATATAATTTGATAACGTTTTCTATCTGGGAATAACGGTCACGTGTCTTAGCTTTAGAGAGAGAGAGAGAGAGAGAGAGAGAGACGAGAACGGAAGATTATTAATGCTGATTGATCAGCCAAAAATATATATATATATATATATATATATATATATATATATATATATATATGTTAATGGGGGGATTCCCCCCCCCCCAATATTCATAAGGTAAGCGTGACACTAAACGGAAGGCAAACCACACACAACATTACACATGCAGCCTCTCTCTCTCTCTCCCGGCAATCCCTCTCTCTCTCTCTCTCTAGCACCGACACCTCTCTCCATTCTAACAGGTAATGAAAATGAGAGTTGCGTCATAAAATTAATGTTTATTAACAACGAATAAATAAATCAATCAATCAAGTAATCCAGTCTTACATACTAACCCAAAAAGCCCCGAAACAGTACATTGTCTAGTCACCAAAAAAAGTCTACACCCCTCTGGGAATTCTTTGTCCCCCTGCATTCCAGAACCGTCTGTTTCAAAGATACAGAACACATCCCGGTAAGTACACACACAAGATTGACAATCATGGGTGAAACATTGGATATTATCATAAAAAAATGTCAAACAGATAACAAGCCACTCTTCGGCTAAAGTAACTCAACACTCACCCAAACAGCCGGATCACTATAAACACTTAATAAAAAACTCCCCGGCGAACGCCACTGCATCTTTGCCTGTGACTTGAAGACCCTCTGTCAAAAACCTTCATAGGCTTGGGTATGACACTCTTTTAACAGAAAGAGGCGCACACGCACATACGAACACACACTTCGTTAGCGCCTCACGGTTCAAGCTGCATCCAGTTTCACAAAGGCACTTTGAGAAGAGTTCATAAACTGTCGTGCATTGACTTGTCGAACTAAGCACTTTTATCTCACGCCATCCCTAGAAACTCATTCATCAGCTACTCTCAGGTCGTCACCTCTACACTGTTCTCCACATTCCATAGGTCAAAGGGAACACATGGACAATACATTATTAATCAAAAACCCTAGGCCTTACAGATGCTCGGCCACCCCATATGCTAGCCCCCGCCTAGCAAAATACAAAACACACTGGCCGGCTTAAAATAAAATATACGAAATAACTGCACGTCTCTGGCATTATAAAATAAAGTCTGTTACTCTTATATCTCCAAATAACACTTGGCGCATTTTCTCTCATTTTTTCCGCATTTTCGAATTCTTGAATATCCCTCTTTGCTTGTCTGCAACTAGCTGCACCTGTAGCAGACTGTAGCAGCTGTAGGAAGACGGAATGCCTCCCTCATCGTAGAAGACTTCTCACGGCTTCTGCAGATCCCCAAAAGACACGCTGTAGAACTCTCTCGATCACCCACGTGGAAATTCTTGTAATCACCCTGGACAACACGGCAGCAACCTCTCTGCACGCGGCTGGTGAACGTCTTGCTGGCGTCGGGAAACGACTTTTTGGTGTTAGTATGTCAGTCAAGTCTTTGGTCAATCTAAGAAAATTAACCCAGACATACTACTTCTATCAAACAATGATATCAAAAGGTCAGAAATACTAACTGAACGTCTCCCAATTAACTCCCTTTAATATGACTACTAAATCATAAGTCATCATCACAACTCTCAAAGAAAAAAAAACATCAAGTTCTCCAACTCAATTCTCCAAACTCACACATCAGCACACACACAACTCAGAAATCACAGCAACTCCACGGACTTCTGTACTCACATTTCAAACTCGCATGTGCTCATAAGAAAAAAAAGAAAAAATTGTAATGAACCCAAGGAAAAAAAAGAATCTCGTAACACCCAGACCCAAAAAAATGTTCTCTCAAACTCTGATATTTGAACAACCCACAAAATCAGTAAAAATCTCCAACTTTTAACAGCAAAAACCCCTTTACTGCTCAATGATTAATCACAATGAGACTTAATGTCAAACTCCCATTTACGTAAACAGCAACCCCAGAAAAATCACATCACCTGGTAAAATCAAATCTCCCGTCCAAAAAAGAAATGCTACTTAAGCTCAATCCCCAAATTACATCTCTCAAGGAAAAGGAAGAAAAATAATAAAAAAAAGGATAATCACAAATAAGTTTCCCCAATCACAAAATACATAATACTTGTATAGTATGCATAACTCCCACGTTTTTCCCCAAGAAATGCTCCATGTAAAGTTATGGAATTTGCCAGAAAGCAAACTCTTACCCATGCGCTTTCGTGAAATCCTATTGTCAACATTTCCAGATATTGCGAAAATTCTGATCTATCATCATCAGAGGAAAAAAGTCAGCACACGGCTCATCACATCGCTTGTCAGCAGAAAAATCGCCTGCGGACGTATGCTCAGACAGTAGCATAAAAATTGTCCAGTCAGACACACAAGTTTGGAAACTCATGATTCTCTAGAAAAAAAAGGTCTAACAGACACATTTCACAGAATTAACTCCAGGATATGACTAATGTGTTCAAAATTGTCTCAAAGACTTATTCTCTCAACATGACTTTACCCATATTATATTTCTCCAAAAATAATACACTTGTGAACATAAAAAATGCACACATCTCCAAATGACTCGTAATGCAGTAATGCCATTCGCCTCTAAATAGTCACGAAATCAAAAAAGAGAACCACAGAAATCTTCTCTTGTCTCGAAAAAAACTCCCATAACCACAAAAAAAGGGTCACCCGCCAAAGATTAATTCCAACTCCATTATGAGACACCATATTAATAATAACACCACTCCGGTTATAAAAATATTTCCTCCATTTGGTTAATAACCACTCCCCTTATATTTCTCTCTCATTTCTCCAATAGCCACATGTCAGTAAAAAAAACACCACTCCAGGAATAGAGAATAATCACCTCTATTTCGGCAAATACAAAATATTTACCTCTATTTCCCCAATAACTCCATGTGGAACAAAACAAGGCTCCAAAAAATATATCTCCAAAAAGGAATATCAAAAAATTAAATCCCATCTCCAAAAAAAATGTGCACTCAAGGCAACTAACTCACACACTCACAAATATTGCCCCATAATCTCCAAAAAAATGTGTTTCCATTTGCAACAAAGATGGCTGCAAAATAATTGAACTAAACATAGCTCTCATCACCATTATTGGCAAATATCAAAAATGGCCAAAAATATATCTCCAATATATTATATCTCAAATTATAACTCCAAAATAATATATACCTCCAATTATAACTCCAAATATATCTCAATTATAACTCCAATTCTCCAGAGAATAACTCAATGTTATAGTCAAAAACTATAAAAACTCTCTCCGTTTAGCATAACTGCTAAAAAAGGCAAAAACTCGGCAAATAAAACTGTCTAGAAAATTCTAGAAAAAATCACCAATATGTCACAAGTCATTATAACAGAATTCCCAACTCACAGTGTCTTAGCCAAGACTTCTCCATATGCACTACGACATAAGTCACTAGAAAACTTAGCCAAGTTTCCTATCTCTCACAAAGTTGTCACAAATACAACTAATGTATTGTGCAAGAAAACTCACAATTTCTGGAACATAAATATCCAGAGAAAAAATGTAGTGCTATTATGTATGCATCCAAACGTGCAAGAAAAATTCTCCCATATATTTCTCTATAGCATCAAATAGCTGAAACACAAACACGTTCCCGAGCAATGACTCTAAGTCACGAACTGAGATAATATTCACACTAACTGGAGAGAAAAAACAAATTCAAATTCACCCTTGGTAAAAAAAACTTGTGTCAGCGATGGCTAACTTCCAAAAAAGGAAAAAAGAAAAATCAACGGCCTTGTTCACTATCTCCCGTAACTCACTAGATGTCAAGCAATTATCTGCTGAACTCATAAAAAAAGAAAAAAAACTAAAATAATGTGTTGTTAGTTCCTCCCAAAATCAAAAAAAGAATTTACCTCCCTTGATAGCATTAAAACGCCCACGTATTAGTATATAAAAAATCAGTATCAGAAATATCATTATCACAAAATCACCAAAAAACTGCTATCATCAAAATCATCAGTATCAGTAAAAAAAAAAATATCACCAATGTTAATGCTTGTCCATTCTCCAAGGAATTCAGCAAAAAAATTCAGCAAGTTTCACCACAATTCACCAAGATTCAGCCAGATACATCAAGATTCAGCAAAACTCATCCCCGTGAATCACTGAAATATTCACCAAAGTTACAAAAACTCAACAATTAATTAACACAAGACTTCTCCCATTAATTCATTGTAATAATTCTCCATGAATAATTATCTGTAATAATTATAGAATAATCTCCCATGAAATATCTCAAAACTCTCTCGCAAAACAAGTCTCCCGTAATGATAATCATACTTAAGCAACCCTCCCGTGACACATCTCAAGTATAATGATTATCAATAATAATAATAATAATAACTCTTCATAGCAACAATTCTCTTGCAAAAATCTCAAGTAAGGGTGAATTCATATAGCATACACTAGTATTGCTGAATCCTATGACATACAATTTCTCCAGCATACACTATGACATAACACCATTGCCACACAACACAGATACAACACCAATCATCGGCATTTCAAAGTAATTTCTCCAACACAATAAACAAAATAATCTGTGTATCCCCCTTATATTTGTGTCTTTCAAGGCACAAAAAAAACATATAACACATCCCGTGCATGTTAACTACTTTTCCCCGCATTCACGGAAAAGAAAAATCTCTTTTTATTTCCTTTTCTCTTCCTCCAAGAAAGAAAAAAACTTAAAATATCTCTTTTTCTAAAAAAAAAGATTCTACGGGCATTTCACTTCATCAACTAATCAAACAGCTGATGTCTTAGCATCCAATGTCAAGGGCAAATCCATACCCCAACACAAAGAAAAAAAAAAAGGAGTTCACCCCCAATGAGAAAAAAAGGTTTCTCCCCCCCTGAGAACAACCCCTCAGTCAAGCGACAGAACAGCCCGAGGCAGACCAGTAGTACCCCCATCTCCCCTTGAACACTGTCTGAGGACCCCTTCCCAAGGTATACACTAGTACCCATCTCACAATGCCCTCTTAGGGAGGCCAGTAGTACCCTAGCAATACCCTCCCTCGAGGCAGGCCATACTCCCCTTGCAATGTGCTGAGCCCGTAAAATTGTGGTCGCTCTGTCTCTAAGCCAGATATGCTTATCTAAGCACAGTTCACATGCATAGAAAAAAAAACATCTCTATACACTCTTATGTGTTTAAAACAAAGACGAATACGTCTATTATAAACACGTGCAAATAAAGAAAACACGTCACTATGGGGCAAAGACAAGAAAAATTGTTGACCTCTTGAACCAATCCCATAACCCTGAAATATTTAAACAAAACCCACCCCTTCAAAACAATAGTTTTAACACTCACCACTCCATAATGGGAACAAAAGGAACTCGAAATTCGCGTAAAACACGTAAGTCTCGTCGGCACAATACAAACGCGATCGGCGAGATGGCACCTAGCAACTTTCACTTACAAACCAAACTGAGTTGCTCTCACGACTCATGCCCTGAAGAATCTCGGTACGAGCAAATTTAATGACCCCAATAGAAATTTCTTTCCTCATCCCCCCATCCCACGGACGGATATTTTCTCTACCCCTTTTCACTTAGCAACTGAGATCCAACAATTTAACAATTTTCCACAATCCCACAAAGGCTTTGTCGTTCGAAAACTATCGCTAAGCCAAAACCCCTAACTGGTCACCCATATCTCTACATTGGCATTCCTAGGCATAGAAAAGAAAGAAAACTTTTATACCCCCTCTTAACTGCCTGCCACCACTGTTAATGGGGGGATTCCCCCCCCCCATTATTCATAAGGTAAGCGTGACACGAAACGGAAGGTAAACCACACACAACATTACACACACAGCCTCTCTCTCTCTCTCCCGGCAATCCCTCTCTCTCTCTCTCTCTCTAGCACCGACACCTCTCTCCATTCTAACAGGTAATGAAAATGAGAGAGTTGCGTCATAACATTAACGTTTATTAACAACGAATAAATAAATCAATCAATCAAGTAATCCAGTCTTACAGACTAACCCAAAAAACCCCGAAACAGTACATTGTCTAGTCACCAAAAAAAGTCTTCACCCCTCTGGGAATTCTTTGTCCCCCTGCATTCCAGAACCGTCTGTTTCAAAGATACAGAACACATCCCGGTAAGTACACACACAAGATTGACAATCATGGGTGAAACATTGGATATTATCATAAAAAAATGTCAAACAGATAACAAGCCACTCTTCGGCTAAAGTAACTCAACACTCACCCAAACAGCCGGATCACTATAAACACTTAATAAAAAACTCCCCGGCGAACGCCACTGCATCTTTGCCTGTGACTTGAAGACCCTCTGTCAAAAACCTTCATAGGCTTGGGTATGACACTCTTTTAACAGAGAGAGGCGCACACGCACATACGAACACACACTTCGTTAGCGCCTCACGGTTCTAGCTGTATCCAGTTTCACAAAGGCACTTTGAGAAGAGTTCATAAACTGTTGTGCATTGACTTGTCGAACTAAGCACTTTTATCTCACGCCATCCCTAGAAACTCATTCATCAGCTACTCTCAGGTCGTCACCTCTACACTGTTCTCCACATTCCATAGGTCAAAGGGAACACATGGACAATACATTATTAATCAAAAAACACCCTAGGCCTTATATATATATATATATATGTATATTATATATATATATATATATATATATGATATATATATAGATAGATAGATATTACAGACTGTCTGCGATTAATCGGTGCAGCCTGACAAAAAATGGTGAAGGAATTTGGTTCCAAGTTTAAGGTTATGATTAGCAACAGAAAGAACAAATATGGTAAATGAAAACCAATTAGATAAAGCAATGGATGTTACCATGACTGAAAGATGATTAACCCTCTTACGCCGATTGGACGTATTAAACGTCGAGTCAAAATGTCTCCCGTATGCCGATTGGACGTATCATACGTCGGCTCAAAAAAGTTTTTTTAAAAATTCGCGGAAAAATACTTATAGGCCTACCAGCCAAAAACTTTTGTATCACGCGCCTTGGGGGATGCTGGGAGTTCCCGGATCAAGGCGTTGTTTTGTTTACAATCGCTACGCAGGCGCGCAAGCGCGAATTTCTTTCTTATCGCACTAAAAAGTATCAGTGACACATCTCGGAAATTATTTCGTCACTTTGACATAATTATTGCACCATTTTAAATTATCCTTTACATGAAGTATTATATATGAAAATGTGCGCAATTTCATGTAAAATACAACAAAAAATACTCATGATTGTAGCTTTTATCAGTTTTGAAATATTTTCATATAAATAACGATAAGTGCAAAAATTTCAACCTTCGGTCAACTTTGACTCTACAGAAATGGTCGAGAAACGCAATTGTAAGCTAAAATTATTATATTATAGTAATATTCAATCATTTGCCTTCATTTTGCAACAAATTGGACGTCTCTAGCACAATATTTCGATTTATGGTGAATTTATGAAAAAACTTTTTCCTTACGTTCGTGCGATAACTCTTCCGATAAATTTTTTCGTGTGATTGTCCTAATGTTTGCACCCTTTTAAATTTGCCGTTACATAAAGTTTTATATATGGAAATGTGTGCAATTTCATGCACAATACAACAAAAAACAACCCATGGTTGTAGCTTTTATCAGTTTTGAAATATTTTCATATAAATAACGTTAAGTGCAAAAATTTCAACTTTCGGTCAACTTTGACTCTACCGAAATGGTCGAAAAACGCAATTGTAAGCTAAAAATCTTATATTCTAGTAATATTCAATCATTTACCTTCATTTTGCAACGACTTGGAAGTCTCTAGCACAATATTTCGATTTATGGTGAATTTATGAAAAAAAAAAAAACATTACGTTCGCGCGTAACTCTTCCGAAAAAATCAGATTTTTTTTGTGCGATTGTCGAAATGTTTGCACCATTTAAAATTAGCTGTTACATAAAGTTTTATATATGAAAATGTGTGCAATTTCATGTAGAATACAACTAAAAATGATTGAAGGTTGTAGCTTTTCTCTTTTTTCGAAATATTTGCATATAAATCACGATAAATAGAAAAAAAACCACGTTCGGTCAAATTTGACTCTAGTAATATTCCGTCATTTTTCTTCATTTTGAAATAAATTTGAAGTCTTTAAAACAATATTGTGATTTATGGTGAATTTTTGAAAAATATATTTACCTTCACTCCGCGCGCCGATTCGCGGCCGCAAGTCTCCGAAATACGTACATGGCATTATCCTAATATTTGCTCCTTTTCATATTAGCCTTTTTATAGAGTTTCATATATCAAAATATGTGCAAATTCATGAAGAATACAATAAAAAATAATTGAAGGTTGTAGCTTTTTCCATCTTCGAAATATGTGCATATAAAAAAATATATATATTAAAATTTCGACATTCGGTCAAATTTAACTCGTCCGAAATGGTCGAAATCTGAAATTCTAATCTAAAACTCTTACAGTATCGTAATATTCAATCATTTGTCTTAATTTTGAAACAAATTGGAAGTCTCTAGAACATTATTTAGAATACGGTGAATTTTTGAAATAACATTTTTTTACGTCCCGCTCGTTACGAATTCGTACATCATTTTGTGATAATATTTTTCCGGTGTTGCTTTTATTGTTTTACTATGTATTATATATCAAAAGGATTGCAATTTAGTGTACAATACAACGAAAAAAAAAGTAACTCGTTAGCTTTGACCGTTTTTTGCACAGCGTGATTTGAATACAATTATCTATGAATTTTTTTTTTTTCGCTACCATATATCGCATTATTTACATATAATAATGATATTATTTTTCATTTCTGATGATAGCATACTAAACTTCAGGCAATGAAAAAAAAAATGAGCCAAAAATGAACTCTTAATCTTCAAAACTAAGCGCGCTGTGATTTTTTGAAAAAATTATTTTTTCCGGTTCCGCGCTCACTCCAAACCGGCGCCGGCATACAGGAGAGGTTTTGATTTTTAGGGCTTCGGCGTAAGAGGGTTAACATGGTTGATTCAGACAGTAATCTGGTAGAAAACACATTGGCGAAAAATTAGAATGAGAAACATGGGACACAATACAAAAAAGCAAGGGAGGTAGAAGGATCTTTGCAAAATATTACGGTAACCTCTACCTACCTATCGTACAAAAAGATGGGATGAATAAGGAGGCCGTTGAGCCAACCCTTCTAATCGGGTGTCATGTGGGAGCGCTAAATCATTCTCTCTCTTCACTTCCATTTAGCCTAAATGCAAGTGAAGAGAGAGAGTGGGTGCGGATTTGTAAGATGTTGATTTCTCTCTCCAGCCAGATTGACCTCATGCGTAAACCCTTAAGCTTAATGAATGCACACATGTCCTCGTACAGTGAAAACAAAGAACGATGAAGATGTCACAGAAAGCTTTAGAACCTCCACTCTTTCAAATAAAAGCAAAAAAGTGGTAGCTAAATCTGGGGTATTTTTCCAATGTGAAAACATTAGCTATAGAACAGGATTTTAGAAATATTCCTTTGATTAATTTCGAATGGTCGAAATGAAGATTATATTTTTCAGTCATCCTATCTTGTGATTCTGTTACTTATAGTATGTTACTTCCCTTAGCACTATTGATTGAAATATAATTCCTCTTCACATTAATATAATATATATATCTATATATATATAAATATATATATATATAGATTATATATTGCTACTTTCAAAATGCATATATCTCCTCTGTGACTGTATAAAATGTTATGTAGAATTGTGCAAAATTTTTTCAGATTCCTAGATAGCTTAGAGATAGGATGTTTTAAAATGTGTGTTCAGATTTCACATAACATATTGTAAAAGAATATATATATATAACGTAGAATGTAAAAAGAGAGAGATTTTCTTTGTCCATGCGATACTACGATTGTTTCCCTATTATGTCAACACTGTGAGATTAGAGGAACTGCGAGATCCATTTGCTTTCCTAATCTGTCAACATGTTTGATAAGCGAACTCAAGACTTCATTTGTGTTTTGGGAACCTGTCATCAAGAAAGATAAGGCCTTCTGCTTCGGTCGATCGAGACGAATACATGTCTTTTTTTTTAACAGACTGTATATGAAGTTGCGTAAGATTTCGAAGCTTCTGGAAGAGTTATTGCCCAAAAAACGTTTTGTGTCATCTCCCCTGTCCAGCTTTCGTAAGGAAGAGAGTTTCATTACATCCTAGATACTCGAGGCAGTCAGATCTCTCTCCCTTTCTCTCTCTCTCCCTCGACATTCTTGAGATTATATTAACGTAACGTAAATTGGTCACTCGTAACTTGAGAATTTCATATTTGATATTTCTTAGAGTTTATTTAGTGTTAAATAGTGTTTTTGTGGAATCTGAACAAACATTGTTTCGTGGTGGCGCCTGGTTTTTGGTAAAGTGAAACAAGACAGCAGCAAAGAAAGAAGTTGGTATACCAAAAATAAAGTATGTTATATTTTTATTAGTTGCAACTAATATCTAATGGTTATGATGGTTTGGTAAGAAACTAATAACTGATAGGAACAGTGGTTAACTAGTAACTAGTAACAGATGGTTACGAAGGTTTGGTAAAAACTGATGGTTACAATGTTTTGAGTTAAAACATTTACACTTTTACACATTGCGTATTTTTGTGTTTTGTGTTTGTTTCATTTTTTGGGTATCTGTTCATTTTCTTATTGAAGTGTGCCTTTTTATTTTATATTTTCATTTGCATTCACAATTTAATTGACTCAGTTGTTTTCATTGCTTAATCATTGCACATTTAATTAAATTTAACACTTGTAAATTAATTTGCATTTACTTAGAATTCTTTTCAAGTTTTATTATTGTTTAGCACTTGTGAATTAATTTCAAATTTTCAATTATTGTCTAACACTTTTGAATTTCAATTGAATTAATTTTCTTGAATTTTGTGATAAATTAATTTTGATTCAATTTTACTTAATTTAATTCATGAATTGATTAAACTTTACTTTGTTTTCAAGTAACTGTAATTTTCCCTGATATTGTGAATTTCACTTATAAATTTTGAGTTTAATAATAAATTTTTGTATTTAAAATTTTTATAAGTATTTCATTTCTAACCAGTATATTTGCATTTGATTATATTGATGTTAGGTAGAAACATAGAGTGGTAATTGATCAGCTTTCCTTCAATTTACTTGAAGTGTCTTAGAACCAGGGAAGTAATTAGACTTCTGAAATCAGGGAAATACTTTGACTTTTAAAGTTGTTGATGGAGTGATGCCCTTTGATTAATTTAATTACTTACAAGATTACCTCACACCTGTTTTGAAGAACTTAGTCTGATTTTCTGCAATACTGGTAAGTTCCTTAAGGATCACTGTTTGCTTTAGAGTATTCAGTCGTTTAATACCTGTGATGAGGGTTCAGGTGTCTGGCTTTTGTGAGGTAACAATAAATGAATGGTAAGTGTAGTAACCAGATACTTGGCACTTCGTAACAATATATATACATATTTATTTAGTTTTCTTATTTTACAGGTAGCCAGTTTTTCGGTTTATGGGCCATTTTTAAATGACTACTACGTCGGCATCGAGTACATTCTTCCTCGGTTGTTACAAACGTATCCCGGATGGAATATGAGACTCTATCATCGCATGAACCTTTCAGATTACCCTAAAGTCAATGAATGGGTTTGCAGCCTGGCCTGCCAGTATCCACATTTCGACCTTTGCGACGCTGAAAGCTTCACAAGAAAGAATTCTATAAGTAAACAAAATAATCTTTGAGATATATTCGAGTGAATATGTGTAGATTTTCATAGATAAAGTTATTTATATGCTTTCAGTCATGCTTGTGTGTGTATGTTACATACACCGCTTACATGCATGTGCATGCACTTACTATATACGTACATATATATATATATATATATATATATATATATATATATATATATATATATATATATATATATATATATATGTATATAATATATATACATATATATATATACTATATATATATATATATATATATATTATATAGATATATATCATATTATATATATGTAGCTGCAAGACCTTTCGACTCACGTCCTTTACTTAGCAAACCGGCTGAAATACATGAGAAACTGAGATGACAAGGAAGGGTCGTATAAGTGACAATTAAGGATTATAAGGAGATTAGTACCTAGAATCCAACACACCTGGAGAATTAGTAACCTTCCCAAACAAGCATAAACATGAGATCAATTTAAGAGGTTTACAAAAGGATTAAGTCCAACGGCTCAAACGCAGGGACAAGACAATTAAAGGATAATATAAATATAGGGCGGCAATTGACCACATTCAAACCTTTGGTAAACAAAAACTTATTCATCAAACATATTAAACATACATATACAAAGAATATATCTATGAGGCGACTAATTTGTATTTAAGTCTGTGATTGCATCTTTGAGGTCATTCTTAAACATGCTACAAATACAAGGGTCTAAATAAAACAGATCACGGTTAATATTAAAATTACAATGGGAAGTATATATAGATATATATATATATATATATATATATATATATATATATATATATAATTAATTATAGTTGTCTCCAACATTTGACGGAAACATGGAGACTTGAGCTTAATAACATTGTAATTCGGTCGTAATACGGCTGTTACAATATGCGAGGGTTTGAATCTCTAATATGTGACTAGCAAATGTTATATTTATACAAAAATAACAGAAAACTTTGGAGATAAATGTTTTTCGTCTTTAAGAATTTGGGGACAAGTAAAGATTTCATAGATTGTTATTTCCTACACCAAAATAGTGGCTATATTTACAGGGATGTATTACTTAAGTTGATTATGAACTTACAGATTACAGACCCACATTATTTACTCATTCAAAGATTGCTGAACATGATAATCCCAAAATCATAGCAAATTGAGATACTATCTTGTGGATGGCCCACGGTGAATTTAACACACATTCATAGTGGTGAACGACACTGTCTGATTGCAGAGGAGAGAGATTGCAACCTACCTGATTTCAATGCACCTTGGGAAGAATGCCAGCCTCCGCTTGGGGTAGTCTAGAGGGTTGAAATACAGTTGAAGTTTTACTTTGTTACTTAAATTTGGCGGTTCATCTGTAAGGCAGCGATTTCGCCTAGCGCGATTCCCTTGTTTTCATAACAAATACATTGAATAATTTTATAATAAAAAATGATGAAATGCTAAATTATCTAATAAGGAATTAAGATTTTTCTCCTCTGATCAGTTTCGTCCGGATTCGTACGGACGCTTACCTAAAAGGATTTACACGAATATGTAACTGTCTGCACTCGTCTTGGATGCTTCTTCTTGCTAAACTAACCTGACGTTGCGACAGGTTTGTCGCTAAAAGGGGGATCTGTCCCTTTTTGCGACACTTTAAGACGTAGGGATGTAAGATACCCTGTGACAAAGTGTCGTGTTTGTCACGTACGTTGATAAAATTTTCTTCCGGAAAAACACCGGGACACCGGCTGTGAATCTCATAGTAGGAAATCTTCAACCTATTACAAGAGGGAAAATAAAGTCGAAGGTATCTGGAATCCAAGACTCAAAGTTGACGAAAAATGCGGTGATAGAGGACACAGTCTGACAAGGAAATGATGCAGACAGATACAGAAGTTGATGACGACCGTTTTAAGAACGTTGGTATTTGGAAATCTAAACAAAATAAACAAATGAAGCTAATTCACTTGATGTTACATTGTAAAAAAGACATTCTTTTAATACAAGAAATTATTAAAAATGATGACCATCTTCAATTGATCAAAGAGCGTTGTAAGATTTATTTTAACTACACAATAAACTTGAAGGTGGAACTGCAATTCTCTTTAATAAATCTTCAAATGTGGAAATAATGAAGGAGGAATTAGAGGTGTGTGGTCGAATAATTAGTATTAAACGTAAATTTTGTGATTATGAAATTCATATTGACAATGTCTATTCTCCATGGGGATCAACAAAAAAGGCAGAAGGGGGAAAAGTTTTATAATAAAAGATCTGTTATACTTTCGATGAAATAGCACCCAAACCTAATCTTTGGGGTGACTGGAATCACAAAGATCGCGTCGAAGATACTCGAGTCGGTTCTTCTAGTGAGACCTCTCACCATTGACAACCAGTTCGGATTTAAAAGCAAATCACCAACCGACACCTGCATCTACATACAAGTAACAAGTAAGCAAGATGTATTTAACCTTGATAGCAACCTAGTTTCCAAAGCATTTTGTAATCTAAAAAACAGTTTAGGGTTAAGAGATTTTGGTTTGCTACTAATCATAGGGTAAAATACACTTATGTTAAAGACACTATGGTTCGAGAATTGATAGGTTATATGTAGAAGGGCTATGTGAATATTCCGATAAGCTGGTCTGACCACTGTGTTCATTTAAAATCAATAATAAAGACACGATAGTTAGGGGATACTAGAAAGAAGCTCAACAATTCCATCCTTAGTCAGGTTATATTGAAAGGTAATTTTGATAGCAACTGGAAAAGACTGAAAGGGGAAAAATGTAGTTACAGAAACGTACTTGAATGGTGGGTTTTTGCAAAAGGGGAACTGAAGACGTACTTAATAAAATCATCTAGTAATCAGTCGCCAAGAGAGGTGTGGGTTACGAAAACTCGGCTTAGGGAATTAACGTGTTTTCACTATGTGTCAGGTTTGAAGAAATCAATACATTATAAACCAGGATAAACTGTATTGAAGGTGAAATGTGTGAAGGAATTAGAATTAGGGCGAAAATAGAGGAAGAAAATCAAAGTGAGAAAGTTTCTCCATATTTACTAAAGAAAAAAGAATAGCAAACCAATTATGAGCAACATTGCAACGGAAAATAGGATTAAGTTGAATAATGCCGGGACAATGTTACATTATTATGTTAAGGGTTACGATGAACAATTATTCATAAAAGAAAGATGCAGTGAAAAAGAACAAAAGAAAATATTAAAATTTATCGGAAAGGAAATAAAAAAAAATATATAACGATGGTCTTATTTCTGAGATTTCTAAGAGGAGCTTAGAAAAATAGCAACAGAGATGAGTAAGGAAAAACTCCATTCCTAGATGGGCTTTCTGCGGAGTTCTATAAACAAATGTGGCCAATTATTAATAAGGATTTTATTGAAGTGATAAGTTTATTTTGGGAAACAACTTTGTCAATTAATAATAATAGTAATTAAAAAATCCTCATAGTAGCACGAGTCTTCGAATGGAGAAGCAAATCCACAGTTATGTAAATGTACATAAATTTAAATTTCAAAACTTGAAGGATAGCCTTTCTTCGGGAATCTGTTCGGTTCCCATTATCAAGGAGAACCGAACAGATTCCCGAAAGCTATCCTTAAAGTTTTGAAATTTAAATATATGTACCTTTACATAACTGTGGATTTGCTTCTCCAATAATAATAATAATAATAATATAATAATAATAATAATAATAATAATAATAATAATAATAATAATAAATAATAATAATAATAATAATAATAATATCCTTTATTTCAGCTCAGGAATATACAAAATACAGACAGTAACATACACAATCTAGATACATGAGACATGATAAAAATGAATAAAAAAATGAGTAAAAGTGCACAGATAATAGAACTTAAATTTCAGCTAGAGACCTTAGGTGGTTGCAGTAATCAGGTCCACAGGGGTAAATACGAAAATTTAATGTAGAAAAACTTTAACTTGATAGTATTCACAGTAATAATAAAAAAGTAAAATATCAGCAATAAATATAATAATAATGACTGATTCTACAGATGACACCTTGCCAATACAGAGATAAGTCCTTTATGGGAACAAAGGTTTCATTTTCCACTCTTTCCCACAATTTAGATCTTCTTGCTTCAATCCCTAGGATGTTTTGTATGAGCGAATTGCTGCTGTTTCTCACTCGGGTTACCAGACTGGACATTATTCGCCTAACAATGATTTTTAAATTGTCCAGGTGGTTTTCTATGAACATCTGTGTGACGGAGTGGTAGAGAGGAGAGTTTGTGAGGCCTCTCAAATTATCATTCTGCACAACAGTGATACGTCTCATGGTCTCTCGGGTATAGTTCGTCCAGAGGGAACACCCATAAATACTGTAGCAATAGCAGCTGAAGAGCAGCAGCTTCACGTCTCGGTG
>NC_061096.1:2823373-2838373 GCF_015104395.2 Macrobrachium nipponense
CACCGAGACGTGAAGCTGCTGCTATTCCGCTGCTATTGCTACAGTATTTATGGGTGTTCCCTCTGGACGAACTATATCCGAGAGACCATGAGACGTATCACTGTTGTGCAGAATGATAATTTGAGAGGCCTCACAAACTCTCCTCTCTACCACTCCGTCACACAGATGTTCATAGAAAACCACCTGGACAATTTAAAAATCATTGTTAGGCGAATAATGTCCTGTCTGGTAACCCGAGTGAGAAACAGCAGCAATTCGCTCATACAAAACATCCTAGGGATTGAAGCAAGAAGATCTAAATTGTGGGAAAGATGGGATAATGAAACCTTTGTTCCCTAAAGGACTTAATCTCTGTATTGGCAAGGTGTCATCTGTAGAATCAGTCATTATTATTATATTTATTGCTGATATCTTACTTTTTTATTATTACTGTGAATACTATCAAGTTAAATTTTTGTTTTTTCTACATTAAATTTCGTATTTACCCCTGTGGACCTGATTACTGCAACCACCTGAGGTCTCTAGCTGAAATTTAAGTTCTATTATCTGTGCACTTTTACTCATTTTTTTATTCATTTTTATCATGTCTCGTGTATCTAGATTGTGTATGTTACTGTCTGTATTTTGTATATTCCTGAGCTGAAATAAAGGATATTATTATTATTATCTTTTTTTTTTTTTTTTTTTCCTCTATCACAGTCCTCCAATTCGACTGGGTGGTATTTATACTGTGGGGTTCCGGTTGCATTCCTGTCCTTCCTTCCTTAGGATCCCATCACTTTTCTTACTATGTGTGCCGTTTCTAGGATGACACTCTTCTGCAAGAGTCCTGGAGCTACTTCAGCCTCTAGTTTTTCTAGATTCCTTTTCAGGGATCTTGGGATCGTGCCTAGTGCTCCTATGATTATGGGTACGATTTCCACTGGCATATCCCATATCCTTCTTATTTCTATTTTCAGATCTTGATACTTACCCATTTTTTCCCTCTCTTTCTCTTCAACTCTGGTGTCCCATGGTATTGCGACATCAATGAGTGATACTTTCTTCTTGACTTTGTCAATCAACGTCACGTCTGGTCTGTTTGCACGTATCACCCTATCCGTCCTGATACCATAGTCCCAGAGGATCTTTGCCTGATCGTTTTCTATCACTCCTTCAGGTTGGTGCTCGTACCACTTATTACTGCAAGGTAGCTGATGTTTCTTGCACAGGCTCCAGTGGAGGGTTTTTGCTACTGAATCATGCCTCTTTTTGTACTGGTTCTGTGCAAGTGCCGGGCATTCACTTGCTATGTGGTTTATGGTTTCATTTTTCGTATTGCACTTCCTACATATGGAGAGATGTTATTTCCGTCTATCGTTCTTTGAACATACTTGTTCTTAGGGCCTGATCTTGTGCCGCTGTTATCATTCCTTCAGTTTCCTTCTTTAGCTCTCCCCTCTGTAACCATTGCCAATTGTCATCGCTGGCTAGTTCTTTAGTCTGTCTCGTGTATTGTCCGTGCATTGGTTTGTTGTGCCAGTCCTCTGTTCTGTCTGTCTTTCTCCTGTCTCTGTATATTTCTGGGTCTTCGTCTACTTTTATCAAGTCCTTCTTCCCATGCACTCTTTAGCCACTCGTCTTCACTGGTTTTCAGATATTGCCCCAGTGCTCTGTTTCTCGATTTATTCATTATTATTATCATTGTACTTAGGAAGCAGACCCTCTCTCAAGCATACTTTATTAAAAGTAATGGCTACTTCAGCAGCGTTACACTTGTAGAGATTCTTCTCTATTTTGCGAATAGCGGCTTTTTCAGTGCTACTTAAACAGGCTAGTAGAGCGCCTATAGAGGTCATGGTAAAATACAGGGTCAAAATAGGTGTATATATTTGAATTTTACAGATAAACTATGATACCATAGTCATCAAAAGTCATTAACGATTTTCTCTCTCTCTCTCTCTCTCTCTCTCTCTCTCTTCTCTCTCTCTCTCTCTCTCTTTCTTAAAGCGAGCTTTCGTCTGGAGCTGCCAGACATCCTCGGGCTGGGAAGAAGCTGAGGGTGGACTGATCTTGGTGAAGTAGCCATTACTTTTAATAAAGTATTATTATTATTATTATTATTATTATTATTATTATTATTATTATTATTATTATTATTATTATTATTATTATTATTATTATATTATTATTATTATATCATTATTATTATTATTATTATTATTATTATTATTATCATCATCATTATTATTATTATTATTGGAGAAGCAAATCCACAGTTATGTAAAGGTACATATATTTCAAAATTTCAAAACTTTAAGGATAGCTTTCGGGAATCTGTTCGGTTCTCCTTGATAATGGGAACCGAACAGATTCCCGAAAGCTATCCTTCAAGTTTTGAAATTTAAATATATGTACATTTACATAACTGTGGATTTGCTTCTCCATTCGAAGACTCGTGCTACTATGAGGATTTTTTAATTACTATTATTATTAATTGACAAAGTTGTTTCCCAAAATAAACTTATCACTCCAATAAAATCCTTATTAATAATTGGCCACATTTGTTTATAGAACTCCGCAGAAAGCCCATCTAGGAATGGAGTTTTTCCTTACTCATCTCTGTTGCTATTTTTCTAAGCTCCTCTTCAGAAATCTCAGAAATAAGACCATCGTTATATATTTTTTTTTATTTCCTTTCCGATAAATTTTAATATTTTCTTTTGTTCTTTTTCACTGCATCTTTCTTTTATGAATAATTTTTCATCGTAACCCTTAACATAATAATGTAATATTGTCCCGGCATTATTCAACTTAATCCTATTTTCCGTTGCAATGTTGCTCATAATTGGTTTGCTATTCTTTTTTCTTTAGTAATATGGAGAAACTTTCTCACTTTGATTTTCTTCCTCTATTTTCGCCCTAATTCTAATTCCTTCACACATTTCACCTTCAATACAGTTTATCCTGGTTTATAATGTATTGATTTCTTCAAACCTGATACATAGTGAAAACACGTTAATTCCCTAAGCCGAGTTTTCGTAACCCACACCTCTCTTGGCGACTGATTCTAGATGATTTTATTAAGAACGTCTTCAGTTCCCCTTTTGCAAAAACCCACCATTCAAGTACGTTTCTGTAACTACATTTTTCCCCTTTCAGTCTTTTCCAGTAGCTATCACAATTACTTTTCAATATAACCTGACTAAGGATGGAATTGTTGAGCTTCTTTCTAGTATCCCCTAACTATCGTGTCTTTATTATTGATTTTAAATGAACACAGTGGTCAGACCAGCTTATCGGAATATTCACATAGCCCTTCTACATATAACCTATCAATTCTCGAACCATAGTTGTCTTTAACATAAGTGTATTTTACCCTATGATTAGTAGCAAACCAAAATCTCTTAACCCTAAACTGTTTTTTAGATTACAAAATGCTTTGGAAACTAGGTTGCTATCAAGGTTAAATACATCTTGCTTACTTGTTACTTGTATGTAGATGCAGGTGTCGGTTGGTGATTTGCTTTTAAATCCGAACTGGTTGTCAATGGTGAGAGGTCTCACTAGAAGAACCGACTCGAGTATCTTCGACGCGATCGTTGTGATTCCAGTCACCCCAAAGATTAGGTTTGGGTGCTATTTCATCGAAAGTATAACAGATCTTTTATTATAAAACTTTTCCCCCTTCTGCCTTTTTTGTTGATCCCCATGGAGAATAGACATTGTCAATATGAATTTCATAATCACAAAATTTACGTTTAATACTGATTATTCGACCACACACCTCTAATTCCTCCATCATTATTTCCACATTTGAAGATTTATTAATGAGATTTGCAGTTCCACCTTCAAGTTTATTGTGTAGTTAAAATAAATCTTACAACGCTCTTTGATCAATTGAAGATGGTCATCATTTTTAATAATTTCTTGTATTAAAAGAATGTCATTTTTACAATGTAACATCAAGTGAATTAGCTTCATTTGTTTATTTTGTTTAGATTTCCAAAGACCATCGTTCTTAAATTGGTCGTCATCAACTTCTATATCTGGCTGCATCATTTCCTTGTCAGACTGTGTCCTCTATCACCGCATTTTTCGTCAACTTTGAGTCTTGGATTCCAGATACCTTCGACCTTATTTTCCCTCTTGTTATAGGTTGAAGATTGCCTACTATGAGATGCACAGCCGGTGTCCCGGTGTTTTTCCGGAAGAAAATTTTATCAACGTACGTGACGAACACGACACTTTGTCACAGGGTATCTTACATCCCTACGTCTTAAAGTGTCGCAAAAAGGGACAGATCCCCTTTTAGCGACAAACCTGTCGCAACGTCAGGTTAGTTTAGCAAGAAGAAGCATCCAAGACGAGTGCAGACAGTTACATATTCGTGTAAATCCTTTTAGGTAAGCATCCGTACGAATCCGGACGAAACTGATCAGAGGAGAAAAATCTTAATTCCTTATTAGATAATTTAGCATTTCATCATTTTTTTATTATAAAATTATTCAATGTATTTGTTATGAAAACAAGGGAATCGCGCTAGGCGAAATCGCTGCCTTACAGATGAACCGCTGGGGTTAGCAAAATTTCAGTAACAAAGTAAAACTTCAACTATATTTCAACCCTCTAGACTACCCCAAGCGGAGGCTGGCATTCTTCCCAAGGTGCCATTGAAATCAGGTAGGTTGCAATCTCTCTCCTCTGCAATCAGACAGTGTCGTTCACCACTATGAATGTGTGTTAAGTTCATCGTGGGCCATCCACAAGATAGTATCTCAATTTGCTATGATTTTGGGATTATCATGTTCAGCAATCTTTGATATGTATGTTTAATATGTTATGTGAATAAGTTTTTGTTTACCAAAGGTTTGGATGTGGTCAATTGCCGCCCTATATTATCCTTTAATTGTCTTGTCCCTGCGTTTGAGCCGTTGGACTTAATCCTTTTGTAAACCTCTTAAATTGTTCTCATGTTTATGCTTGTTTGGGAAGGTTACTAATTCTCCAGATGTGTTGGATTCTAGGTACTAATCTCCTTATAATCCTTAATTGTCACTTATACGACCCTTCCTTGTCATCTCAGTTTCTCATGTATTTCAGCCGGTTTGCTAAGTAAAGGACATGAGTCGAAAGGTCTTGCAGCTACATATATATATATATATATATATATATATATATATATATATATATATATATATATATATATATGTATGTATGTATGTATATATATACATACATATATATATATATATATATATATATATATATATATATATATATATGTGTGTGTGTATCATATATGTACGTATAGAAGTAACGTGCACATGCACATGCATGTAAGCGGTGTATGTAACATACACACACAAGCATGACTGAAAGCTTATAAATAACTTTATCTATGAAAATCTACACATATTCACTCGAATATATCTCAAAGATTATTTTGTTTACTTATAGAATCTCCTTACTGTGAAGCTTTTCAGCGTCGCAAAGGTCGAAATGTGGATACTGGCAGGCCAGGCTGCAAACCCATTCATTGACTTTAGGGTCTGAAAGGTTCATGTGATGATAGAGCCTCATATTCCATCCGGGATACGTTTGTAACAACCGAGGAAGAATGTACTCGATGCCGACGTAGTAGTCATTTAAAAATGGCCCTAACCGAAAAACTAAAAACTGGCTACCTGTAAAATAAAAAAGAAAACTAAATAAATATGTATATATTTATTATTACGAAGTGCCAAGTATCTGGTTACTACACTTACCATTCATTTATTGTTACCTCACAAAAGCCAGACACCTGAACCCTCATCACAGGTATTAAACGACTGAATACGCTAAAGGCAACAGTGATCCCTTAGCAACTTACCAGTATTGCAGAAAATCAGACTAAGTTCATCAAAACAGGTGTGAGGTAATCTTGTAAGTAATTAAATTAATCAAAGGGCATCACTCCATCAACAACTTTCAAAGTCTAAATATTTCCCTGATTTCAGAAGTCTAAGTACTTCCCTGGTTCTAAGACACTTCAAGTAAATTGAAGGAAAGCTGATCAATTACCACTCTATGTTTCTACCTAACATCAATATAATCAAATGCAAATATACTAGTTAGAAATGAAATACTTATAAAAATTTTAAATACAAAAATGTATTATTAAACTCAAAATTTATAAGTGAAATTCACAATATCAGGAATATCAGGGAAAATTACTGTTACTTGAAAACAAAGTAAAGTTTAATTAATTCTTGGATCAAATAAGTAAAATTAAACCAAAAATAATTTATCACAAAATTCAAGAAAATTAATTCAATTGAAATTCAAAAGTGTTAGGCAATAATTGAAAATTTGAAATTAATTCACTAGTGCTAAACAATAATAAAACTTGAAAAGAATTCTAAGTAAATGCAAATTAATTTACAAGTGTTAAATTTAATTAAATGTGCAATGATTAAGCAATGAAAACAACTGAGTCAATTAAATTGTGAATGCAAATGAAAATATAAAATAAAAAGGCACACTTCAATAAGAAAATGAACAGATACCCAATAAATGAAACAAACACAAAACACAAAAATACGCAATGTGTAAAAGTGTAAATGTTTTCACTCAAAACATTGTAACCATCAGTTTTTACCAAACCTTCGTAACCATCTGTTATTAGTTACTAGTTAACCACTGTTCCTATCAGTTATTAGTTTCTTACCAAACCATCATAACCATTAGATATTAGTTGCAACTAATAAAAATATAACACACTTTACCTTTTTGGTATACCAACTTCTTTCTTTGCTGCAGTCTTGTTTCACTTTACCAAAAACCAGGCGCCATTACGGAACAATGTTTGTTCAGATTCCACAAAAACACTATTCAACACTAAATAAACTCTAAGAAATATCAAATATGAAATTCTCAAGTTACGAATGACCAATTAACGTTACGTTAATAAAATCTCAAGAATGTCGAGGGAGAGAGAGAGAGAGAGATCTGACCGCCTCGAGTATCTAGGATGTAATGAAACTCTCTTCCTTACGAAAGCTGGACAGGGGAGATGACAAAACGTTTTTGGGCAATAACTCTTCCAGAAGCTTCGAAATCTTACGCAACTTCATATACAAAATGTGTAACCTACACGTGGCATTCGGCAAAGACATACACATATGAGACCAGTCTGTTAAAAAAAAGACATGTATTCGTCTCGATCGACCGAAGCAGAAGGCCTGATCTTTCTTGATGACAGGTTCCCAAAACACAAATGAAGTCTTGAGCTCGCTTATCAAACGTGTTGACAGATTAGGAATGCAAACGGATCTCGCAGTTCCTCTAATCTCAACAGTGTTGACATAATAGGGAAACAATCGTAGTTTCACATGGACAAAGAAAATCTCTCTCTTTTTACATTCTACGTTATATATATATATATATTCTTTTACAATATGTTATGTAAAATCTGAATACACATTTTAAAACATCCTATCTCTAAGCTATCTAGGAATCTGAAAAAATGTTGCACAATTCTACATAACATTTTATACAGTCACAGAGGAGATATATGCATTTTGAAAGTAGCAATATATAATATATATATATATATATATTATATATATATATATATATATATAATATATATATATATATATGAAGAGGAATTATATTTCAATCAAATTATACCATGATATTTCGGAAACATAAAATCATTCTGTAGATTCTGTAGACTAATACATCAGAATAAAATGGAAACATGTATCACTCTAAACAGCATTTATTCCTTAAATTCTGTGATAACTTAATTAAACAGCATAGATTTTTTTTTAAATCGTGATGAATCTAAAAACTTATGAAACACTGTATGGTCTCCCAGTGTTCGTTCCCTATTCATTTCAGATTCCTTATAATTATCAAGACTGGGGAATTATGACTCCATAATTACTCCTACTTCCTCACACGTGGATGTGACGGTCACACCACGAATAGACGAGACAAAAACCTGGGTTCAGATGGTACAAAATATCAACGTATTTTATACAGAAGGTTGGCTTGCCCTGTTGAATTGTACACGGTTAAGGACCAATTAAAAGTAGAAAATAAACTTAACATCAGCCTAATTATGCCAACAATAGTTGCTCCCTGAATGTAATTTAGTATGAATATTGCATTGCCTCCTATTGAACACAATACAATTTTCATATTACAATATATAGCTACTTTGTAAATAATCGGCACCTAATTAATTAGTAACAGCCAATATGGCAAGGCCAATTAATCGGTAATCTGCCTATTTCCTTATCTGTGCATCTCAAAGTTTTGGGAAATTTATTTGCAAAAGAAAAAATACCGGGGTGTCTTGAACAAGTTTTTTTCGTTTATTCTTTTTAACGTTATTAACATACAAGTTTGTAATACAATTTCAAACTATATTTTGATGGTTTCATACCATAAAAATCATGCCAAAATACATTTTAGCGCACAACTGTGGAATCTAGAGCAAAAATATAAATAAATAAATGAAAAAAAGATATAGCCGCACTTTTTTCACATAACTCAAAAACTAAACCCTTTTTAAAAAGAATTGTTACATGGGCAAAGTGTACATCGAATTCATTTTTGTCTGTAAAGAACATAAGGTCATGGCGTCATAATGATGATGCTATTGTAATCTAAAATCTGATTTTCAATCACACTTTACTCGATTTGCAAAAATGGCTTCTGGGTTGTGTCATCTTTATGTATTTGAGCACTGACACCCTTCCTCCTCTACTACATCTGTCGACCTTCTATTTTATCTCATCCGTATCACTTCATTGTACATCACTGTTTGCTCTTTGCAAGTATGTTTGTGATTATATATATATATATATATATATATATATATATATATATATATATATATAGTGTGTGTGTGTATATATATATGTTGTGTGTGTGTGTGTGTGTGTCACACAAATTCACAGGTGAAAAATAAGAGGCGTGGATATATGCAATATTTGAATCAGGTGTCAAAGTGATTATAATCGTGTGTGTGTGTGTGTGTGTATATATATATTATATATATATATATTATATATATGATACAGAGGTCTCATGGAGGATTCCTAACTATAGGTATCTAGTAAAGTGACCTACCTTTTGACGTTCCCAGCAACCTACCATCTCTGTAGCTAAAACCAGTCGTTAAATCTAGGCCCATTACAAAGTCTATTTCAAAAAAAAGAACTAATATAAAAATAGAATAAATGGATTTAAAATCTGAAAAACCGTTAAGACACAATTACTGAAATTGTCACATACTCTTCTGTAAAAGTTAAAGAAAACCCCATCAGTCTTTCTGATAAATGTCAAATAGAGAATTGATTTTTGGTAGTAACAAACCGAATCCATCTGTAAAAGAAACCACAATTCTCAAATAAAAAAGTAAATAGAGAATGGATAAATGATCCATAAACCTTTTTAAGTGTTTCTCTGCACTTCAATCCCCCTTCACAATATTCAAACGCTTTCAAAGTCGCTTTTCACGTTACCTTATTGATGGGTCTTCTAAGCACCACCTCCAGGTTTTACTTCACACTGACATCGCTACGAACGTCTTTCAATAACTGCCCCCTTAATCACCACACTAGAGGATTATATTGCCATTCATGTACCTGTACAAATGTACACATGCTAATTGACGTACCAACTTGCACACGCTATGTTCTGGAACTTTCCACAAACATACCCTGTTTGATGCACGAACTGATGCAAACACGCCTACATTTTTTCTGACGTTACAATCATGTGATTTCTGACTAACCAAGTCAATTGCATGCTTTGCGCTCTTGCCAATGCAATCAGTAATGTTATGACTTTGTCTCGTTCTGACGGCCTGAGGAATTAACTGTTTTTTAATTTCCCAAAACACTTGATGTTGTACTGTTATGCATTCTAGACTGTGTCACTTGTTGTCAACCTAATTTTAATTACTAGCATATCCAGTGCCTTTTTTACGGCTCGGCCGCCACCGAAACCATGTCGTATGACACGCTAGCCTGGCACTAGCTACAATGCCTACATAATTTTTATATTGTCACATGACTCAAGGTAACATCCGACGCTGATGTCCTACTCCATCGGCTGCATCCCAATTTGATGGCCCCTGCAATACATATTGTGACCATCATTATCGCCACCATAACGGCGATCACTGGAACTGTGTAGTGTTCTGCAAAGAATTAATTTTCTTCGCCATGTAATTGCGTCCAATGTAGGCAGAACTTTTACCACCTCATGGTGTACCCCTGTAGGTGTATCATAAACACCTTTGTTGATAAACTGTGGATCTGTCGTCTTCCAATGTAGGAACCAGAACCGCCTCCTGTGTTGCTGAACCTGAAATATTCTGCGACTCCCATGCAAGTGCTTCCTGCACCCGCCTCATAGAAATATCTAGATCCCTGGTTAGTCCAGAAATTATCCTGAGACATCTCTACATGAGCCACCGAAGTAGTAGTCCATGACCTCATCACCCATGGTGAAGACCAAACATTTTGCGCAGTAGATCCTTAGTTGTTTTCTTTTGTCACCACTCGGTATGAGTTTGGGAATTCTCCAAAGTTATCTCCAAAGATTATATTTGTGGTTAGTTCCACGTCCCCATAAATATCACCACCCATGTTCTCATTGCATCCACCAGGACCCCATTGTTAGTATCAGTATCAGCATTAGTATTAGTATCAGTATCAGCATCACCACCCATACCACCATTGTTAAAACCGCCAAAATATCACCACCATGGCCCTCAATATCTCCTTTACCATCACTGACACCCCCACCATTATTTTCCATGTCACTAGTGTGGGCTCCGATATCACTACTCCCCATATCATTACCATTATCACCACCAAAAGCGCCCCCATTTTCACTGTTACCCATATTAATCCCGATATCCTTAGTTCCACTTGTATCCTCATATGGGATAAAAACACTCGGTATTCCAACCGTTATACCTCTAACACCTGTGTGGACAGATATCCTGTGTCTCCTACATGAAGGATGGCCCAGTAAAAGTTTGTTGCCCAACACAACCCCTTTTATAACCAAAAAAATGGTATATTTAACACTTTACCACCAAGAGTAAACCATTATTCTTATAAACCTAGGGTATTTTAATCTATGGGCTTGCCACATCACACACCATCTCTGTTGAGGGTTTCAAAGGGTATTGGGAGAACATGAAGTGATACAGATCATGGTCCATTAGATTCACTGAAGATCCTTTATCAATAAAAATTGGGATATTCACATCCTCCACTGTTCCATTTACTATCGGCCTGGGCTCTGGGGCGTCCCCCACGAGACCACAATGGCACATGCAAATCATCTGTACCCTTTTTGTTGATCGGCTTTCCGAATATTTTGCTGATCCCTTTGCCCTTTTGAGTGACCTGTCTAGGAAGTTCCTGTATTGTAACTCCTGAATTTCTGAGGTGTAGGTGTCGCATCCCTCCGTATCTGAGACGGACAAGCTTGCCAAAAGTGATCTGCCCTTTTGCATATTCCACAATATTTAACTCTACATATTTTCTTTGTGTACCCTGGTTTATTACAATTGTAGCAACGCAACTGCTGTTGTCCTTGATCGATCGATCGCTCTTCTATTATATTCCACTTTTGCACACAAAAGGATAGAAGAAAAATCTGAGTCTCTTTGCATCATATTTCTTGAACCAGTCAAATTAGAAAATGTACTATCGACCGTTTGACACTTGGATATATGTTTCTGAATTTGGGAATAAATCAGTTCCTCATTTTGATGTAGGTTCAATCTTTTCATGAAAACTATCTATAATGGCATCCGGGACGTCGTGTAGAATCTGAGAAAAATGTATTCATTTTTGTAATTTGTCGAGTGAGAAGTTATTCCCATTTACCCATGTGGACTTTTTCAATTTCTGTTTTCATTCTCCCGCTGAGTCAAAAAGTTTTGAGCTATGCTCAATAAGGCTTGTTGTCCCTTTCCTAATCTTGTGCAATCCTCTTGAATCCCTCACCATATCTCCGTGTTCCTTTGTTCCATATGCCGTCCTCTGAAATGCTTGTAACTCGGTCCATGACTGACATTTTGTGTATTGGAAACTACGTCATCTAAATGACAACAAACGCCCTTTATTGAACTCTAACAAGGCTTTTGCCTCTGTGAACGCCTCTACATCATTTTTAATTCCCTTGGCGTTTAACCCTCTCCGGTCCGGACGGGTCGAACTTCTTGTTTACGTTCCGGTCTTGGTACCTTACCCGTCGGTGAACAGTTGAAGAGTTAGACGCATTGAAAGTTCCCACAAAATGCTTTCTTATTTTACCCCTGTGTTTTTTATCATGACTAAAGTGGTACCATTGTAAAGCTGAACGTTTATTCTAGCATATATTAAAACTTCTTAAAAATAAAATAACAACTACCACCGTTTTTAGATGTGATAAAATAGGACTAAAAATAATTCTTTGCATTTCTTATTCTCTTCCTCTGATTTCAAAGGTCGAAAAATATATTTTCTGGTTAATCAAATGTAATAAATTTTACGTAAGTAGATAGAATATTTATGACTTACAGTGAAGGTAAATATTTCAGTCAACATTAATTATTATTTTATGAATGGCAAGGCAATAAGCAGAAGCATCCATCAAGCATTTCATGGATGGTTAGTTTATAGCCGACGCTGGCAGCACTGATGGCTAGGTAAGTTCCTCATCGTCTTAGCTCCTCCTTCTGTCTTTGACATTCAGCGTCGGCCTGGTTGTTATAAACAAAAACCAAGGTCATAGTTAGATCCCGTCACGTGGTGCATTTCTGCTTTATTCTTGTGCTGTCTTATCAGTTCTTGTAATGCTAGTTTCTTGTCGTGCTTACCTGACTTTTTCAAATTTTCACACTTCTACATTCACTTTTGTTAAAAATTCTGAATAATGAAAAATAATCCTCTCCATGCCTTTCACCTTCCAGGTCATAGAAGCCTCACTGGCATTTCTGCTTCGGCTTTTGTCACAGAATTTATGGTGATTTCAACCTCCATAGCTGTATATTATAGACCTACAAATGAAAATGTAATTATAGCATGAGCTTTCGTATGTTTTCAAACATACTTTAATATAAAATGAAATATTAAGCAAAAACGAAAAGCCATTTTAAAATGAACAATCAGTAGTTATAGGGTGATTTAAAAGCTGATTTTATTATGGATAGTTGACCTACAAGTAAGTAACATTTTATAACCCATCGATTCCATATTCCTCAACGAACTCCGATCAGTAATAAAGTTATATCGTCGTTATGATCTTTCTTCAGTAGTTGGGGCTCTTTTAAAATCATACCAAATAAGCAAGATACAGTGTTCTGTTCTCAACAATGAATTATTTATTAAAAGAACAGACTACTTAACTTTGTCACGGAAGATTCAATCTACGATGCAATGTCTTCATTTTATGTGAAAGAATATATATATATATATATATATATATATATATATATGATTATATTAGATATATACGTGTATATATATATATAGTATATATATATATATATATATATATATATATATATATATATATATATATGAATAAAGTTACAGCTACGAAAGAAAAACTGAAGCACTGGAGATGCTGAGTACTTTCATAACCATGTCTTAGTAATAAGACGAAAATACTTAGCATCTCCAGTGTTTCAGTTTTCCTTCGTGGCTGTAACTTTGTTCATATAATCATCTCACTTTTATTTTTTGCGATTTAAAAACAAACATATATGTTTATATTTATATATGAAGATAAAAGGCCCCCCATGAAATGCTATTTTGAACGTTGCAACCGCATACTCCGAGCACTTCCTTCTGTGCCCTTGTTCACTGGTACCATATGGACAGAGGTGGGTGTTACAAAGCATAAGTAGCTGTGGCAGTAAGTCTCTGTAGGTATGCATGCCATCAGAGACTTATTGCCACAATTAATTATGCTTTCTATAATACCATTGTAACACACCGTCTGTCCATATGGTACCAGTGAACAAGGGCACAGAAGGAAGTGCTCGGAGTATGCGGTTGTAACGTTCAAATAGCATTTCATGGGCCTTTTATCTTCATATATAAATATAAACTTTTATATTTGTTTTTAAATCGCAAAAAATAAAAGTGTGATGATTATATGAACAAAGTTACAGCCACGAAGGAAAACCGAAACACTGGAGATGCTAAGTTATTTTGTCTCATAATATATTTTATATATATATACATATATATATATATATATATATATATATATATATATATTACATATATTATTCATACAGACACACACACACACACACACACACACACACACACATATATATATATATATATATATATATATTATATATATATATATACATGGCATAACGCTTCTCTCATTCTACAATGTCTGTTGCACTTGTGGTAACTTAAACTGCTTTAGTTACAAATGATGTTACTAATAGTAAGTTATACCATAGCAAGTTAGAACAGACAAATTGCTGTTGATCACAGATCCGGCAATAAACAAAGATGGGGATCAGGAAGTCAAGCAATTTGAATCCAGGTAATAAAGTCACAGATAAAAACGTCCCAGAAGAAGCTCATAATGATTTTCATGGCATAAAAGTTCAGTTTCCTGTGAAAATTCATCATAGCAAATTAAGTAAACGTTTTGTATACGTACTTTTTCTGTGCTCTGATATGTAAAACAAATAAATACATAGAATTGAATAAGATAATAGGATTACATCCTAGATAAATAATATTCATGAAGTGAGCAAATAATATTGCAATGATGTACGTAGATGATAATTATTGTAAATGAAAGATGAATCCTTGCTTGGTTGCTAAACAAATATCAATCAAATAGAAAAACATATATTTTTGTGGAGGATAACCTCAGAAGTACGTATGGAATAAAGCCACCCGTACTGAAAGTATCAGTGAAGTATAGTGTCATGTGGACGATTATTCTTTTCATTATTTCAGGGAGTATAAATAAACACAG
>NC_061096.1:2843373-2849093 GCF_015104395.2 Macrobrachium nipponense
TATCCAACGGAAATGAGCAGCAAATTCATTCTAGTCAAAGGAAAATATACCAGAAAAAAAATTTCAATTTGCACAGATATGTAATAAAGCACAAATTTACGCTGTGTATTACAACCAAGGCCATGCTCAGGTTTTGTTGTGCAGATATCCTAAACTTTGCAAAATTTTTGCTTTGCTTGTATTAAACATATTACCATTGCAGCCTCGGATACCAAAAAGCTTTCCTTTGCTGATATTTCATTGTAAATTTTAAAATCAACTGCATAGCTTGGAATATAAGGGAAAAAACAAATTATTTACAAAAGATTATTTTATACAAAAGTTTATTATATACAAAAGATTATTCACATACAATTCTTGATGTTGAATATTTCTCTCCACTTGTCGAAATCTTCCCTTGATTTAGCATTAGTTAGTAAGCACACGAAATCTTTATTTTTCTGCAAAATAATATTAGGGAAGCCACTGCCTTCAAAATCTAGCAACTCGGGATTTCTTGTACACTCCATAGTGACTAAAGTACAAGTAACACACGACGAAAACAACGACTAGGAGGACTATAGACTACAGACTCAATCAATTCGACAGAAGTTACAGAACAGGAACAGCACATGCAGTTTGTTTACATTGAGCAATGGTGCCATATACCTTGCTTACTCAGACTCTCAGTACCTTTTTATGATAATAAGCTCCAGCGTAAATGCTAACTGGTACAGCATAGTTGATACAAATATTCTGTATGCATCTATAATAACTAATATATTTACCAATGTTATAATGTATTATATAAGATTAATATTTTCAAAACTGGTGCTTTTGCAAGAATTAAGAAAAGTTTATAGGTGGTAACACTAAGGAGGGCGGAGTCTCACAATGTCACCGCTCCAAAACACGCTCTGATTGGTTCTAATATCCGAGGAGGTCTATTTCCATCCAGACTTCAGGAATACGCGGCCGGGTCAGCAAGGTACACAGGATGGGTATATGAAAGACGAGAGGTTCGCACACTGGTTGTAAATATACCTGGACCATTACAATCGTTGCCATATCATTGGGATTGTTCCAAATTTATATTTTATGGTTCTCTCAGTAAACTTGCAGTTTTCTGCATTTTCGTTTTACATTGACTAACATTACTATATATATAAGAGCTTTGATAAAGGATTTATTTCTGGAAAATTACAAATGCTTTATTGGTAATGTACTAATCGGCATCATTCTGATGTACGGAGAGGAAATGTTTTTTATTTCATCATGAGATTGAACGCAGCTACATATCGTATGCCGAATGATTTTTTTTTTTTATTCTTTTTAGAAATATGGATTGCAGTGAAAATATTGTTCGTCAGAGACAGAAAAATTATATATCGGATCTGAGGGAAGAGCACTAATTACTTCTTAGTCAAATTTAGGGATGTCGGGCGACTTAGTGACAGTGTTACAAACACATGAGGAAATGAAGCCAGTTAGAAGTAGCGAGAGGCGAGTTTCATCTGGGAAACTCGCGGGCGAAATGAGGTGATCTCGCCAGAAACAAGCCAAGTTTTTGGCGTAGTTTTGAATATTATTTTCGGGGCCACATTGTGGATTGATTGGAGGGGAAAAGATATTCTTTGATTTATACACGTCAAGTAGAGAAAACAGACTATGGATTGGATACATTTTGGGGACGCTATATCGAGTTATTACAAAGATATGCACGGTGTTGGGGTGGGCTTCTGTCAGAAGCCCTCGATACATAGTATGAGAGAGATGGTGGGCTTCTCTCAGAAGCCCCAAGACCGGAAAGGGTTAAGTAGTTATTCACTCCCTCGACAAAAATTTGCACTGGTTGGGACAGAGGGCCATCAACAATGCCTCAAAAAAGGGCTGACTCCTGCATTTACGTTAGTTATCTTATGCACCAAAGTTTGGCTGTTACCTGCTTCAACCTTTTTGCCTTCTTGATGGGAACTTTTATGATTCAGGATTTGCCCCGACTTCAATACCCAATATATTTATCCCCACACAAGCCACCAACACAAAAGTAATAATGTATCATTCACCAATAAAAGAAAATTGCATGCACCAATTCCCAACAAACCGCTACTACTTTGAATTACTGCCTCACAGATTCAAGGTAATCCGCTGATCCAATGAGTGTCACTATGCTCAACAGAAAATGGGGAAAAACGAGAGAGAGAAAACATACCACGAACCTTTGCTGACCGGCAAATGCTGATCTTAGCACGATCAATCAGCCTCCTCTCTCTCCTCACACCCACTTACAAAATGAAACATGTCGTGCTACTCTTTCTAATACATTGCAATTACAACAGACCTCTAATGTCCGTTGAATCCCGCAGGGACACCAAAATTAAATACACTTGTGAGAAAATTGTTAACACCCCAAAAAACAAAAGGCCCAGTAAAACAAAAGTAAACTTTAACACTTACGTCCTCATAGGTTTCGGCATGTGAACACAAAGTTATTTGCATAATATTTAGTTACATTTGCAACTGCGCAAACTAATTCCTGTTATCAGTTTATCACTCCCCCTTAAGACACACATCTTTAGCCTCACACACTAGGTAACAGCACTGCCAACAGCCCGGGTAACACACGAATTCCGCTGACTACAAGTTAAACCCCCATCTATCATCGATAGAGAGTCAGTTGCCAAATGTACATAATTATAACCACTTTTCCCTAACATATATCTAATCTATCTAACCCTAGTCTCTCCGGAAAAGTAATCTATAGGCTTGAATGCCTTTTGACTGCTGCCACCACTATAACGACAGTCAAAATGATCCTCACTTAAATAATTGGAGAGAACTCCTAACTGGGAACGAACCTACTTCTGAGTGTCATCATCCCTTTGAATGCCGCCCCTGTAGCTAGCTGAAAACAATCATTAAAACTCTAGACGAATTCAAACTCCCCCATTACAAAAATATAATCTTTATTTCCCAAAATAGCTAACATGAAAATGGAATAGAATAAGTTAAAGAACATCCCAAAAACTACAATTACTCTTCCCGAAATCATATTTAATTAAGTACAACCTCTTATCTTCTTCTGTCCAAGTACTCATTAGTCTTTATCAATAAAAGTCAATACAAGCCTAGAGAATCCATTTTTTACATGGTGACTTCGAATCCATCTGAAAATGAGAATATAATTGTCAAACAATGAAATGTTGAAGTTCATCAATAAATAAGTGTCGCATCACACTTCCCTTTCTCTAGAAACTGAACTCAATGTTACTACATAAAAGGTATAACTTTTCTAAGTCTTTTACACTCTACCTTTTCCAATGGATCTTAGCGCCTAACACACACAATCAATATCAGGTAATATCCGCTTAATCACTCACTAGGGTTTTTTTTATTCCATCTATTTCGTCTCACAAACGTACGTATGTACACTGACCAACAGATGCACGGATACATGCATGCTACTGAACACATGAACGCATGCACACTTGTCTATTCTGTGCGTTTCATTTTTCCCATGTACAAGTTTTATCTAGCACACGTATTCGGTGACCTGAAGTAACCTTTCCTCTGGAATGCGCTCGCGTTTCACCATCCCGCAACCAGTGTGTTTTCAACTTGTGTCTCATATCAGCATCTTCAGGCATCCACTGTTTTGCATCGGTCTCTAACCAGCAAGCACTAAGGTTATCAACCCCATTTATTTTAATTAATACCTATTTATTACTCTGACCAGTGCCTTAATATATATATATATATATATATATATATATATATATATATATATATATATATATAAGTCCTATAACATTACCGTGATTCATATACATATATCGAGTTACAAAATGTCCTTTAATATCTAATTTGCTCTACCTCAGAATTAATATATTTTCATATATGTTTAACCGAAGGGGAATTTTTTAGGCGATGATAGAATTGCCTCCCGACAGGTACGAACCATCGACATCTTCAATTCCAGGATGGCAGTGAAGCCTTAGCCCACCCCGCCACCGCAAGAGGATATAAGTTTATGCCGCCTCCCACCTCAAATACTTGTCGCACTTAGGTATTTGTAGTTTTGGAGACTACATCAAACCCCCTCGTCCTCGGTAGCGTTGTAGTGCTTTTGCCCGCACGTAGCCATTACATGTCATATCACATTACTGTGATTCATATACATATATCGAGCTACAAATGTCCTTTAATAACTAATTTGCTCTACCTCGGAATTAATATATTTTCATATAAGTTTAACTGAAGGGGAATTTTTTAGGCGATAATACTATGTTCACCTAAAAAATTCCCCTTCGGTTAAACATATATGAAAATATATTAATTCAGAGGTAGAGCGAATTAGATATTAAAGGACATTTGTAGCTCGATATATATATAATATATATATAGATATAATGATATATATATATATATATATATATATATATATATATATATATATATATACCATATATATATATATACATATAATATAATCTATATATATATATATATATATATATATATCTATATATATATATATATATATATATATATATATATATATATATATTATATATATACATACATATACATATATATATATATATATATATATATATATATATATATTATATATATATATATATATATATATATATATATATATATATGCATGTCTTTAAGTACCTAATTCTAAGAAAACCTAAATAGAATATACTAGATTCTAGTAAAGCAAGGTCAAGGGACCACCCACGTCAGCATATGGAAACCATATTTTCCCCACTCCCTAGTAATTAAAGGTCAGTCATGGCAGCTCACCCCACTTCACTCCTCCAAACTCTACCTCCGTCATACAGCTTAAGCAGCCTCTCATTGCTACACCTTTACTGAATCTGTGTTGTCGTTTCAAATTTCCATTCCATGAAAACCGTCAACAACTCGGAGAAGCATTGGCAGCCAAATGTGACAAACAAAAGACAGATGAGTAGAGTCAGATAAAGCATGGTGTCAGCTGCCAGTTCGAGCACTTCAGAGGCATGGTTGGCTTGGTCTTGGCCTGCCACCTCCGTGGTCGCGAGTTCGATTCTCGGGTATTCCATTGAGGCATCAGAGATGTGTATTTCTGGAGATAGAAGTTCACTCTCATTGTAGTTCAGAAGTCATGTAAAGCCGTTGGTCCCGTTGCTGAAAAACCACTGGTTCCATGCAACATAAAAACACTATACAAACAAACAAACAAAAGCTGCCACTTCGAGCCATTCTAACTGGAGTCAGACGAAACTGAACAGAACAGGGGTCTTTGCATCGCACTTTCCCGCTACCAATGTACCAAAGGTACATTGGATTTGGAATTTGTTTTGATGCACAATTCTCTCACTCTTTTAATTCTGCGTGCTCTCATATATAAACTAAATCCCCATTGCATCTCCTTCAGAAAATAAGTGAAGTGGAAAATATTTGTGACACACAACCATAAGTGTTCTTTCATTTTGCTAACTCTGCCTTAAGGAAGTCCCAGTCACATTAACTGCATTTTAAATCTAGCATTACAGTGCATCCTTAATTTGCAGAATAGGAGACAGGGAACGTTGTGTACATTGCCTGTGTTCCCACGGAGTCAAGGTGTTCATACTATCATCAGTTTCAAGTCTCAGGGTAGAAGATTGAAGAGCTGCTGTTATCTATTATTTTATGATTTATGGTAGTTGCAATAATCATTTCATGCAATCAATTCTTTTCCCCTA
>NC_061096.1:2849593-2898237 GCF_015104395.2 Macrobrachium nipponense
ACACATGTCCTCGTGCAGTGAAAACAAAGAACGATAAAGATGTCACAGAAAGCTGTAGAACCTCCACTCTTTCAAATAAAAGCAAAAAAGTGGTAGCTAAATCTGGGGTATTTTTCCAATGTGAAAACATTAGCTATAGAACAGGATTTTAAAAATATTCCTTTGATTCATTTCGATGGTCGAAATGAAGATTATATTTTTATTTTTTCAGTCATCCTATCTTGTGATTCTGTTACGTATATTATGTTACTTCCCTTAGCACTATTGATTGAAATATAATTCCTCTTCATATATATATATATATATATATATATATATATATATATATATATATATATATATATATATATATATATATATATATATATTATATTGCTACTTTCAAAATGCATATACCTCCTCTGTGACTGTATAAAATGTTATGTAGAATTATGCAAAATTTTTTCAGATTCCTAGATAGCTTAGACATAGGATGTTTTAAAATGTGTGTTCAGATTTCACATAACATATTGTAAAAGAATATATATATAACGTAGAATGTAAAAAGAGAGATTTTCTTTGTCCATGCGAAACTACGATTGTTTCCCTATTATGTCAACACTGTGAGATTAGAGGAACTGCGAGATCCGTTTGCTTTCCTAATCTGTCAACACGTTTGATAAGCGAGCTCAAGACTTCATTTGTGTTTTGGGAACCTGTCATCAAGAAAGATAAGGCCTTCTGCTTCGGTCGATCGAGACGAATACATATCTTTTTTTTTAACAGACTGGTCTCATATGTGTATGTCTTTGCCGAATGCCACGTGTAGGTTACACATTTTGTATCAACAACAAACATTTGAATTTGTAGATCAGAATGATCGTATTGTGTAAGTAATCTTCTGTTACTATTCTTGCCTTAATTGGCTGGTCTCTTTTATGATTGCTAAATCTCCTATGCATAATTGCATCAGTGTCTTATTAAATTTTCTGCCATTGATGATGACCCTCATATGAGTATGCTCTGTGATGAGCACTGCGTGAGTTGCAAGTTCCTCTAAGAGGAATCTTGACTTTATTTCATGATTTTGCATTTATCAAGCTGATGTTGAGTTGATTCTCCTATTGATGCTTTGAGATATGTTAATATTGATGAACCGAGATATATGCTTGCATTGCCTTTGCATGATAGCAGTCACCATGATGTGCCCTGCACTGTTTGTCTATTGATGCCATGATGTTATTCAAATTGCATTTTGATATGATCCTGCTGCCATTAGATGGTCTAGATGGTCTGTGTTGCTCTGTTGTATGCTATGACGAATTGACATTGCTTGAATTTTGCTAAGCCATTTATTGCAATTATTACATTGCGCTACAATTTGTACATTGCTTTTGACTCTCTTTTGAATATTGATTTGTGTCCTTGCCTTTTTTGAGTGATCACTCCGTATTGCACCTGTTTACTGTCGAAAGCTAGACCCGTGCTGTAGCGCTGCACACGAGCCTAGGCTTCGACAACCTGTTTGACCATGTCTGCCTGCTCCAGCCGATTGCCTTGTTGCCTGCTTTCTTTCCTTCCCCCCTTTTGGAGGGTGGAGAATGTCGTAAAAATTAGGGCAAGAATTTTCCAAGACATATTTCCCGCCCATCCATCCATTTCCCGCTTTTCAATGTAAGGTGAATTACCACGTATCAGGCATTCTGGCGGCTAAAGCAGAATGGTTCTTTTTTGTCAGTTTGCATTTTCAGTCATTGCCTCTCCTCCCTCATGGATTAATAACAGAATTCTTGTTGTCATGTAAATTATGTATATAAGAAACAAAAGAATGCTTTCTTAATGAAGAGAACAAAATCTTGGTAAAATTGACTAACCCGATCTGTTCGGGTATAAAATCAGGCCGCGCCAAGGGTTCTCGCTCTCTCTTCTAATTAATGTAGATCAGGTAGCAACTCTTCCGGGTCTTGTTCTTGTACGTGGTGTATGGGTGTCAGCTTGGCCGTGAGGGAGGTGCAAATGACCAGTATTATGTACAGTAAGTAATCGTTGTTTCCTGTAGCCATCGTTGGGCTAATTGGTGTTAACCTTTACTCACTTTTGGGAATGTCTCTATTTTTTTTAGTGAAAGTGCGATTTAATTTCAGTGATTTTTCCGAGTTTTTGAGTGGTCGCATTGCCACGTAAATTTCTTCTAATTTGGGGTGCTGATCGAGCCACCCAAGTTCACGCATTAATACTCTGTCTTTCTGTTAACATTGATAAATTGTAGTTTTGTAATAAACTTGTTAAAATCCTCCGTGTTTACCATTCGAGTTGTCCTTGTGCATGGGCTGGAACCTATCCCCTAAGGTAAAGGTAAGGCTATATCAGCCTCCCTCCATCTGGCACGAACCTAAAAAACAGTCGCTATAACATTTGCAACATGGGTCATGATATGGTTTCCCATGTTGGTTTATCGCACTTCTTGGGTTCTTATGTATTTTCCGTTAATTTTCCTTATTTTTTGCCAAATATCTTTCATAGACAACCTTGATAAATAATTTTCCACGATGATATTTTCTCTAGATATTACAATGTTTTCGAAAAATTAGGCATTATATTTATTATATAATGGTTTAATATAATTGATTGTTATGTTGATTACTACTATCTTGTTTAGAATGTTTGTATGGTTGGGCAATTCGTTGCGGGATTTGAGCAGTGTCTTAATTAAGTCTGCTAATATGTCGACTTAACATGCGTTTGGTTTTACTTAAAGTTGATAATGTTGAGGTCCACCATGGGACAGGGGATTTATTTGGCTGTGGCCTTGTTTTAGGTATGCTTTTATCAGCAGCATATTATGTAATCCGTGAACAGTTCCCGAATTTGGTTATGGTTATGCGGAAATGGTGGTATATTTCTGGTATGTAGATTGTAAATGTCCCAATCTGCTTTTTGGATATTATATTTTACTGGTGGCAGTATTAAATTATTATTTAAATAATTAAGGACTATGGGGAAGCGGTCACTGGTATAAGAGTCATCCACGACATTCCACTCAAGTCTTTCAGCTAAGTCGACTGAGCACAGCGAGATATTTACTGAAGAAAAGGTTAAGTGGGTATTGAAGAAAAGGTAAGTGGGTATTATTCACATCACTTTCATTTAGGCAGCATAGGTCATGCTCCAATACTTATTTCTCTGTTTGTTCCTGGTGCGTCAGCAGGGTGACTGTTATCCCAAAGGGGACTATGAACGTTAAAATCTCCTACTATAAGAAGGGGTTCATGTAGATTATTTAATTAATGCTAGCTGATCACTGATGTTCGAGCTAGAATTTGGTTGGTTGTATAAGTTACAAATTGTGATCATATTTTTGTCCGGCATATATAATTTGATAGCTGTTATCTGATATGATAAAGATGGTATGTTTAAAAGTTCATAGGCGATACTATTATGAACATATATTGCTGTGCCTAGTTTTCCACCATCATTCGGTGAATAACAAGCAATTTTGTACTGTCGAATGTTTGTGGGGTTAGATCCTATGTGTTGTGGGCATATTCATATTGGGCTGCAGTGTCGTATGATTCTTAGTAATTCACCCAGACGTAGTCTGGTTAACAGGCTATTTTTATTCCATTGAATAATTTTATATTCCATTATTGGAGGGAATTGGTGTCAAATTTTGTAAATTGATTGCCGATTTTACTTTGCCTCGAAGTTTATATGCATGTGAATTTATTTGTGGGTTTTTAATTGTTGTATTTGTATGGTGGTTATAGATTCAGCAGTTGTTTGTTTTTCATAATTGAATATTAGGTAGTCAATTTTTTATTTTAAATTTCCTTTTTGTATTATAAGGATTCAGATCCTAATTCGTTCTCATGTTGGTGCATTGAAGGGCATTTCCTTAATTTAATAAAACTGTCTATATAATTTCGTACTGTGTCCTCTGTCGTGGTGGTTAGTTGGTTATGTGCCTACAAAGCACTCATTACACCCACAAGCATGTTTGCTGATGTTAATTACTGGTTCAGAAGTATTTGATCTAGCTTTTGAAATTCCTGGTTTCGTATTCTATTGGTCCTTTTCTGTAGTGGTAAGGACTGTCAGTTTGAGGGGTTATTTGTTTTGTTGTTGTTAATGGAATATTTGGGTCTTGCGGATGGTTGGGGAGTAATAGTTATATTTTGGTTTGGTTTAATTGTATAATTTTCATTAGTATTATTTGATGGGAATTATAAAGAGTGAGATTTTTTACTGTCCAGGTGTTGGCTGTTTCATTGGGATTGAGGGTAATTGTGTATTTCCACTTGTGATGAGGTTAGTATAATATCTTTTTTTAAATATTCTCCTGGTGTAGTTGGAGTTTCTTTGGATTGATTGTAATTTTAAATATTCACTTGTTTTCCCTTAGGTGGGGTTCGTTCCAGTATTCTTTTCTCTTTGTCAGTTCAATTATTATTATTATTTATTAACTCCTCTTCCATCGGCAGTTCTCTTCCATATGGATATCTGAATCTTCCATGTTAGTAGTGGTATTGGTGGGTATAATATCACTTTTATTTTAGGTTTCAGTATTATTGGCGTGAAATTTAGTTTCTATGTTTATATTATCTTGTTTGTTATTGTCCTGCTTGATGTCTTGATTTTTAGTTACATTTGAAAAGGGGGAGCTTTTGGATGGATTATTAACTCCTCTTACTTTTAGCTCGAGTCTGGCTTCCATGACTGATATTCCTGTCCTATTTATTAACAACGGGCTAGTCCACAATTAATACATTTTGGGTGGTTACAGTTCCAATTAGTGGTATGGTTAGCTGATGCGCAGACTGCACATATTGCCTTATTACAGCATTTTTTGTATATATCCATACCTTGAGCACTGTGTAGTACATTGTAGTGGTTTTGGAATAAAGAAAGGACGCAACTTCTCTATTTTGTTTGAGAATTTTTATTTTTAAATGGTAAGTCTTGGCCTGTAAATTCTATTTTGGCAATGTTGATATTTTTATTCTTGTCTTTTTTTTTTTTTTTTTTTTTTTTTTTCCTACTTGAAATTGAGTATATTTTCTAGATCGTGAATATTGTTATATCTCAATTTTTAAGGAGTCTAGCAGTAGTTGTTTTGAAGGAAGTTCTCGTTCGTTGTTGGGTAGGATGACTGTACCCTGTACATAATTCAATGTTTCATGGCTTATAATTGTTACTTTTATATTATTTATTTCTGTTATACTTAAAAAGGCAATCATTGTCTTCGATTTGTCTACATTCCATGTCCGGTGTTGGATATATGTTAAGTAATTTGTTTTTCTAGTATCGCTGCTGAGATTTTGTTGTCAGTTTTGATGACTAGAATTCTTGACAATTTATCTGGTCCAAAGAGGTCATCAAAATGTACCAATGCGGAAATAAGTCGGTAATTTTTGTTTCTTTTTGGTCCTTCTTTTCTGTACGTTGCTTGTCTATTATGATTTTTCATGTTTTTCTGTATTGATGGGAGGATTATTTGTCTCTAATTCAGAATTATTGTTCATCATATATGGTTCCATTGTTACGATATTGGCGTTTACCAATTGATTTTTGTTTGTTTCTTTTTTATTTATGCAACCAACCTAATTGGTTTCTGGTCTCTGCTACTTCTCTTGGAACAGGGTGTTCCTTTGTAGCATTTATAGTATTCTCATGGCTTCAGGCCAGTACCAAGGAAATTCGGAGTGACGTGCCAATAGTCATCAACTGTGCCGGAGTTTTCCATCATGGGGCACAGGGGTACCTACTCAATTCATTTAGTTTTCATAAAATTATTTGAGATAAAAAAAAATCTTGAAAAGATATCATTGGCCCTTCGTGAAGTTAAATCTTCCGCCAATGGCACAAGTGAGAAATGACCTCCAAATGTCCGCATCCCTACCCTACCCCAAAAAGGGGATGGCGTAACATGATTAGTATGGACCAAGAGTAAGCAGAACCCACTAGCTAGGACAAGAGTATTACGATAATACAAATATCCCCATCCTAATCACATTATGGGCAAACTGGATAGAATGCCGAGAGTTCTACTCCTGGAACCAGGCCCCCCTTAGAATCTGTGGTCCGGCTCCACAGAATAGTTGCCTGAAAAACAGGTCCGAACATTGTCGGGTAGGTGATGGATTTAGTTTCAGATTTAACTCTACGTTAAGCCATGATATGTTTTCTCATTTATTTGCTTTCGAAAATTTTGGCAAAAATGGAAAAGTCCTCAGATATTAACTCGAAAATATATGTATAATGTTATATGGGACTCTTGGGTTCGAACCTAGGAAGAAATTCCTGAGGTTCGAGAGCCCCCTCACCACGTTAAGGTGGTCCCAAAATGAGGGGGACGAGGAGAGTGAGCGAACTAACTTTATTCCTTGTTGTTGTTTGAGATTAAGCTGGCCTTGTGCCAGCAAGGGCTCTTGCTCCTAGAGCAGCCTGTAGACTTTATTTTGCAGAGCAGCTCTACATAAGCCGGTATGCGGACAGAAATGTAGTGTCCGTCACGCGCTCACGAACAAACATAAACAAAAAGGGACAGGGCCCCCGCTATCAATGTGTTTCTTCATAGACGAAAATACATGAATAATATTACATAGAGGGAATGGACTCCCGACATATATGCATCAAAAGAAAGGGCAAAAACTGCTCTAAATTTTAGTTCCTGGAGGAAAAGAGAGGACATATGAATATACAGATTTTTACAGTGGAAGGGCAAACATTTGCCCGAATGTCGTCCTTACAATACTATATAGATACTATTGCATAAAAGTAAGTGTCTGCATGACCTGTGAGTTCCATTAGAAAGAATTTTGGTGTACCATTTTTTCATTTTGTTAAATATTGTTCGCATTCAAAAAACCACTTTAGGTGAATGAACATCATCATATGAAGGTCAATTTTTGATAACGGCATGCATTACGGGACCTGGGTTCTGGTCGGATCTTAATTTTAACAAAGTTTCTATAACTCAAGGTTTTGATTTTTCGTACTAAGAATCATAAACCTTCAACCATGATTTATGTAAAATTAAAACCAGATTCTAGCAGAACATTTCAATTTCCTCAATTCTTTCCTTAACCCTTAAACGCCGAAGCGGTATTTCAGAAATCGTCTCCCGTATGCTGGCGGGGTTCGGGAGTGAGCGCCGAAGCGGAAAAAAGTTTTTGTAAAAAAATCACAGCACGCTTATTTTTCAAGATTAAGAGTTCATTTTTGGCTCCTTCTCTTGTCATTGTCTAAGTTTAGTATGCAACCATCAGAAATGAAAAAAAATATCATTATCATAAGTAAATATTGGAATATATGAAAGCGCGAAAAAAATTTTCATATATAATTGTATACAAATCGCACTGTGAGCAAAACGGTTAAAGGTAACGAGTTAATTTTTTTCGTTGTATTGGACACTAAATTGCAATCATTTTGGTATATAAAACATTGTAAAACGATCAAAACAACACAGAGAAAGTATTATCACAAAATGATGCATGAATTTGTAACGCTCGGACATAAATTTTTTTTCTTTTTTAAACTTCACCATAAATCGAAATATTGTGCTAGAGACTTCCGATTTGTTGCAAAATGAAGATAAATGATTGAATATTACTAGACTGTAAGAGTTTTAGCTTACAATAGCATTTTTCGACCATTTCGGTCGAGTTAAAGTTGACCGAATGTCGAATTTTTTTATTTATCGGGATTTATATGCAAATATTACGAAAATGATAAAAGCTACGACCAAGAATTATTTTTTTGTATTCTACATGAAATTCCACACATTTTAATATAAAAATGCTATGTAACGGCTAATATGAAACAGAGCAAATATTACGACAATGTGACGTAAGCATTTCGGAGATTTGGGCCGAGATTCCGTGCGCGGAAGGAAGGGAAAAGGTTTTACAAAAATTCACCATAAATCATAATATTGTGCTAGAGACTTCCGATTTGTTTTAAAATGAAGATAAATGATTGAATGTTACTAAACTGTAAGAGTTTTAGCTTACAATTGCGTTTTTCGACCATTTCGGTCGAGTCAAAGTTGACCGAACGTTGAATGTTCTCTATTTATCGTGATTTATATGCAAATATTTCGAAAATGATAAAAGATACGACCATAATTATTTTTTGTTGTATTCTACATGAAATTGTGCACATTTTCATATATACATCTCTATATAACGGCTAATATAAAATGGTGCAAATATTACAACAATGTGACGTAAGCATTTCAGAGATTTGCGGCTGAGATACCACACATGGAGGGAAGGAAAAAGTTTTTTTTAAAAATTCACCATAAATCGAAATACTGTGCTAGAGACTTCCAATTTGTTTCAAAATGAAGGTAAATGATTGAATATTACCAGTTACCAGGATGATAGATTTTCTGCTTACCCAAAAATACCAATATATATATATATATATATATATATATATATATATATATATATATATATATATATATATATATATATATATATATATATATATATAGTATATAGTATATATATAGAATATATATTGTTAGAAATCAGAAAGGATTGATATTGTGTCCGACTGTGGGAATAGCCATTCGGTCGTTAGCTTCACTCGAAGCTTTCTATTTTTCTTAATAAGTTAAAAGTAAATAACTTAATGCTACTTAGTATAGTAACTATTAGCGTTAATGATAAGTGAAATGAATAATAAAATTAAAACTTATGAATTAAATTACTTAAACTAGTAATTGTCCTAATAGGTCTCAAGTTCGCGACGTGCGTAATATGTACCTGTCAAAGGTAAGAAGTAAATTACCTCGGAGGTTACCACAGCCACGGCGAACAGTTACAGTAAGAGTTTCTCATTAGCAAGGCCGGCATCTACATTGTAATAGGAAATTAACCCTGAACAAAAACTGAACGTTCTAACTCCAAGACAACGACAATTTGGAAAACACGTCAACGTCACGTCAACATTTGTGATAAGTGCTTTACATTATTATGTATCTTTGGCCTGTCTAAGGAAAAAGGTAATGTACGGCAATGTCACAAAGTTTTATTAGTGGATCTATTCTTTAATGTAAGTTGTTTTGGTTGTTAAATAATTGTTTTGTTTATTAAATATAAGTAAGATTGAAATTAAAATAAATTCCAATATAATTCCAAAATTGTCGTGTATTCCATATAATATATTTCGGAGGTAAATATGTGTTTATCGTTCGGTGAAGTAAGTGATTTTTAGAAAGGCGGACTAAACTGGCTAACTGTCCGCTCGGTATTTCGAATGGTAACCAATATGGAACTCAAGTGCGACGTAATTAGTAACTTATATTTATGTATTATTAATCTATTTTCATGTTCATATTATAATGTAACTCGGTAACCCGTAAGCATCGATAACTTTAGGTGGGGTGTTATCTTTTAAATATTTGGCAGGCTATTGATACTAAATCTATCGAGTATAATTAGTTAATCATGTCTGATAAAGAGGAAGAGTTTGTTAACCCTATGAATATTATATCATCCTTGAGGAGGATGCGGGGAATACACAAACGGAAGGTAACTATTTACTTAAAGAAGCTAACGGAGCTTCCATGGTGATAATAAATTGACTTCTTCCTTTTGTAAGACTCAAATAACTGAAATCGAAAAAGAGATCGAGCAGGTTAAACACTTTGATGAAAAAATTAATAATGTTTTGGAGACACATGAAATAATGATCAGTAATGAACAATTTTATAATGAGGAGTTAGATAGTCAGGCAGAATATAGCATTCAGGTAGTATAGAGCTTGACCAATATGAACAATTCATAAGTGAGTTAAGTGGGGCTTCTAGCAACTTATCTGCCGATAAAGTTTTAGAAATGATGTCTAGAATGAATATGTCTGATGGGAAACCCCCTCCTTTAGAATGTGGAAACTTTAGTGGAGAGGAGAAAGATAAATTTGCTTTCAATTCTTTCCTTAATCATTTAATAATGTCATTGGGCGTCCAGAAAAAAATCTGTCCGATTCTGCCAAACAAATATATTTACATGGGTACCTTAGGGGCTATGCCTTGAAGGTAGTAAGCATTTGACTATTCTGACCGTAACTACCACTTGGCAATTGAAATGTTAAAGAAGAATTCTTGACATAGATTATATTGTTGACGAGACTTTTAAGAACATTTTGAGTGCTGCACCAAGTGTTGAATATGATCAAGAATTCTCGTCGGTGAAAGTTTACCTCAACGAAATCAAATCCTATCTGCATGAATTGAAAGCACATAATATTGATTTATTGGAAGTGGGGGTCCTCTGGGCATAAATTGTGAGTCATTATAGTATTTAATAAACTCCCCATACCAGTAAAGAGAGAGTTGGTTCACAAATTAAATACTAATTATCCTAATATATCTGACATTCTTTCTAATTATAATGAAATTATCAAAAACGTTTATCTCAAAACTGTTTCCAATAGAAAAAAGACCCAATCACTAAAACTACTAGTTAAACCTAGTCCTAGCAGTTCATTTAAACCTAAAGAAAATAAGGTAGGGGTGTAAGTACGATTCAAAATTTTAAATTTGCAAATAAAGTAACTAAGTTAATTTGTAAATTGTGTGCAGCTGAAGGCCATACTTTGGGAAAATGTGTTAACTTTAATAATTATAATGATAAATTGGCCAGACTGAGGGGAACTTTCACTATGCACTAGATGCGCTGGTTCAGGGCACGAAGACAATGAATGTTACGGGAAACAAAATAAGTTAGGTTTGAATGTCTGTTGTGTAGAAAGAGGGGGAACACATAACTCCTTTGTGCCCTTCTTTGAATAAAGCCGAACTAACTACTAAAACTAACGTAAGCTTATGTTTTGCTCAAAGAAGTTTTGATGCGTCTCACATTTTACCCACTATGACTTTGTATTTAAGAAATGGCAAAAAGGCTAGGAAAGTCAGATGTTTGTTTGACACTGGCAGTCAGCGGTCGTATATTTCCGAATCTGCAGCTAAAGATCTTTGTCAGGATGTAGAGGGCGTTGTATGCTTTGGAATGTGATGTAAGCACATATATAGGGCAAGAAAAAAACTAAGGGCTTCAAGCAAATGTCCACTGGAATAAATATAAACAATAATTAATATTCATACCTTTATTAGTTGACAAATCGCTCAATATAAACTTTGAAGTGCCTGGGCATGAATCAAATAATAAATAAATTTAAAGAAAATAATATTGCTTTATTGGATGAGACTTTTTGTGACCACAGAAACCATGAAAGTATGAAGGTTGACATGTTTGTTAGGAATAGATATCATTCAGTTTTTACCTTCGGTAACTTGACTAAAATAAATTGGGTTGGGGGTGGGAGCTTGTTTAGTCGTAAATAATAGAGTAGCTCCTGTAGGTAATGTGTTCAACTTTTTGGATGAGGCAGAGAGTAGAGCCATTATGGACTCCATGGTTAGTAAGAAAACACTGAATGTTAAAACAAAAAGCTTGGTAAATTTAGTAATGGATCCTCTAAAATCTTATTTCAATCCATTAGAGCATATATTAGAAAGACAGTGAGGTAGACAATGGACTCGAACACCTTTTTAGCTTCTTGATCCTTGGGGAATAAAAAAGTGTGAAAAAGAATTGGTCTCCTTGATAAAGAACAAATTGACAGATTTAGAGAGGGGATCTCTTTTGATAATGGATTTTATCATGTAGAATTGACCCTGGTATACTGATAAAATTGACAGCGTCCCATCTAATCATTTTGTTTCACTTAAGGTATTAGACAGAACAGTAGAGTATCTGGGAAAAAAAGGGTCTCATGACAAATACCAGGAAGTTTTTGATAAACAACTCGAGGATGGTATAATCGAGGAAATTAAAGTAAGTCCTTCTGACTATCATAAGTATATATGGATTCCCCATAGACAGTTATAAAAATTAGAAGAGCAAGTTACCACAAAAATCAGGCCAGTATTAAACTGTTCTTTAAAAACTTACAGGGAATTGCCTTCACTTAATGAAGCAGCTTATCCTGGGATAGATTTAATGGGCTCAATACTGAAATTGCTCTTTTACTTTAGAACTAATAAATATGTAATGTTGAGTGACGTCAAACAAGCTTTTTTGTGATATTAAATTAAAAAAAATGAAGTGGACAAAAATAGATTTTGTTTCTTTTGGAAACGGGGAAATAAATTAGTATCTTATCGCTACAAAACAATAGTTTTTGGTTACACCTTCTTCACCTTTATATTAAATTTTGTTATGAAACATCACGCAGAAAGTTATCCTGATGATAAGTGTAAAGAAATATTAACTAATAACTTTTATGTAGACAATCTTCTTGTAACTGGTAACAACATGATGAAATGAAAAATTTGTATAAGCAAGCTAATGATTAGGATGGAACAAGGGGGCTTTATTTTAAGGTCTTGGAACTCCAATTGTGTAGAGTTGAGAGAAAAAAATGTCGTCTGATAATAGACTTGTTGAACATTCTTGCGAAGAGGATAAAGTATGTTTGGGTTATAGATTCAACGTAAAATAATGATTCTTTTAGTCTTGCGCCTTGTAAAATAGACCCAGAAGCAGACACAAAAAGAAAAGTATTGTCACAAACTTCTAAAATATTTGATCCTTTGAATATAGTCCTTCCTGTAACAATAAGAGGCAAAATTTTGAATGAGAAAAATATGGAAATTAGATGTGTTGGTTGGGATCAAAATTTACCTACCTAAAGACCTTTGTGGGGAAATGAAAAAAAATTATTAGTAGAGATTTTGAAATGTTATCTGAACTTAAATTTCCTAGAGAGTCCCTTAATGAACTAGACTCGTATGGTCTTCACATTTTTTTGTGATAGCTCTGTGGAGGCCTATGGGTTGTGGCCTATGCGGTTAATCAAAATGATAAAAGTTCTTATTTGTTCTCCAAATCTAAATTGGCTCCACTGAATAAGAGAAATGAGCATAGTGTCCCCACTTTGGAACTAATGGGAGTAATTCTAGCTTTTAAATGGTTTACCTTCTTTACTAGAAGCCTACAATAATATAAATTTTCAATTCATTAATATTTGTGTTGATGCTCAAGTGGTTTTAAATTGGCTATTGACCAGAGAAACTAAAATAAAAATCTAAATTTGTTAGAAATAGAGTACTTGAGGCAGATGGTCTTAAAGTTGAAATATCTAAGCTATTTAAACTACCTGTCTTATATCACTATGTAAATACAGAAGAAAATCCTGCTGATATGATCACCAGAGGTTTATCCTATACTAAATATTTAAGTTTAAGTAAATCAACTTATTGGCTAGAAGGTCCAGAATGGTTGAGTAATGATTTTTGACAAGTGGCCTCTTTACCCTTTATTGAGCATATCGCCTTACTATAAGCATCAAATAAGTACAGTATGCCACTATGCAAATAAATAAAGTAAACGCTGGTATTCTCAATATAAATAAAATGTCAAATATGAACAATTGTTAAGAATTACCAGTTACTTGTTCAAATTTTGTAGTATGATTAAAGGTGATGATCCTAAAAGAAAGCCTTAGAGTATTGGGTGAAAATTGCACAGAAAGAATACTTTACAGTAGAATTAGATTTTTACAAAGCACAGTGCCAATATTACTAATAATATACCTCCTCTAGTGTCCAATTTAAATTTATTTTTAGATTTCAAAGGGTATAATTAGGTCTAGGGGAAGAATATCTAAGTGTTTGTACTTTGACTTTGATGTTCATAACCCAGTATTACTTCCTAAAGAGCATAGGTTTACCTCATTGTTAATAAAGCATTGTCATTTGAAGGTACAGCATTTAGGAATAGGCACTTACATTAAACTACCTTAGGGAACAGGGATTTTGGATTCCCAAGGGTAGGTCAGCTGTAAAGACTGAGCTGAGTAGTTGTAATATATGTAGGAAATATAATGCCTTAGGCTTACAGACACCCGAAGTTTACAGATATGCCTAAACACCACATGAATTTAGTCAAGCCTTTTCAGCATGTAGGTATTGATTTCACAGGACACCTTTGGGTTAGGATGAGTGAGTGGTAAGACCACAAAAAATGTTCATATTAGTTTTCACTTGTCTTAACGTGCGCGCTGTGCACTTTGAATTGTTACCAGACATTGTCCACTAAAAATTTTGTTCTCGCTTTCCAAAGATTTAGTAATATGTACACAATACCACAATACCTGTACAGTGACAACGCTAAGTCTTTTCTCAAGGGTGGAAGTATCCTTGAAAGGTCTTTGGAGTCGCAGGAATTTCAATCTGAATTAAGGAAATGTAATATCAAACACATTAAAATTCCTTTATATTCAGCATGGGTTGTTTCTGCTTGGGAGAGATTGATTAGAGTGTTAAAGAATGTCTTTTATAAAGTAATAGGAAGATCTAAATTAACTTACTTTGAATTATTAACTACCCTTTCTAATATTCAATTAGCGATAAATTCCAGGCCTTTAACATATAGATCAAGCTCAGAAAATTAAGAGTTTATAACTCCAAATTCCTTTATCAAAATTGCATGGTAATTCATCCCTCATTTGAGAAAAGATGATGGTGATGTTTGGTTGGACGATTCTAGTCACCTTCTTTAGAGAGAACTGTAGAAATACAGGAAGAAATTATTGAAAATTTTAAGAAAATTATTATGGTATGAAAATTATCTCTTAAGCCTGAGAGAACATAGCAGAAAATTGTGTACCAAAGTAAATGGGAAAATAGAATTAAAAGTTGGTGACATTGTCCTAATTAAAGCTATTAATAAGCCCAGACCCATTTTGGATGATGGGTAAGGTATTAGAATTAATATTAGGATTTGACAATAAAATTAGGTCAGTGAAACTAAAGCAAGCTAATGGGGCTATAGAATATCATTCTATTTGTAATCTTATCCTATGGAACTGTCAGTGACACATTCTATAAGAGAAAGGCAAACCAGAGATAATTCAATGGAAATCTATTCACGTTGAACAAGGCGAAAGGTCTGTAAGACCCAAGAGAAAGGCTACCGAAAGATTTGAAAGAATGCTAAGGGAAAATTTAGATAATTGTAAATACTGCTTTTCAGTATATTATTTACTGTAATTACTAATAATCAAGTTTTTATTTTGACTAAAATGCTACACACTCGAAACTTTTTCAGTGTGAGGATATATTTTATTAAATGCTTATTCTTTAACTTTAAACAAGGATTAAGGGCATTGCAAATAATTACTTTCTAGGTAATAAATAAATAAACTAAATATGTAAACAAAAAAGTAAAATTAGGAGATAGCCTATAGTAAACTAAGCTAAGTTAAAATTGGTGTAAAAATTTAAAAATAAAATAAAATGCTACACTTAAAATAAAGTGAAGACTTAAGTTAAAATGCTACACTTTTAGTAATGTGAGGATGATACTAAATTAACTTAGCCATACTTTTATTTAGCGTTGTTGAAATAATTGTTTAACGCAGTAGCCAGATTTAAGGTGGCCTTAATAAATAATGTTTGGTTAATGAAGATATTCATTGCAATTCTATAATCGCAATCCTTGTGGGGAGTGTGTTAGAAATCAGAAAGGATTGATATTTGTGTCCGACTGTGGGGAATGGGAGCCATTCCTTCGGTCGTTAGCTTCACTCGAAGCTTTCTATTTTCTTAATAAGTTAAAAGTAAATAACTTAATGCTACTTAGTATAGTAACTATTAGCGTTAATGATAAGTGAAATGGAATAATAAAAAAGTAAACTTATGAATTAAATTACTTAAACTAGTAATTGCCTAATAGGTCTCAAGTTCGCGCGTGCGTAATATGTACCTGTTCAAAGGTAAGAAGTAAATTACCTCGGAGGTTACCACAGCCACGGCGAACAGTTACAGTAAGAGTTTCTCATTAGCAAAAGGCCGGCATCTACATTGTAATAGGAAATTAACCCTGAACAAAAAAACTGAACGTTCTAACTCCAAGACAACGACAATTTTGGAAACACGTCAACGTCAACGTCAACATTTGTGATAAGTGCTTTACATTATTATGTATCTTGGGCCATGTCTAAGGAAAAAGGTAATGTACGGCAATGTCACAAAGTTTTATTAGTGGATCTATTCTTTAATGTAAGTTGTTTTGGTTGTTAAATTAAATGTTTTGTTTTGTTATTAAATATAAGTAAGATTGAAATTAAAATAAATTCCAATAATATATATATATAATATATATATATATATATATATATATATTATATATATATATATTATATATATATAATATATATATATAGAATATATATATATATACACATATAATATTACATTTTTTTTGTTATGTACGAATACATAACTAAAAAGGAATGCAGGTGAAACGTTTCTTTTTGCATAAAATGAAAATAACATAAAAATACATCAATAAATAACATATAAAAATAAAAAACTTGTAATAAATATAAAACTAAATATAAAATCTCAATGCAGAATACTCATTCGTTCTATTCATGTTGTCTCCCTCCTCCATTGAAGTCTTGCATTTTTTCCTCTCGACATGACGAGGTACAGGTGGAGGAGGGAGACGTGCACCCTTACTGCCGATGGGCTGCCGCCCTCTGCGCCCTCCGTTGCTCTAGGGTAGGCGCACTCCAATATATGACCGCAGTGTGGTACTTGTTTTCACACTCCACGAACCTGCAAAGAGCTATATTGCAAGTGCGACAGAAGAACCGGGTGTCTCTCCTTCTGTCATTCATATGGCACACCCGGCACCGTTTCTGCCTGCGCCCTTGTAGGAGCTCCAGCGTGTGATCCCCTGGCTGCAGCCGACACACAGGGTCCACTATCCGACAAGAAGTCATAATCTGACGGGGCCGGAATCATCAAGGGCGGCGGCAGCAGGGGCAGGAGCAGGACGACCGAAGTTGGCCCTCCTAACATCTGCCCTTTCCTCTAGGGGCAGATCTGCAGCTTGGGGCAGGGGAGCAGTGATGGACGGCCACTCATTGGGAGTAAAGTTGATGTGGGCATTCCCGGCTACCTCGAGAAACTGGATGTGGGACAACCTCCGGAGGTCTGGATTATAGTACCCACAGTAGAGGATGTAGGCATTCTGGAGGGCCAACTGAAGAATGTATTTGAGGAGCTTGTGTCCACCTCCTGGTTCTCCTGGCGAAGGGATAATACTGGACGAGTTGATCAAAGAGATCAACTCCTCCCATGTGCCTATTGTACTGCCCAATGACGGTAGGCCGCTCGACACAAAACTCCTCATACATAACTCGGCCCTGCCAACGTGTCTTCTTCCGCTGGACGATCTCTTCTTGGATGGGTTCATGACTCCTCGTAATCATGGGGACGAGTCGGACCCCCTTCCAACAGATGACGAAAACAGCTCCCTTCCACTGCCACTCTGTCTCTCCTCTTGCCAGATGTTGCGGATGGCTAGCGTACCTCTTGAGGGCATTCGGGGCCCCACGCACCAACCGAAGGGTACCACTGACGTGCACACCTGCTTCATACAGTTCCTGGGCCAGGGATACCGAGTCATAATAATTATCCATAAATAGGTGGTATCCCTGGTTACGGAACGATCCACAAGACTGAACACAGTGTCACGCAGCATGGAGAAAACCCCAGAATACACCGAGAAGTCCACAACATATCCAGTGTTGGACTCCGTAATAAAAAACAGTTTCACTCCATATTTCTTCGGCTTTTTGGGGTTATACACTTTAATGCTCAGAAGTCCTTTGTAAGGCATCATCCCCTCATCCAAAGAAAGGTTCTTGCCAGGAACCACGAGAAACTGGCACCGTTCACGAATGTACTCCAACACTGAGTGGACTAAGATGGGGCAATTGGGGTTATTCCGAGGTATGGCCCTTCGGTTGAAGGCTTTGAAATACCTGTCAAATGCCAGGAAACTATCACAGGGCATAATGCCGGGCACATTGGGCGTACTTAAGAAAAAATTTTGCCTCCAATATTGCCTGACGTCGCTAGCAGGCATCATTCCCAAAAAAAATGTGGAGCCCCAAAAAATGCACCATGTCGGTGAGGTTGCAGCCCCGCCAGCGATACGACAATGTCGTCCGTAGTTCGTCACGGCAGTACCGAGCGTAGTCCGCCGTCTCTGCTACCAGGTATTTCAGCTACTCCCGCGTAAGGAACAGCTGAATGAACCCCAGAGCAGTGAGAGGAACAGGTACGGTGAGCCCAGGTACTGCCATGAATGGGTGCATGTTAGTGGGGTGGGGTCCTCCGACCAACCTTCGCCACTCTCGGACGGACCAGCCTTCACCTTGGCTGGCGCGACGCTCCGACCTTCTACGTGCCTGTGTGAGCGCAGGGTTTCGCACTCGAAACCGCCCCACTGGCCCATCTCCCTCACTTAAGCCCTTGCTTTCTGTGTCGTCATCAGCGACAAAACTACATGACGACAACTCCTCCTCCTCCTCCTCAGATTCCCCCTCATAAGCACTAAAACCACTAAATTCGAGCTCACTTTCGGCATTTGACTGTCGTACGGACATTGGGGGCAAATATTCATCATCACTAACATCGGGAGTGATGTCCTCGTCACTAGATGACCAACCGCCATCAAAATGAGGACTTGCGACATGCTCCCAATCAAGCTCTAACAAGAAGTCGTCTATGCCCCTCAGGACACCCCGATGCTTCCTAGGGGTTATAAAAGGCACATGAGACACACGTTGTGGTGCTTAAACACTTTCGTCCACACGAGGCCGCATGGAACGGCGTTGAGGAGCGAGGTCATCTTGGGTGCTTGGTCCCTCGTTTAGCGTTCAAGTCAAAAATATGTCTCACACAATCCCTCCTGATGTTCAGACATCTCTACGTACGTCTTGTACCACCACAAATACTCAAACTCTTGCAAAAGTTCGGCAAAACACGATTGCGGCAAAAGATCGCTCTCGGACAACGCGTCGCTGATGCTGGCTGATGCGAGAAGGCATTTCGTGCATGCGCACCTGAGTAACGCTTGTAAACAAAACAACAGCTTGATCCGTGAGCTCCCAGCATCCCCCAAGGCGCATGGCATGATTCAAAAGTTTTCGCCTAGTAGGCCTATAACTATTTTTCCGCACATTTTTTAAAAAACTATTTTGCGTCGACATACCATACGTCGGTTCAGCAGCCGACAGATAATTTTCGTCGACGTTTAATACGTCCAATCGGCGTTAAAGGGTTAATGGGAAATTGTTACCACTGTAATAACCGTTTCAATTCTTTCATGGTTTAAAAATAATGAAGATTTTGGTTATTTCAGGCACCCATTTACTCTCTAAGTTATGGAGGATATTTTCTTAAGTGAATATTCAGCAGTTTCACTATTTCTTAATAATATAGTCTTGACATTTTCCTGCTGCAATCATTGTCTGGTTATTAGGAGTTTAGAGAGAACCTAGAACCTTGCTTCATTTTGAAAGAACTCTACAGCTATATGGCTCACCCATTTTGTACATGGATTTTTTAAGCAAAAATCACTCAAGTCGGTACCGGTAAGCAGCCACCATTTAGTGAGCCTATGGCTCTTGGCTTTGCATAAAGTTCTACAGTTGCATCTTTACCTTGCGCAATGATCATTTAAAGTTTAGTGGGTAAAACCTTAATTTAATACTTACCTATAGGATGGATAAAAGAATGCCTTACAAAAAAACCATGCTGGTGTAGTACCCTTTCATTTTCCTCACTCTTCAATTAAAAAAATGAATGCCTACCAAATCTATATGAATTCCTCTATATGAATTACATTAATATGGTTCAAACTCTCCCCACTAGTAATAGAATACACCATGAAATCTCCTTGGTCCAACTAACATTGCTATGCTAATACCCCACAGTCAAGCTGCTTCAACTTTAGAAACCTATACAGTATTTCAAAACATATAAAAATTTGAACTGCTAGTTTTCCAGAATTTTTCAAATATTTCACTAAAATTCCACATACAATAGGCCTAGGTGTAAAATTTCAATGAAACTAACATGATGAAGAGTACCAGTTTGAAGTGCTAAGAAGTAAACCGTGACTATTACTACATACTTAAGGGTTAAATTCTTGATACCCTCATGTCTGCAGAAGAGAACATTTTACATTAGCTGAAAACCTTCTTCACAGCTCCTAAAAACACTTTAAACACCATTCACAGCATTATAAAGACACACCAAAGAGTAGATATGGTGGCAGATGCTTATGATGTCCAGCTTTCATAATTATTCATACACGTGTGATTATACAAACAAAAGGCAAATGGTTCTCACAAAGTTTATTTTAGCTAAGCCTACATAGTTATGAACGGTAGGTAATTGGCCATAATGAGCTTGGTCTAACAATTACATCATCCAAACTTATGACACAACAGTTTTGTGATGCATCACCTAACATTTATGTAACATTATCAATATTGGTGTTGATACATGTTTTCTTATCCTACTGGTACTACATAAATGTATACTATAAAAAACCTATGAAGAGAGGCAGCAATCACTCCACACTGTATTAAGTTCACAAAGTTGTCCTCAGACAAGCAATTTTCTTGACTAAATTTCCATGTTTCGTAAATTATAAAACCACAATGTTTATTCATACTAACAATGAAAATAAAATATCACATGTATACATAAAAAAAAATTCAAAAAATAATATTAGTTACGTAAAACATTAGAATTAATAAAAAAGGACTGTCGTTTCTGAACAAAGGTAAGTTGTACCAACAACCATACAACTTCCTAATCCTTCAACTTTTCCCAATAACTACAACCAGCAGAGCTAAAAAAAAACCTTATGTAATCACTTGTATAAACCTAACACTCAGTGTATTATTAAAAAATCAACCAGTGAATATGGGAACTTATAAGAAATACAAAAGTACAAAGGGACAGATGGTCCAAGCATCATGTGATCAGCTACTGAGGACGAAGGGAAATTCTTAGATCGGAGCTTGGAAAACGAACCAAGGGTGTAAGATACACACCACACTTTTTCACTATATATATATATTGCCAAAAAAATCAAGAATTTGTCATTTACTTATTGTAAATTTTGAGGCCCAGTTTCTAAGCATTATAAAATTAAGCAAGGATATATTATCTATTAGAACACTAAGGCAAACTTTATAAATACATGTAAAAAATTCAATATAAAGTAATGAGAATTAGAACAGACCATAGAATATATTTGTATGCATTCAAAGTACAACACAGGAGGTATAAAAATATACCATAATGAACATGGAAGAAATTCACATTTTATTACCTTAGACACTATGGCAAAACAAGGCCCAAGTAAGATGGGTAATAAAAAGTTTAACGCTAACATAAAAACTGAACTAGTACGATATAGCATAAAATTATATACAGACAGCCCCAGTATTCGGCAGGGGTTCTGTTTCTAGGGGCTTGACGGTAACTGAAAATTTGCCAATAACCAGTATTCAAAAGTCTATGGCTGCCCCAATCCACCTTACGGTGCTCTAGACTGGTTAACGACACCTTAAACAGTCACAGCCAGGTATTTTACACTAATATGTGATAACTCTTTTAATAAAAATGTGGAATTTCCCTTGCCTAATCCTTCACTGTGGTCTGCATGGTAGTTCTACAAATGTTTAATGTCAGATTCCATGAACTAACAGGTAAACCTTGGCTGAGAGAGAGAGTTACATTTTTCAGAACGCTTAAAGATGTCAATTTTCATCTCCATTGATATAATCTTCCTATTCTTAGTGGCACTTCCTAAGCTCCTTTCCTCCGTCTCTTTATCTGTCCTATCCTCTAGTTAAATAAGTTAAAATAGTAACAGTGAATGATAAAAGTATCGCCAGTAACATTATAATCATTGCTTAAACACACACAGCCATAAACAACTGAACGAGCACAGTTGTTTCGCTACGAACAACCGAATCGGATAACAACAGCTGGTTTGTTTGCATTCAGCCATCGTAGAATAATAAAAATTTACCATAATGTTACAAATTACGTTAATTAAGTAGAATAGGACTGATATATTTTTACATTAAACCTTCTTTCGCTATGGAGAAAATATCAGCAAGAAAATATACTGCTAAACTTCAGCTGCAGTTGTAGCTGAAGCTAAGAAAACAATGGTCACATTGCTCATGACCATAAATTGTTGTGCATCAGCAACACGGATGAAACTCGACCATAAATAATAGTGGAGAAAAACGTATTTAAATAAAAATACTGGGCAAAAATGAACACCTTTTACTGTTGTTTTCATACCATATAAAAAATAAATATGTAAAGCTCATATCATGATGAAATAGGGTGAAAATAGTGAACAGAATCTGCTCCCAACGCTATTTACTAATGAATAAAATAACTAAATTCAGTTCACAACAAGACGTATTGAAGTCATATTCTAACTTAAAAACTTCATATAATGAAAAATAACCTTGTCCCATATAAAGAGAGATTTTAGGGAAGATTTATCTACACTAACTAAAAGCAAGAAAATCGCTCTGAATTGAGTTCAGTATGGCGAAATAAACTTACCTCTGACCTCAGCTGATTTTTCCAAACCAAAAGATAGATTGCTTTGTTTATATTTTATAATACAATAGTAATATGAGAATATATACAGTATTATTAGATTCAGTGAAGTAAAGCATAACTTTTTAAAAGATGCATATTCATTATGTTTGTATTTTATGAGGATCTCACAGCACTTAAGCTGCCGATAACCAGCCAATGGCACTGTAAACCTGTTTTGAATATCCTTGACAAGCACCATAAAACCAAAACACCGATAATCAATCCCACCAATAACCGGGGGCTGCCTATATACTTTATATTTCTACACATTGTGTGTATTTCTAAATGATGAACTAATGTAAAATTAAAATTATAGCAATGATAATTAACTTGCCAAAAAATTACAGACATTTTATTACCCAACACCATTTGACCTAAATAGTTTCACATTGCTCAAAAAAAAAAAAACAGTGAATAGTTACCACAAGTTTTCTACACAAGATATCATGTTAAGGTACAACTTACCATTTATGGAAAGTATCTAATATAGTATGCGCTCTCGCCATACGAGATGTCATGACTGGGCTTATGTAATATACCAGGCATGGGTTTTGAAATCCATAACACACAATGATAAACAAAAAACAAGCAATGGCCACTGTCAGTTCCACAAACATTTTCCACTATATGTACATTATGGTCCACCTTGGTCAAATCAATAAAAAAAAAATTAGCTCTTCCCTGTGAACGCCTTAGCATCGAGAAATTTCTGATTTAACGCTTGGTTGTACATGTGTATTCAGTAATCTCTTACTTTGAAACAGATTTCTACAGTTGGACATCCTAACTGTGCTGCTGAGTTGAAATGTTACTGAGAACAAGGTTTCAATATGACTGACTTCTTGATTGATGTTGTTTGGTATTGCTGGGAAGACTGTCATTAGACAATTAGGTCAGTGCTTTTTTAATAAAATGTTTTGCAATTTATTGTAACAATACAATGTTTAGAAGAAATAATCATCATGCACTCTAGTCCATGGGGATGGTGGCAAATGCCATACCTAGCAACAGGAAGAAGTACAGTCACAATTTTGTATTTTTTCTAATTCCACTGTTCTTGGACCACACACCCTCCTAAAACCAATCTTTCAGGGAGATTAAATACCAACAATATTTACATCAGGTTTATTTCAATTTCATTAACAAGGATCCTATAGGAAAACACTGGTAAATAGTTGAGTCCTCTAGTCTTGTATAAAATATACTTGCATTAAGAGAACAATTATCCATTTTTTAAATCTGGAGGCTTCTTACACATCTTGTGTACCATGCTTGCTTAAGCCAAAGCTGCTGTTCAGTTTCATGAAGTATAAGGTCATCAAGCTTCCAAAGACTGTCCTTCAAATCGTGATAGTGTATGAAGTAGTAAAGTAAAAAATGTAGGAAAACCTTATTTTGGGGAGTCACTGTTGAGTCCTCAAGGAGTACCCTTTCCATAATCTACCTAGAGCCCCATGGTGACCAGACTAATGTCAAAGAATTCTCTTACCTAGTCTTATGGCCGGATATTGTGTTGTAATGATAAACATTATAACATGTGATAGAGTATAAATGGACTCAGGATAAGAGGGCACTTTCTATTATCCTCAGTGAACGCTAATACCCAGTTTACCTACGACATCAAAACCGTAAGAAGAAGTGGTTATGTGCATACACACCATCATATTGTTTACATACGATCGAAGTCCGACCAAGACGCCATCCTTTCTGTTGGTCAATGTAGGATGATGCCATACTCAAAACCCACGTCGTTTCGTCAGGGAAGGGGGAGGGTTTTGAGGACTCAACAGCGACTACCAAATATAGGTTCTTCCTACATCAAAACCTGTTTTTTCATAAGTGTAGACACTGTCCCGTCCTCAAGGAGCTTTGCAAAGAAAATTGACAGAAGCAGAAAAGAATCTTGATTCTAATCATAACAATTCAAAAAGATTTTTGGTCTCAGGTCAGCCACTAGTTTCAAGGCCCCATTTCTTTGGTAGCAAAGACAAAAGAAACTAAAAGTGCAAAACTTATGTGCTTTATTGCGAAGTTCTGTGGTGACTTATCTAAGCATACAGGGTATGGTTGCAGTAATGTCAAACCCTCCCCAGCGGTAATTAGCATACATACTTGCTTGTTGAGTTTGCTGCTGCAGCGCATATGGGGTCAAGAATATCTATGCTACCTACTACACAGTGTAGTCAAATTTGTTCGAGCTTGTGGCAATTGTTGCTAGAGTAGGAAAAAGTAGACCTTTTGGGATGTCTGCTAATTCTAGTTTACTTAGAATAGGAGATTTCCTTCTTAAAGGAGTCCCATTCTTGGCCAGGAATGACAAGCCAGAGGACAATCAAAATTGATTGTCAGCTCTTTGCTTGATGTACAGTCCATGTCTACGAGAGTCCAGTTTCCTAATACAAGCTCCTGATGCTAATGCAATCAAGAATATCGCATACTGTAACTTGTGAGTTGTGGTTGCCCCCCTCTAAGAGGAAGACCTGTGGTTTGTATCAGGTCCACTGAATTGCGGGACTGATCAAAGTCTAAGCACCTTGTTCAGGGACCAAGTAACTGAAACCCTTTTAGAGCAGATCTTTGTAGTGCAAAGGGCTGCAGAAGGGAAGTGACAACTCCTATACTAGTCAATTCATGAAATGCTGCCCTGTATTCCATAATTGCTGTAACTGCAAGGTGTTTGTCTTCAAAAGGGATAAGAAATTCTAAAATTTGTTTCCCTAGCATTTTTTACTGGGCTCTCGTTAAAGAAATAATGCAACTATATCTTCCGTATATACTACTGGTATTGCCAGAAATATGAAGTCTATAATTTTTGCACTAGGTACCTAGCAATGTTGGGCGAGTAATTTTCATGGTATTCATATTTAAGAAAATCCACTTGTGAAGGTCTCGGCTTTGAAAGGAGGATCCTCAAAACTACTTTCCCTCCTACTAACTGGGATAAAACAGCAGACAGTTTTGGAATTTATCTCTTCACCTGTTATTAAAATAATAGGAACCAATGCCTGTTTGGTTCAATTTTGGGGCGGTATTTTAAGCATGCTGCTCCTTAGTGAGGTTAGGAATTTGCTCAACACCCTCGAAATCTGGAACTATGGAGGAAAGAGTATATCGTCCTCCCTTTGTTCCAGTGTTGTAGGAAGGCATCTCTTGCTGTTGCTTGCCTGGCAGTATGTGTTTCTCATATGGCAAACAGGTCCACTACCATTTGTGGAAGCAAGTTGGCTACTTCTGAGAGAGTGGTTGTCGTTTTCCTTGAATGGGAGTCTACTATTACACTGAGACACCCAGTGAGGTGAATTGCAGACAAGTGTCTCCCTTCTGGAGGTTTGAGTTTTTTGAAAAACAAAAAGACAGCCATCAGCTCCACGGAACTGATACGACAACTTCCTTAGATAGCTGAACACCTCCCTGACACCTGATGATCCTCCAAACGTCCTTTCCCAACCTGTCAACAAGGTATCTGTGAGTGATGTCATTCATACAGACTGAAGATGGTCAAGGTGGACCTGTATCACCAGAAATTCCTTCAGGGATCAAGGTCGAAGTAGTATCTCCCCAACTTTTTCAATCTCTTGGTGAGGTCGGTCTCACATCTTGTTTGTTGCATGCGATAGCTAGAATTTGTTTACATTAATTTGTTGTAATCCAAGTATTTGATCTGTTACTGATGCAAATTGCAACAAGCCCACCATACATTCTAATTGCCGTTTAGAAACTGTGGGCTGTGCAAGGCCCATTTTGAGGACTTGCCTCATTCTGTTTCAAGTATGAAGGGGAGACATTCTAATTGCCGTTTAGAAACTGTGGGCTGTGCAAGGGCCCATTTTGAGACTTGCCTCATTCTGTTTCAAGTATGAAGGGGAGCATTCTAATTGCCGTTTAGAAACTGCGTGCAAGGCCATTTTTGAGGGGACTTGCCTAATTCTGTTTCCAAGTATGAAAGGGGAGAATAATTTGCCGTTTAGCGTGGGCTGTGCAAGGCCCATTTTGAGGACTTGCCTCATTCTGTTTCAAGTATGAAGGGGAGACATTCTAATTGCCGTTTAGAAACTGTGGGCTGTGCAAGGCCCATTTTGAGGACTTGCCTCATTCTGTTTCAAGTATGAAGGGGAGAGACAACGTGCTGTGAAAAACTATCCCAACATAGTCCCTAGCTACTGAAAGTGTCTGCTGGGTGTGAGGTGGGATTTTGCCAATTTATCATAAAACCTCTTGATTGTAGTCAGCTGACCACTGTTCTTAGGCTTTTCATGCACACTTTTCTTGTGGGCCACCAAATCGACCAGTTGTCTAGGTGGGCTATATAGTTGTATTTCTGATTTCTCCAAGAACTACCGTTACTAACTTTGTCAAATTTTAGGGTAATGTTCAGCCTCCGCAAGGCTTTGAACCTGTACATATGTTCCTCTATCCGGAACCTTAGGAAGGGACGGAAATGAACGACAACAGTATACATTTATCAGATCTAAGTCCCTTTTAGAACAATTGAATGCACTAAGGCAATGGTAGTTATTTGGAAAATATAGCAAACAGTGTGCTTGTTCAATATTGAAAGGTCTACGATCACTCTTCGTTTGGAGGAATCATTTTTGCCGACACTTAAGAGACATGCTTGACGACAAATATCCGCATGTTTCTCTATGGTTCCCATTAACAGGGACTTTTTGCATGTAACATTCTAAAGAGGGGACAGGTTTTTGGAAGAACCCCTTTACAGGAGGGGGTGGGGTGAGTCAGTTCCCACCCCAGCCCGTTCAAAATTAATGCTGTGTCCCCAAAGGGAAGACTTCAATTGCCTGTTATGTCATTGAAATCGACCCCCAACCATACCATTCACATTGGCTTCCACCTCTTCCTCTAACTCCGCCCTCGATAGGCACTCCATTTGTTGCTTTACTACTTCTTATAAAAGGGTCTCTGGACCTCGTGAAAAAATTTTCTAGTTATTGTTGTCGTCCTTTTGTAAAGCATCATCCCATCTGAACACCTACCTGTTCTTTGAGGGAAAAACCTTTTGGGGTGACTGAAGGCTTACCTTTTTAAGTAAGCCTTTTTGGGTTGGGTAAGAGGATGTTTCGGATTCTTGTTTCTTAAATTCCCCCTTTTCCCACAGAGCACTCTCATACAACTCTGTTGGCGTCTTGCTCATTAAGTTTTTAACCACAACAGACTCCTCAAACAGGTCCTTACAAAAAGGGTTATGATGTAATAATCAAGTTACATTGGGAAGTGACTAGTTGGAGCCCTCTAGTGTTTCCATTCGCACTTTTATGTGCCACTCTAGCAAGTCCTAGGATGCTTGCCACAGGGTTGGTTCTCATAAGACTTTTAACCACAGCAGCAACACTTGTTCTGGAAAATTTTGGAAGACTTTTGATGGCAACTTGTAGCAAGGTGGTAGAGGTTACAATACTAAATTCTATTGAGGCTGTCACCTCCGAGATTCTTCTCATGGGGGTCCTAAATTGCTGTGTAGCTATAAATAAAGGAGGCTTTTCCCCTTCAGAAGTGAGCTGTAGTATTGCCCTTTCCTTTGTGGAGTTTTCCAAAACTGGGATGACCGAGGGAAATGGTTTTAATTCTGCCATTATCTCCTGTCTTTTAATAACTACAAAATTCTGAAAATTTGTCTTTACAAGATTAATCATTTTGAAAATGAAGGGAAAGAAGACTGGAACTCTTTGGTGAGCAACTTTGGTCCCAAAAAAGGGTGTCTTCTACAGCTTGTAATGTTATAGACACAGGTAAGAAGACCGTTTCTGTTAGTGGTCTTTCACATGTACAGCTCCAATCATAGTTTTTCTCTCATTAATTAGATATTTACTAAAGGGAGAGAAAATGCACACTGATATGCATCTAACCAAGGATCATGTGTATCATCAGGGATCAGTACTGGAGCCCGTATCATGTTTTGATTTGAAGTTTTGTATTCAGAACTGACCAATTACGTAGTGGTTTCCAGTCGTAGTTCCAACGCTAGACCTTATTTGGGCAACATTTGCATCCCCTTTCACTTTTGGATTGCAGGATACAGTGCTTTTACACTGTGGCGTGTACTGGACTAGCTAAAATTCCTTTTTGGAATCATGCATCATGTCGCTCATACATTGCCTTTCTGTGGCAATGACCCATTGGCAATACCCCCTTCATAATCCATAGTAAGAATGTCTCCCCCACGTAAAAATCCCTCTATTTTCTTTGCGGGTTTAACCTGGGAGGTAGTGGGGACTGATTTCACTGGGTTTTTGCCCAAACATAAAACACCTGGGAGGTACTGGGGACTGATGTTACTGGATTTTGACCCAACCATAAATCCTGGTCTGAAAAATAAAGGCTTACATATCTGCTGCTGGAGTTTTGCCGGAAAGATTTAATTTCCCCTTTTTTTAGTTCTACTGAACCCTAGGAATCACTGGGACAGCTTAAAATGAGCAGTTCCATCATCAAAACTTATGTGGTTGGTATGAGCCATACCCACTGGCACAAAATGACCTGAGCAATTTGATACGGAACACTTGTACTGAGGGTCCCGGATAATGGCAGCCCCGTAGTGATAAAAAGAAAGTTGTTATTAGAAGCCAGTCATTATTAAATTATTATTGAGGGACAACTCCGTAGTTCCCCATACAGTTCCAATATTTGTGATAGATTCTAATAGAAATCTATGTTAACTTAAGCCCTTTGAGGTTTAAGTTAGTTTTGACAGCTGTGTCTGGTTGTACAGTATGTCTTTTTGCACTAGCTATGTGAAATTTTAAGTTGAAATGTCATACCATTTGGACTAATATCCTATGCGCTAATTTCTTTAGTTACCCCAAGCCACTGTTTTTAAATGGCTTTAAGTTATTTATTATGCCTAGAATATTGTTTGTATCCTGTCCTAGGCTATTTGGGCTAAACTAACACTTAGTACACCAACAGTATGATGTTTCGTAAATTGTTCCCTCTTAGCCTAGTATAAGACACTGACTAATCCAGATTATTCTAGATCAAATATAAAGGCTATATAAAAACAGAAAGTTACTTACATGTAAGTCAATAGTTAGGCTAACATCTTTTGTCTAACTCAAGAGTGTTTATATCCAGCCCTAGGCTAGTTGGTCTACTACATAAAACAGTAACTTTCCGATATGAAACTCACTGATGTGAAATTTTATTGTTAGGATCACCTATTGTAGGTCACTGTCTAATCCTGATTAATTTACCTTTAAAGGTATGGGATTAACCAGGTGTAATTTGTAGCATTCAAGATAGGTTACTACCTCATAGTCCATTTGGTCTATGTACTGTTTTTGGTTTATATAAAACAGTATTTTACTAATGTGAAACTTTATAGTTAGGCTATCACCTAGTATAGGTTATTGTCTAGTCCTGATTAACTGTTTTTAGTCTACACAAAAAAAGAAAATGTCTGTAGCCTTTTATCTAATACTAAAGTCTTTGGTGTAAACTTAGGCTACTGTCTAGGCCTATGACCTAACAGGATATGACCCTAATTCTTACCATAATCCAGGTTACTGTTTAATCCAGGATATTTTTTTTTCACCCTTAAGGATACATAATCCTAGGTTATAGGCTACAGACAATATCTACTACAGTCTAGCTAACATATTCTCACACTAAACCAACGTAGATTGTAGGCTACTGACTGGTAGTCTATTGCCGACATCGTTATCTGAACAGATATCTATATTAACCCTTAAACGCCGACTGGACGTATTTTACGTCGACATTTTTTGTCTCTCGGGTGCCGACTGGACGTATTTTACGTCGACATACAAAAGTTTTTTTTTAAATTCGCGGAAAAATACTTTTAGGCCTACCAGCCTAAAACTCATGAATCACTCGCCTTGGGGGATGCTGGGAGTTCACGGATCAAGGTGTTCTTTTGTTTACAATCGTTACGCAGGCGCGCAAGCGCGAATTTCTTTCTTGCCGCACTAAAAAGTATCTGTGACACATCTCAAAAATTATTTCGTCACTTTGACATAATTTTTGTACCATTTTAAATTAGCTGTTTCATGGAGTATTATACATGAAAATGTGAGCATTTTTATGTAAAATACAACAAAAAAATACTCATGATTGTAGCTTTTATCAGTTTTGAGATATTTTCATATAAATAATGATAAGTGCCAAAATTTCAACCTTCGGTCAACTTTGACTCTACCGAAATGGTAGAAAAACGCAATTGTAAGCTAAAACTCTTATATTTTAGTAATATTCAATCATTTACCTTAATTTTGTAACTAATTGGAAGTCTCTAGCACAATATTTCGATTTATGGTGAATTTATGAAAAAAATAAAATTTTCTTTACGTCCGCGTGGTAACTCTTCCGAAAAAATCATACGTGTGATTGTGGTAATGTTTGCACCATTTTAAATTAGCCGTTACATAAAGTTTTATATATGAAAATGTGCGCAATTTCATGTAAAATACAACAAAAAATAAATGAAGGTTGTAGCTTTTCTCATTTTTGAAATATTTGCATATAAATGATAAATAGAAAAAAACCACGTTCAGTCAACTTTGACTCTACCGAAATGGTCGAAAAACGCAATTGTAAGCTAAAACTCTTACAGTCTAGTAATATTCAGTCATTTATCTTCATCTTGAAACAAATTCGAAGTCTCTAGTACAATATTTAGATTTATGGTGAATTTAAAAAAAACTTTCCTTCCCTCAGCGCGCGGATTCTCCGCCACAAATCTCCGAAATCCGTACGTCCCATTCTCGGAATATTTGCTCCGTTTCATATTAGGCATTTCATAGAGTTTTATATATGAAAATGTGTGCAATTTCATGTAGAATAAAACGAAAAATATTTGAATGTTGTAGCTTTTCTAATTTCCAAAATAATTGCATATAAAAAAAATATATATAAAAAAATTCGACATTTGGTCAACTTTAACTCGTCAGATATGGTTGAAAACTGCAATTGTAAGCTAATACTCTTACAGTATAGTAATATTCAATCATTTGTCTTCATTTTGAAAGAAATTGGAAGTCTCTAGGACAATATGAAGTATTTATGATAAAACAAAGTTTTATGAATACTTACCTGGCAGTTATATATATATTTTAAGGCCCACCCACCTCCCCTCAGGAGACAGGTCGGGCAAGAGATGATCTGAGGAATAGAAAATGGGAATGGTTCCAAGTACCACCCTGTAAGGGTTGTTAACCACCTAACCGGACACCTACCACTCGGCGGTTGCCGCGAGTTTTGAAAAATCTGCCGGACCGATAGAGACTATAGCTATATATATATAACTGCCAGGTAAGTATTCATAAAACTTTGTTTTATCATAAATACTTCATTTTTATGAATAGAACTTACCTGGCAGTTATATATATATAGCTGATTCCCACATTTGGAGGTGGGTGAAAGACAGCCAACATCGTTGGGGAAACAACTAAAAGTTGTAGGTTATAACCTTGATTCCTTATCTGCTAAGGTAGCTGACTTCAAAAGTTCCTGCCTCTTGAGTCGCTTTCCCTTAGGAGCGCCAGCCAGGAGAGAGACCTGCTATGCTGAAACCACTCAATAGAGTCTGTCAAACGGGCCGAGACCAACAACGTGACTAGACTTCTGCACTACCTATTCCCCTTTTAATTAACTGCAACCTTACTCAACCTAACCACCTAACCTTGCAGCTAGATATTTTATCTATCTAGCTAGCTGGAGGGTGCCATCTCGACCAGACCACTCCTCAGACAACCATAAAAACACAAACCCCAATAAAGGTATGTCATACTAAAGTTAAGGCTGAGGGGAGGTAGTAACTCCTTCACCCAATAACACTTCTCATAGTCTACTCTTACCTCTCTGAGATAATGAGAAGCGAATACAGAGTTGCTCCTCCAAAATGTCGACTCCATTATTTGTCTAACTGACATGTTCTTCTGATATGCCAAAGACGTCGAAATAGCCCTCACCTCATGGGCCTTCACTTTTAAGAGACCGAAGTTCTCCTCTTCACATAAGAGGTGAGCTTCTCTAATTGTTTCCCTCAAGAAGAATGACAATGCATTCTTCGAGAGGGGCCTTTGAGGATCTTTAACGGAACACCATAAAGCACTGGAAGGTCCTCTTAAATTCTTGGTCCGTGACAAATATGTCCTGAGAGCTCTAACTGGGCAGAGGAGTCTCTCCTCCTCTTGACCCACCAAGTTTGTGAGGTTAGGAACCTCAAACATCCTCGGCCAGGGTTTGGATGGGTTCTCATTCTTAGCGAGGAAGTCGAGCCTCAAGGAACATACAGCTCCGTCTTGACTGAAGCCTACGTGCTTCTCCATCGCCTGAATCTTGCTGACCCTTTTTGCTGTGGCGAGCGCCATCAGAAATAACGTCTTCTTAGTTAAATCCCTAAGGGTCGATTGCGAGATGGGTTCGGTCTTCCTACCGCATAAGAACTTCAAAACCACATCCAAATTCCAAGCCGGGGGTCTTACTGTGTGTTTAGTCGTTTCAAACGACTTCAAGAGATCCTTCAAGTCCGTATTTAGTGATAGGTCGATGCCTCTATGCTTAAAGACTGTTGAAAGCATACTTTTGTATCCTTTTATCGTGGATACGGCCAGCTTAGATTCTTGTCTGAGGAACAGAAGAAAATCAGCAATCTGACTCACAGAGGTAGAGGTTGAGGACACTTTGTGTCGTTTACACCAAGATCTAAAAACTTCCCACTTCGATTGGTATACTCTCTGCGAAGATATCCTCCTTGCTCTTGCGATAGCTCTAGCCGCTTGCTCAGAAACGCCTTTCGCTCTGACAAGCTTCTCGATACTCTGAATGCAGTCAGCTGTAGAGCAAGGGGGTTTTGATGATACCTCTCTAAGTGGGGCTGTTTGAGAAGCTTTGGACTTGGAGGAAGGCTTCTTGGAAAGTCCACTAGCATCTCCACTACCTCTGTGAACCATTCTCTTGCTGGCCAAAAAGGTGCTATCAGTGTCATTCTCCCTGTTTCGAGAAGGGCGAACTTCTTGATGACCAGATTGATGATCTTGAACGAGGGAAACGCATAAGTATCCATCCCTGTCTAGTCCATCAAGAAGGCGTCCCCTCATGCATGCTTCCTTGTCCGGAAACCAGGGAGCAGTAGTTGGGGATTCTCTTGTTCTTGTTGGAGGCGAAGAGATCTATCGATGGCCTCCCCCATAACTTCCACAGTTCCTGGCAAACTTGAAGATCGAGGGTCCACTCTGTTGGAAGAACTTGCCCTTTTCTGCTGAGCATGTCTGCCCTCACATTCTTCTGTCTGTACAAATCTCGTTAACAGATTTATTCCATTCTCCTTCGTCCATAGAAGGAGTTCCCTTGCTGCTTCGTACAGGGACAGAGAATGAGTTCCTCTTGCTTTCTTATGTACGCCAGGGCTGTGGGTGTGTCCGAGTTGACCTCTACTACCTTCCCCGAGACCACTTCTTTGAAGCTTTTAAACCTAATAGAATGGCCATCAATTCTTTCTTGTTGATGTGCCATCCTTCCTGTTGCACTTCCCAAGAGCCCGAGACCTCCCTGCTCCCCAGTGTTGCTCCCCAACCTGACTCTGAAGCGTCTGAGAACAACACTAGGTCTGGGTTCTTCTTGTACAGGGATATTCCTTCCCTCAATTTTGCGGGATCCAGCCACCAACTCAACTGTCTTTTGACGTCTGCTGGAATGGGAAAAGAAAAGGAGTCCTCCTGATTTCTCCTGTCCCATACTCTTGCAAGGAAGTGTTGCAGAGGTCTGAGGTGCAACCTTCCCAGGGAGACAACTGCTCGAGCGAGGAGAGGGTGCCCAGCAACTCATCCACTCCTTCGCCAAGCACTTCTCTCTCCCTAGGAATTGCTGCACTTTCTCGAGGCACTTGTTCTGCCTCTCTTGAGAGGGAAAAGCCCGAAAACGAGCCGAGTCCAGAACTATCCCCAAATAGAGAATTGTCTGACTCGGTTCTGTCTGGGACTTCTCCTTGTTGATGATGAGTCCCAGTTCCTGGGTCATCAGAAACGTCTTTCTTAAGTCCTCCAGACACTTGTTCTTCGATTGTGACCTTATCAGCCAGTCGTCTAGGTATAGGGATACCCTTATCCCTTCTTGATGAAGCCAGCCGCTACGTTCGACAGTACCCTGGTGAAGACTTGAGGGGCTGTACTGAGGCCGAAACAAAGGGCTCTGAACTGGAACCACCGTTCTGAACCACGAATCTTAGGAATTCCTTGAAGTCGGGGTGGATGGTGGTATGAAAATAGGCGTCTTGCAAATCCAGGGACACCATCCAGTCCCTGGACGAACTTGCTGCCAGCACAGACTGAGTCGTTTCCATAGTAAATTTTGTCTTCTCTACAAAGACGTTCAGTGCGCTGACATCTAGAACGGGTCTCCATCCCCCCGAGTTCTTGGGTACCAGAAACAGGCGATTGTAAAAACCTGGTGATTCTAGTTCCAGTACAGGTTCTATGGCTCCCTTTCCTAGCATCTGGTCTACTAGATCTAGGAGAGCCTCTTGTTTCGTAGCGTCCGAGTATTGAGCCACTAAGGCTCTTGGTGTTCTCGAAAGAGGTGGCTTTTTCAAGAAAGGTATCTTGTAACCCTCCCTGACGACCTGAGAGGGACCAGGTGTCGCGCCCCCCTCTTTTTCCAAAGTCTGCCAAAAACTTGACAGTCTTGCTCCTACTGCGGACTGGAGGACTTGTAGCTCATTTCCTAGCAGGGATCTAAACGATCTCCTGCTTCATCCGCCTGTCTCCTGTCTTCTTCCTCTGAAATCTGTCCTGGTCGGAGCCCTACCTCGAAAGGGCTGCAAAACCTTCTTTTCTTCTTTCTTTGCTGAAGCCTGACTGCCCGGAAGACCCTTTCTTACGGAACGAGTTAAGAGATCCTGAGTGGCCTTCTGAGTTAGAGAAAGAGTAATATCCCCAACCAGAGATTGCGGAAAAAGATGTTCCGAGAGAGGGGCATAAAGGAGTTCCGCCTTCTGCGCGATCGTAACTCCTTTGGTGGCGAAGGAGCATAACAGCGCTCTTTTCTTCAAAATCCCCGCCGTAAACAGGGAAGCCATCTCGTTCGCTCCATCCCTCAGTGCCTTATCCATACAGGCCATAATGCTAGTTAACTCCTCCATTTCTGTGGCCTGTATGTGTTCTGCTTTCCTGGCCAGCACTTCCAAGGCCCAGTCCAAGAAGCTGAAAACTTCAAATGATCGAAATATACCTGTAACGAAGTGGTCTACCTCCGTCATGGACCACATCACTTTTGCTGAATTGAGGGCATGTCTCCTTGAGGAATCTACAATACCGGAGAAGTCCCCCTGGGAGGAGGCAGGTACTCCCAGGCCAAGAGCTTCTCCAGTCTCGTACCACATTCCCGCCTTAGATGCCAGCTTAGCCGGAGGAAAGGAAAAGGTGGTTTTCACTGCTTGTCTTCGTTCCTTCAACCAGTCTCCTATTCTTGCCATCACCTTCTTCCCCGAAATAGACAACTTCATCTTGATGAAGGTTGACTGTTTTTGCGACTTCCTTCTAATGAACTGTGACTGAGGAGAACGGGGAGCCGCTGGTTTAAGTTCCTCTCCAAACAGCTCAATGAGGGAGCGAGAAAGCACTTTATAATCTGCAGCTGCATTAGAAGGTTTATCCTCATCCTCTGAAATTTCTTCTAATTCCAGACTTCCTTCTATCTCCTTATCCTTATGGGTAGAAGTAACAAAGTCAGAAGGTTCTTGTTGATCCGAGCTGTCGTGTGCTCCTTCATCAAATTCTTGCTGATGAACACCTGTGTCAGGTGAAAATTCCTGAACGTCAGATGCGTCCTTGCGTCGTGAACTGGAAGTGTCCTGACGTCGAGAGTCCAAAGTGTCCTGGCGCCGAACGGCTGGTACATCCTGAGGCCAATCCCTTGCTGCATCTTTGTCTCGAGGGCTATATGTTTCCCGACATCGGGAGCTGGATACGTTCTTCCTTCGAGAGCTGGATACGTTATTTGATAGCGCACTGTGAGAGTCCTTTCGTCGCAAGATGCATGGGTCCTGGTGCCGAGGGCTGGCTGCGTCCTGGCATCGAGAGCTGGATGCGTCATGTCGCCGAGAGCTGGTTGTGTCCTGATGACGAGAGCTGGATGCGTCCTGAAGACGAGTACTGGATGCATCCTGACGTACAACAGCGGATGCGTCCTGTCCGCGAGCGCTGTATGCGTCTTGTTCGCGAGCGCTGCATGCATCCTGCCGACCCACTTTGGATTCGTGCTGTTGAGCGACAGACTGTCGGGAATGAGCGCTGCTTTTCTCCTGGCGAGGGGAACTGAAGGTGTCGTCGTGCCGAGCTACCAAGTCCATATCTCGGCGTCTAGGTGAAGGAGAAGAGAGGTGACGAGAGCTAGATTTAACGTGGCGTAGAGAATCGAGGGAAGGTTTAGCAGGAGAAGAGTATCGTAACCTTCTGACATCACGACAACGGAGTTGTTCGTCTTGAAACGGCGCTTCCTCCCTTGATCTCTTCACTGGTAGCCTGTCATCCTTACGTCTGCCCGACTGGGGAGGGCGATTAAAAGCTTCTAGCGAAGTCAACTGCTCTTGCATGACCGCCATGAACGATCTCGCTACCGATGCTGGGTCCTGCGGTTCCGAAGGAGACGGGCGTTGAGGTATGCTGGAGGAAGGAGAAGGTTTTCTAGAGAATTCCCCGTAACGTGAAGGAAGAGGAGATCTGTCATGTCTCCATGCGTCCTGCGGAGAATCATCCTCTCTAGTTCTCATCCTTTTCGCAGGCGATGCGTCCAAGCCATCATCAGAAGGAAACGGTTCCGGGCTACTCCATCTACTCGAATGGGGCAAACGAAAATGCGTCAGATCAGGACGCTGCTTCCAACTTCTCTTGAGCAGTCTTGACTCCTCATACTGCCATCTGCGTCGAGGAGAGGGGCTCGGAGAAGACGCTACCACTTCCAACACGCCTTTTCTGTGGCGGTCATAAGCAGCCTGGGAAAACGCAACAGGACTGCTTGAGGCGACGGCTGACCGAGGATCAGTTCCTCTCACCCCCTTACGGTCATCGACGTACCTTCTCCCCTGGTCCTGGGAGATTGGTAGAGGTCTAGACCTAGGAGCATGACAGGATCGATCAGTCACCACCTCCACTGCACTTTCACAAGCACTATCACTTATTTCACCTTCACTCTTACCTTGTTTTAAGGCTGCAAGTTGCTCCTTAAGAATTTGCATCTCAGCCGCCATCTTGACGTACTGAGGGTCATCCAAAGTAGCTACAGGTCCTGTTACAGGAGAAGGAGCTACTACCTCAGGAGCAGGTTCTAATAATACAGGGGTTAAGGGAATGGAAAGGTCTACACTAGCTTCACTTCCAGACCTAGATTTAGATTTAGAAGCCCTCCTTACTTTATCTAATTCCAATCTACGCACATAGCGTTTCATATCCAACCATTGTTTCTCATCCAAACCCTCGCATTCTTTACATCTTTTATCCAAGGCACATTCAAAACCCCTACACCCCAAACAAACAGTGTGAGGATCGACCGAAGCCTTCGGCAATCTCACCTTACACTCCTCATTCACACACACTCGAAACTGTTTCTGAGACATTCTCAAATCAAAGAATCATCTAAAGAATAAACCAAAATAAAGCCAAAAGCGATTGCCAATCAACAGAATACGTCACCAATTCAGTAGAAATACAGCGTCACAGGGAAGCGAGCGAAAAACCGGACGGCGGACTAACAACGATGTTGACAGTCCAACCGGCAGAGATGATCTGAGGAATAGAAAATGGGAATGGTTCCAAGTACCACCCTGTAAGGGTTGTTAACCACCTAACCGGACACCTACCACTCGGCGGTTGCCGCGAGTTTTGAAAAATCTGCCGGACCGATAGAGACTATAGCTATATATATATATAACTGCCAGGTAAGTTCTATTCATAAAAATTTAGATTTATGGTGAATTTTTGAAAAAAATATTTGTTTATGTCCGCGCGTTACGAATTCATGCATTATTTTGTGATAATATTTTCTCTGTGTTGCTTTTATCATTTTACAATGTGTTATATACCAAAATGATCGCAATTTAGTGTACATTACAACGAAAAAAAAGTAACTTGTTACCTTTAACCGTTTTGCTCACAGCGCGATTTGAATAAAATTATATATGAAATTTCGTTTTTGCGCTATCATATATCGCATTATTTATATATGATAATGATAATTTTTTCATTTCTGATGGTTGCATACTAAACTTCAGCCAATGACAAAAAAAAAATAGCCAAAAACGAACTCTTAATCTTGAAAACTCAGCGCGCTGTGATTTTTTGAAAAAAATATTTTTTCCGTTTCCGCACTCACTCCGAAACACCTCCCGCACACGGGAGACAATTTTTATTTTACCGCTTCGGCGTTTAAGGGTTAATAGTAATTGTGGAACATTTCTTTAGATAAAACTCCCACACAGAATGGTAGATTTTTCAAAACAACTTTCGCTTCTACAAACAGCTAACATTAGTAAATTGTAAGCAGCACTGACGTGTACTGGCGAAAAAACCAGTTTACGGCTCTTCATGCACACTGAAATCATTGTCCCAGTCTAAACTCAACGGGGAGTTTCCATGAACATCGGTAACGAAATCAATAAGCAAAGAACGAAACTCTGAGCTAACAATCATAAATCGCTAGCGACGACATGTACTGCTGAAAAAACGACAGTTTACAGCTTTGCACGCACAATAAAATCATTGTTCCATATCATAAACTAACAAAATTTTTAACCATTATAAATCATACGAAGTGCTGATGTGCGCTGGCGAAATAAGCTGATTACGACTTTTCGCTCAATAAATCATTGCTCTACAGTTACAAATTTTTTTTTTTTTAACTGGAACTTAAAACTATTCAATAAGCTCTGGTTTCTTGAATGACCAGAAAAAGGAATGGCGTCAGATTTTGATTGTATGAAAACAATATGAAGGAGAAGAGGTAAACTAGGCATTAGCATTCACCGAGGATAATAGAAAGTGCCCTCTTACCCTGAGTCCATTTATACTTTACCACGTTATAATGTTTATCATTACGACACAATATCCGGCCATAAGACCAGTTAAGAGAATTCTTTGACATTAGTCTGGTCACCATGAAGCAATGGATAGACCATGGAAAGGGTACTCCGAGAGGACGAGACAGCAACTACCCTATCAAAGAAGTAGCATTCCTATTGACATTCAAATAACACTTACATAAATCTATCATGACACCTTAAAAATATAAAACTGGCCTTAAGTAACATTACCTCTGATGAAAAGGTTGTGTGTGCATGCTATTCATTCATTCCCAAACCCTGTGTCGCAGCGAGATTTTTTTTTTTTTTTTTTTTTTTTGTTTTTTTTTTTTTTTTTTTTTTTCAGAATCACGGTTTGAATTAAACTTATTGATCATTTTGTCTTACAATGTATCTCTTCTGCTTTTTCCACTGCATCTACTTGCATAAGTCTACTTAAAGTGCTGTCATATTTACAAGTAGGCTACATTATTTAAAAACATATTAAGGCACCATGCACACAGAACAAAATTTAGATTTTGTAAGAAAGTAGCCTAGGTATCCAGGATTAAAGTTAAGATACCATGCTGTGCATTATCAGATATAATTACATACAGGTTGTTGGCATTAAATATTTTGAAGGGAACTGAATTTCACTTAAAATATATCAATCTTCAAAAGAAGAAAGCAAATGTCTTACTTATGTCTTAAATAATCTAAAACTTCTCTTCAATTTTTCACTTAATCAATTACTCAGTCTTGTAGACTATTGGGTTATCAATCAAAACAACTTTTAAAAGATACATTGTACAGTAGTTACAGTAAATTTATCAATTATTCTAGACCATTATTTTCTTAATACTTATATGGGTTGTAATAAAATGAACATGATTGTGATTAAATAAACATGATTACTATAACAAAAAAATGTAATGTGCCACAATATTATAAGATGAGTTCACTACAATGGTGCTGTATCTCTTTAGGCATAGAGCATCAGAGAATTTCTTTGGAGAAAGGGTCAGCAAGTCTGTTCTGGATGTCATCTGGAAATAAAAGGCATGAGTGAGCAGTACTGCAAAAGCAATCTGGGTGTCTTATCTACTATATGCAAAAGTTGTGACTCTCTTGACTACACTGTATATCGGTTTCTTGCTTTGAATATGAAGATAATTTTGTAAGCATAAAGGAAAAACTAAGGGGACCAAGGTTACTGAGTTCCCCACCTCATTCTTACTGATGTTGTGTGACTATTGTATCAGTAATAATATTCACTGCAAAATTGTCATACTATTTTTCTAGGAGTTGCTAGTAACATAAGTATGAAAAATTACACAGATTTAGAAAAGGCTTCATAACCATAACAAAGTAAATAACTGTATTTACCAGAGGTAACAGGCATCTGCAGTTTATCATTTATGACATAAGCGCAATGATATAAATACCAAAACCCCATAAATATATTTTTTTTGTTAGCTAATAATTTCCTGGCTAAGAGGATTTTTTAGTGTAACCTAAACGACATTGGGCACTTGAGGGTCATCTAAAATGATACCCATGGACTGAAAAAGTAGCCTTGTCTGTAAAACAAAACCAGTGCCACCGAGGGGGTATCCACAAGTTCAAGTTTTTCAATAAGATCCTTCCGGAAGGGAGGCAGTAGAGAAATTGCAGACAAAAATTATGTGAACTTCCATGAAGTCCAATTACAACACTGTACACTTTATTCTCTGAAAAGACTTGGAGGCTAAGCCTTTGCATCCCTATGACTCAATGGGTATACGCAAGAACTACCTCATCTCCAGGATTAATTACATTTTCACACTACCTCCAGAAGTACAAGTACTCAGACTTGAAGGTGCCGACTATGGAAGTAAAATAAACCTATTGGCTGTCTGACAGAATCTCAAATGCATTTCTAACAATACAAAAGTATCCCACACCATCCTGAGAACAGAAGAGCTACTATTCTGGGCACTGAAGATATGATCCTCCTCCTCATAGGAGATCTCAATGCAGTTGTTTATGACTGATAGACAAACACCAAGGAGGATTAGTTTCAACAAGCCACTAGTATCTGGAGCATATGAAATAGATAAGATAAAGGTAAGCATACTGGTGGGAGTAAATTTTTATCAGGCATCAACAGAGTTATATGCATCACACCACAGCCTGAGGGAAAGAAACAAGGGTTCAGAGAAATTACAAGTGAAATGCCTAGTAAATATACCAAAGGGTTTACTGAAAAGTCCAGCACCCTGGAGATAATGGTAGCATTCACATTCTCACTATAGTAATTTCTACTATATACATGATGTTCTTTTCTCAAAAAAGTCTTCTACAAGCAAAAAGGGCAAGTTAATGAACAGGGTATGGGGACTAAAGAGTCATCCTTTTCTATGGTTAAAAGAATCCCAGTTCTACTGCTTTTAAAAAGAAAAGAGGGAATCAGAAGGTGATAATTTTTTGAGAAACTTAGCAATGGATCTATACTCTTAAAAGTTCCCACTAAATCCTTTGGTACACTTCCTCAAATTAAAGAATGCTTCACCCTTTCCATATAATTAAAGATCAACAGAGGCATGGCAGTGACTAAATAGGACTGACTTACAGGGACTGTTAAATGGCCCATGAACATTCTTTTAAAAAAAGATTGGTTGATAGTAGAAATTATATATCCACAGTTGATATAAGGAATGTCGATTTAGTGGAAATATTATGAGGGTGATAAAGGTGTTAGTTATTAATTCAAAGAAAATTTTAATATAAATAGGAATGTTTAATATGTGATTCTGAAAATATACCTAAGTATATTCCTAGTTCTCCAGCTAACCACCCAGCTAAGTTTTTGTTAGGAGATTTCCTACTAGAAACAATAGGGATTAAAAGGCTACAGAGATATTAGAATTATGAAAGCTGACAAAGGTGGTAGTATTGTCATCATGAATAGTTCAGAATATAGGGTTAAAATGTACAGGCTACTAGATGATGAAACTACTTTGGCTAAAATAGAGAATCCTCTAACAATCCAAAAGCTTCAGAATACCTTTAATCAGAATGTGAAGAAAATAATCAGTAGACTAGGTAATGGGAAGGACATGCTATGCAATAAATTATTCTCAAGTAAATTACCTGAACTTGCATATATATATATGGCAGCCCCAAAATACACAAGGAGCGCTGCCCACTACGCCCTATTGTTTCTAGTAGGAAATCTCCTAACAAAAACATTCAGTAGATTTCATAGACAAAGTCAAGAAAAAGAATATAAAGGGACACATGGTTAGTTTTGATGTAGTAGCATTATTCAGCAATGTCCCCTTAGATAAAGTACGTATTAGAATTCCTTCAGACTAAACATAATGAGGGTATTTTCAATCCAAACATCGAAATAGGTGTCTTCCTTGAGTTGATTAAATTGTGTGTCAGTGATACTTATTTCACGTTTGAGGGACAAGTTTACAAACAGAAATAAGGAGTAGCTATGGGGTCCTCATTATCACCTATACTCGCTAACATATATATGGAATATTTCAAAACTAATCTAGTTCCCAATGTTAATGTCCCTAACTTAAAACTGCAAGGATGGTGGAGATATGTGGATGATATTTTTGCTATTCTGCAAGGGGATGGAAATAAAATAAGAAACTTTTCTAGATGAACTCAATAGTTTGATAACAATATCCGTTCACTTTAGAGACAGAACACTAATAAACTGCCCTTTTTAGACGTACTCATAGAAAGAAAAGAAACAGGATATGAATTCAGCACATATAGAAAGCCCACACATACAAACTCGTATATTCATTTCTTCTCTTTTCACAGTCATGATATAAAAATAGGGGTTCTAACAGGTTTTTTATTTCTCAGGGGCAATGAGAACGTGTGACCCTTGCAAGATAGAGCAAGAAATAAATTACACCGATAAAAGCTTCGATGCATTAGCATACCCGGAATGGTTCAGAAAAAGGGCACTCAACAAAGCTAGGAAAATTTTTTACAGAGCAAATGTAGAGAGTAACATGGAATAAAGAAAACAAGATAGTTGCCCTCCCTTTTATGCCTAAAAATGAAACAAATCACTTCAAAAATGAAAGAAAGTCAATATAAATTTGTATATACCTTTGATAATAACCGTAAAAAACAAAGTATGTAAAAATAAATTGGAAGGAGAAGACAGTAATACAGATGATGTAGCGGGGGTATACATAATCAATTGCAACAATTGTGGTGACAGATATGTGGGGGAATCAGGTAGGGGAATAAGGACTAGAGTCCAAGAACATAGAAGGGCAGTACAGCTTAACTCTCAAGGGAGTGCTATAGCTAGACATTGTTGGGAAAATGACCATAGGATGGATTTCAAAAACAGTAGGCTTTATATCAAAAGCAACAAAATTAGTCACAGGAGGGTAGTAGAAGGTGCACTTATCAGAGAGATTAAAGTAATTGAAGGAAACAAAGGTTTTACCTCAGAAGATCCCCTAAGCCGAGCTTTGATATTAAAAGAAGCTAAGATTGACCCTGCTGACCTGGAGATTAGGTTTCCTGCCCAACAGACTTTTGGTGACCACACCCTTACCACAAGGGTGAATCCCATCGACCATCAGCTCAGGATATCAGAGCGACAAGAGGGGATTGGCAACTCTCAAGAAAACCAGAACAGCCATCACATAAATGACAGCTCAACGAGAAGAAGTTCCAGAGACTGCTGGGCCTTGACCCAGGCTAACATCCCAAACATCTCTTGAGAATGGGCCACAGACAGGGCCTGAAAGTACTCGAGTGTGGAGTAAAACTAAATGTAAAGACTTAGAAGTAAACAAGTTACAAAGTGATTTTGTGGGTTTCTTTTTCAATCTTCAGAAGAAAACTGAAAGAAGTTTTTGTTTGGTTAATAATAATAATAATAATATCTCTCTCTCTCTCTCTCTCTCTCTCTCTCCTCTCTCTCTCTCGTCTCTCTCTCTCTCTCTCTCTCTCTCTCTCTCTCTCTCTCTCTCTCTCTCTCTCTCTTGCCACACAGGATATGTATGTTATATCGACTGGAAGCGATACAAGTATTTTCTGAGAGAACAGAGAGATAAACACACACACTCTCTCTCTCTTTACTTAGATTAAAGAATTTTTATGGTACTAGTATGTAAAATGTTTATTGATATTTTCTGTTGTTAATAATAATAATAATAAAAATAATAATAATAATAATAATTGAAAAAGAACCCACAAATTCACTTTGTAACTTGTTTACTTCTAAGTATTTACATTTAGTTTTACTAATACTTAGAAGTAAACAAGTTACAAAGTGAATTTGTGGGTTTCTTTTTCAATCTTCAGAAGAAAACTGAAAGAAGTTTTTGTTTGGTTCAATAATAATAATAATAATAATAATAATAATAAAGCTGTATTTACAAAATTCGTATTGTAGTATTTTAAAGAGATAAAAATGACCTTTCCATTTCACTTACATAAGGATAACTTCTCTCTCTTACTGTGATGAGAGAATTTTTATGGTAGATGCATGTGTTTATTAACATTTGCAAATAATAATTTAATAATATACTAATCTAATTTAAAATGAAAATTCTTCCCTTCGTCTTTATCTGTATCAATTTCCCTACCTTCTCGTAACTCCAGTGACGCTCGGAACTGGGAAACTTTCAAATTTGTCAAGTAACAGTGCCATACAATGGTCAACGAATTTAATGGTTTTTATGCAATATCTCTCTCTCTCTCTCTCTCTCTCTCTCTCTCTCTCTATCGTCTCTCTCTCTCTCTCTCTCTCTCTCTCTCTCTCTCTCTCTCTCTTACTGGAGGAGATCCTTTTTATGGTACAATGCTGTAATAAGTTTACTATTAATATTTTCCATAATATATCTATATAGTATAATAATAATACTATAATGTAATTTACAAAATTCATATGTGAGTAGTTTTAAATACAATCATCTTTCCATTTCACTCTTTTAAATACTGTAAGGACAACTCTCTCTCTCTCTCTCTCTCTCTCTCTCTCTCTCTCTGGCTGCAAGTGTTAGAAGTACATATGTATGTACGTACATACCTTTAAGGGTACTAATGTTTAGGATTACTTTGAAATTATATTGATACAGTCTCTATGAATAATACATTAATATGATAATAATTTAAAGTAAATTTGATGTAGGATGTTACATAAGGTTTACATTTGGTGTTTCTCTCTCTCTCTCTCTCAGCAAAAGAATTGATAGACAGACAAACATAATTGTTCAGTCCTCTCTTTCTCCCTTCTCCGGAATTGATATATGTATTTAAGGGAGGGGAAATAAGTGTTGCCTATAGAAGTTCCTTTCAATCTATTGATATCGTAAGGAGTTATTCTCTCTCTCTCTCTCTCTCTCTCTCTCTCTGTTATTGGCTGTTTATATATTTCTAATGGTAAAATGTTTAAGATGACTTTGAAATTATATTAATAATACCAATTCAATGGTATAATTGATGTAGGATGATACTTTAAGCATACATTTGGTATTTGAACTTTTAAGATGGGCAGATATGGGCATTTTTAGAGGGGAGTTCTAACTATTCGCGGGTTTGTGCTATTTGCGGGGTCCCTGGTACACATCCCTCCCGAATATGGGGGGAACACTGTGTGTGTATATATATATATTGTCAATCTACTCACAACAGCAATGGCTACAGAGGGGGAACTCAAGAAGGAAACAGAATGAATGACAGTGGTACAAGATCAGGCGCTTAAGAACCAGATATGTCCAAGGAACATCTCGCCCATATTCAGTTCAGGAAGTGCAATATGAAACATGAGACCATAAACCACATAGCAAGTGAATATCCGGCACTTGGACAGAACCAGTACAAATAGATTAAGGATTCAGTAAGAAAACCCTTCATTGAAGCCTATGCAAGAAACACCAGCTGGCTTGTAGTAAGAAGTGGTATGAGCACTGACCTGAGGGAGTGACGGAAAAGGATCAGGTAAACATCCTCTAGGACTATGGTGTCAGATCAGATAGGGTGATAGGTGCCAGTAGACCTGACATGACGTCGATTGACAAAATCAAGATGAAAGTATTACTCATTGATGTCGCCATACCATGGGACACCAGAGTAGATGAGAAAAAATAGAAAAAATTGATAAGTGCCAAGACCAGAAAATAGAAATTAGAACATGGGATATGCCAGTGGAAATTATACCCACAATCATAGGAACACTTTGCACGATCCTAAGATCCCTGAAAAGGAACAGGGAAAAACTAGATACCAAAGTGGCTCTGAGACTCATGCAGAAGTGTGTGCTACTAGAAACAGTGCAAAGTGAAATAAGTGATGGACTTCTAAGGAGGAAAGATGCAACCGGGAACCCAACACTACAAACCATCAAGCCAAACAGGATGACCGTGACAGACCCAATAATAAATAATAACAATAATAATAATAATAATAGGGTTAAAGTGATTTGAAAAAAACCTATGCCAAAAAACCACCTAATTCAGCAAGCCCTCAGTGGCACAAACACTAATTATTCTCTTTTGTACAAGGTACCATTGTGCAAATAAACCTAAAATATAAAAATGAAAGTTCCCATAAATATATTATTAATTATGATTAATGCAATTCACTAACTGTTACAATACCTGAAATTGAATACTAATAAGCATGGCACACACATGAATAACCAGGAGTAAAATCATGCATTAATTGGACACATAACACTGAATTAATTCACATGTTTTTGTAGCTCAATTTAATTTCAATTTTAAAATGCCATGCGTGCAGACAGGAAACAGCAATACTAGCAACCTGGTAACACAGCGACACGATAATTAATGTACAAAAAGTTATAAATGATGTTTTACATTACTATCATACATTCAATAGGTCGGTAAGTACCGACTTTGCAGACCTGACAGATGATTCTCAGATTCATTCTGGCAATCAAAGTAACTTTCATCACATACTATTTTTCAAATCACTTTAACCCTAAGTGAATGATAAAAAAGACAATAATATTTTTGAAAATTAATTACTCATGCATAATAATATGATATCTGACAGTTATAACCTAGGGGTTGTTAATTTAATCTATCTTTTTACCCACTAGTGGCCTAGTCCCAATTACTATCAACCACTGTACATGACATTTACGGTACAAAAAAAGCCACAGCGTGCAATGATTTCGGATAAAGAAAAGACAGTATGTACTCATGCACATCAACAAAACCTAAGCATAGTCCTTCAATCATCTAGTATACGATATCACATACAATGTGCTTACAACTGCATACTGTAGATGATACCAAAGGCTCTTTGCTCAACAATAATGCTTTAAATCAATCTATTTCTGTCCATTCCCGTGTCTCTAATTGGCTGTTCATTTTGCAACTTTACTGGGCTCCATTGTTTAACTTAAACATAACAGCTAATCCTTTGGGTGAGCCATACAAGTCTAGAACTGTAATCTGTTGATATTATCAACCTGATTTATGATAATAATACCTACTTTACCTAATATAGTCATCTAGTTATGGTGCTCATTTAATATTACCTAATATAGTCATCTAGTTATGGTGCTCATTTAATATAAGTCATTTATTCTTGCACTTTTCATTTTACTAACTTTTTCATCATAGTGTAATGATAGATAAGGAGTTTAATTTTTCAATGCTTCCTGTATTTATGAACCAATGATCTAACTACAACTTGTACATGTAAGAGTTCCACATACACGAATTCAATAACAAGAGGAGAGGTATAAAATACTCTATTAATAATTCCTGAAGGTACACAAACATTTTACACCACATGAATGACTGATGTAATTACCTTTAACTAAAAAACTCTGAACTGTTTCAGCTCATTCCAAAATCAAACAAGTGTTTCATTCACTTTATGCAAACAAAAATATTTTTTTTTCACACATTTCAAGGTTAATTATAAACAAAGGTGTCACGTCCTTAAAGCAAGATCACCAAGATATAAAACACTCATGAAATATGATATTGTTATGATACAATAAAGTTTTATACATACTTACCTGGCAGATATATACTTAGCTATTGACTCCGTCGCGCCGACAGAATTTCAAATTTCGCGCACACGCTACAGGTAGGTCAGGTG
>NC_061096.1:2898737-2963737 GCF_015104395.2 Macrobrachium nipponense
AATCAATTCTTTTCCCCTAGGCCTAGAGGGCTTAACGTTCTCTGGTTTTTACATAGTGACACTAATTGATTTGTGAACTAACATAGCCTCAGTGCCACGGAGCTAGTGCCTTTAGCTCCTGTGCACATATCTCCTGATTTTATGTAATAATAATTAGTTAAGTGTAACATTGCATTTCCCTTAAATCCATTAACTTTGTCAGATGTCAGTTAATTTCTAAAGTAAATTGTAGGCCTCGCACAGCCACACACATAACTATATATATATATATATATATATATATATATATATATATATATATATATATATATATATATATCATATATCATATATATAAAATATATATATATATATATATATATATATATATATATATATATATATATATACATATATATATATATATATATATATATATATATATATATATATATATATATATATATATATATCATATATATACATAAATATATATATATATATATATATATATATATATATATAATATATATATACATATATGTTTGAGTGTGTGTGTGTGTGTGTAATGTTGGTTAGTAAAAATAGTCTAGATATAAAAAAAGAGAGAGAAAAATCCACTGATAGACAGATGGATAGACAGAGAGAGAAAGAGACTGAGAAAAGAGTGAATCAACGAATGTATTTATTTCATTGTTGGTAGTTTACATTATTTGTCTACTAGAACTAGACCAGTTGTGTGTTGCACTGTCAACTGCTGAGGCAGAATATGTTGCTCTATCTTGTGCTGCTCAAGAGCTAAAGTCACTTTTTCATGAATTGCATTTTGATAATGGAGTTGCTATGTTAATATATGAAGATAATCAGTCTCCAATATGTCTTGCTAAGAATCCCAAGGGCCGTCCTAAGACTAAGCATACAAGTATGAAATATCATTATGTTCGTGTTCTAGTTGCTTTTGATGAAATTGAAGTATAGTAATGCCCAATCTCTGACATGTTAGCTGCTATTTTCACAAAAGGTTTGCCTACAGATAAATTTGTTAGACTCAGATTTTAGTGCAACTGTAGTATGTTACTCGTTTACTTCGTAAGTCTGATGTTTTCATGAACACTAAATACTTTCATGAGTATTGATGTTGCAAAATTACATTTTCCCTTATGCCTAAGTTGCTGGTCTGTATTATTTTTTATATTTTTTTTATAATTTTCCTGTTTATGCTTAGCAAATCGTTGGAACCTCTTCACAAAGCCGTTAGCTAACTTCATGTATAGCTTATTTTTATCACATGTAAAATTTGTATTATGCATTCTTACAGCGAATAAAAGCCAACTGATGATGATGCTTCCAAACCAACAAAGTTTAACAAAAGGAACCATCAATCCTTCAAGGCCATCATCAACTCCAGGCACAATGAACTCAAATAAAAGTTGTAAATACCCTGGGACCTCGTGTCTCAATACCACTTCTAAGGAAGAGGTCAGCGCCTCTCCTATGCAAGACCATCAGTGTTCCAGACAAATGCCCAACCCAAAGAAGGCTCTTTATCAATCTGCAAAATCACTGGAACTGATCGGCCATGTGGAAAAGTTAGAGGGATAGGAGGAATCAATAATTACTACTCTTACTTCCTATGAAACGAGGCCCACAAGTGTCTTCTGCTGGGTTATTATATTCAAAAAACAAATAATTGGGAAAGTAGAATAGGTATGCATTGGCAAGATGAACCCAAATAACTTAGAAGCCAATTATACCCTTGCTGTCAACTATACAAGTCCTCATTAACGTGATCTTGCATAAACACCAGCCTAATATATATATATATATATATATATATATATATTATATATAATATATATATATATATTTATATTTCGTATCCATTCCATTTAACCTCTAACATCACACTGAATAACCCTATCCGAATCCACCGTTAAAATACCCTTCGTATCCCCGAAAAGTAAAATAACACAGGGTTTTGGAGTGCCCGTACCCAACCTGATCGATGTTCGCAGGTTTGCCGAAATTTCCACGGGCAATGAATCTTCAACATCTTCCACAACAAAATTAAAGCAGTAAATAGCTCTACCATTTTTAAAACTATCTGTGTCTCGTGAAATAATTGCGTGATTGTATTAGGGAAACTACATTGAATATTATATACAATATTCCCATTAACCGTAATATGTATATTATTTAAATCGAAAGATTGAAAACATAGAATATTAGCCGCGTAATTACCCGAAAATGTTTGCATATCAATCATGGCCAATGTGATTTTTTCGAGTATACAACTGTTAAAAAGCTGATCAATTAAAATCGAATTTTCATTTTGTCCAATAACGAATGTTTTATATAAAGTCTTATCAAATATATATTGTATAGGATTAACTGCTAAGGCCTCATCTAAAGCCGACAGGGCGTTATAATGCGGGATAGCTCTATCGATCCATAATTTAGCTTTTTCTATATTAATCTCATTTAAATGCCCATCGGTATGGGCACCCAACACCCAGTTATTATTTGCTAATTCAAGTCTAAGCTTCAGGTCAATTGAATCCAGTAAATACATGTCTATAGTCGTTATGTCCAAAAGAAGTGGAAAATACGTATGCACGCCCTGTGTTTTAATGCTGCTCATAACCTGTGACTCCCACCTGCTGGTTTGAGCGAATGTATTGGGCGTAAATTGATGAGGTACGCCATCTGCTACATGACAATCATCATATAAAAACCCTGCTAGGTAACGCCGAGTGCTTTATCATTTTAAGCATTTTGATATATGATTGATAGTTAAATACCGGGCAGGATTCCACCAACTTTTCGTTCAAGAAAATAGAAACAGATTTCTATGCTATGTGATATATAATTCTAAAGCTATACTTGACAAATCTAAGAAAGAACCTGCCACCCCATTAACGCGAATTTGATTTACGGAATAATTGCTAGGTGTAAAATCCAGTGTTTCCTTCGAATTAATTGAAGTATCAATAATTCTACATCTATTAACATTCGGGAACGATTCTGATATATCCGCAATATACGAAGAAATAGGAACTTGATTACCAGTTCCGGGTACGTTAGAAACTAGTACACTAGCCATATTTTGTGTTTATATATAATTTTAGATGAAGGGTAGAACGTGTGCGTACCCGCCGATCGTCAATTGATGAACGAGTTACAAAAGATCGTGCACGTCCTCATTATATTTACTTCTAGATTTAACGCGTATACTCTTCCTCTTCCTTCGTTTTTTCTTTCCTCCCACATTCGACCGTCCAGCTAATTGTTTCACTGTTTTCCTTCGTTTCCTCCGTCTTCTTCCGGTACCACTTAAAATTCGTTGTCCAGTAGTTTACTGCTTATACCATTTCGTTTTATGGATTCTTTTAAAGGTAAACCATCGTTTACCATATCAGATAACACAGATCTGCCGAATTCTTTAACTGAAGGTTCGCAACATTCAATAGAAAAGGAAGCACTTTACGTGCGATACTTCTTATAGGAAAAAACAGACCACTACCTCTTCTGTGCCCAGGATAGAAAACGGAAATATCCTGAAACCCCGTCCCTCTTCTTAAAGGGTCAGATAAAAATAGTTTTTTAAATTTCGCTTCTGAAGGAGGCGTGAATATCACTCTCATTATATTTTTTACACTACTTTTATACTCTTTGAAAATAATTTAAGCAGAGCTTCATTCGCACGTTCCAGTTGACTCGAGGGTGTGATCACGAATAAGGAATGTCAAGGGTGAACATTGAATTATATACATATCTACCCCTCTATTTATACACACCTACACATCTATTTTTACCGAGGTTTTATACGGAGCAGGCAGGTAACACTCGAGTCTTTACTGAAATGTAAAAGATGTCCATTTTGATCCGTGATTATAATTGAAATCTGGTCCAAGATGTTCGTGTTCAACAATTTGTAGACTGTATTATGCATTCCTTTCCCTCTACCACTTTCTAAAGTAAAACAGTCCAATATATTGACTAGTCTCCCACCAAAAATCGTCGCTTGAACTATATCAGCATACACACACACACACACACACACACACACACACACACACACACACACACACATATATATATATATATATATATATATATATATATATATATATATATATATATATAATCTACCCCGCAATTATCAGGTAGGGAATCAATGGAAACGTGTTCATTCAATTCATGCCCTCCATATATTTCATAACGGGTATTATTTTGAAAACTTAATCATTTCGCAGCTTTTCCGCTAAATCTGACATGTATACAACGTCCCCCGTTCTCAGTTTCCCTCCCTTGATATGTGGTATAGTAATCCTTCTTGATCTTCATCCCAATGAAATATACTGTTCCTATAAAAATAATTTACAAAATTATCACCGTAATAAACTTTCAAATAATCATAAACATCCCTATTAATAGCTCTCACAAGCCTCTTCATGTCCCCCTCTAACATTGCTATTCTCGATCTATACAAATATGTGCGCATATCACGTTTATGACGCTCTGTAATAAATTCGAGAGTGAATAAATCCTCTTTTGATAATATAGCGTAATATGTACCAGGGAACATGATCGAGGCTAAACCAACTTCATATTCAACCCCGTTAGAATAATATAGGTGTAGGTAATCTATTTGCAAATTTTGACGGTGAATTTTTGGGGTGTGTCCAAACATCCAAGACTGCTCAAATATATGGTGTGTTCACCAGCCATGTCAGTTAAATACTACGAGAGGTATATGTCACGTACGGCATTTATAAGAAAAATTGTGATAGTTTTTATCTAGGTCTTATATGCGGAGTGCATGATACAACCCCATTTTTAATAAACATTATTTCTTTTATTTCTTCGCCTTTCTGATCCGATACACCGATTGTAATGTAATAAAAACGTCAATGGTATTTAAAGGTTTATAAATGGCGTTATGCGGACCTTTAAAACGTGCACATTCTAACGTGAAACAGTCTAAGATGTTAACCATTTTATCGCCCAATGTGGTAGGTTGAACGATATCCGAATACATGTAAACGTATTCAACACATTGATCATTTACAAATATATTTCTACCGCGCTGAGGTCTCAATGTACCCAAACTGTATATCCTATACCTCACCCTTTCATTGAAACCGAGCATATTGGCTGCTTTTTCACTGATTTTAATAGTAATTGAATCAATCCTATCAACTTTGCCACGCCTTCATTGTTATGTGGAATACTCATTCTCATCATATCATCATTCCACGAGGATAAACCATTCCCGCGGATAGCTCCGTGTATATGGTCACCGTAAAATATGGATAATTGTTCAATAATTTCCGTATTAAGCGCTCTAGTCATTGCATTCATATCACCCCCCAACAAACCAGAAACAGACTTTTAAATAAAGGTATAAACGCGTTTCCCCGTAGACTCGTTATAGATCACATTAAATGAACGGTAAAATCATCGTCACCAGTTTTAACGGCGTAGCATATTTGCGGGACAATGACTCCCACCACACCCACTTCATATTCCACTTCTTTCGATAATGATATAGGGATGGCTAACCTGTTGGCAAATTTACACGCTCGATTTTCGGGAAATGTACCCATACATGCACTGATATTCACGTATATGATGTGATCACTACACATTTTGAACGCAGACTGTGTATAATAGCGTTTATTGGTTTAATATATACACATCTTAAAAACCCGTGTTTATGTTCTCTCTCTATATTCATGAAAATGTGTTATTTGTTTTTTATTCTTCTTTTTTGCAGATTGCCACGTCGAAGAAAGCACCCATCCCCCTTGTGAAACCTCCAGCGCAACGGATCATTCACTGATCATGGTGCATTTTATTACTATTATTATTATTTTGTTCTGAAGGGTCCACAATAATACAAAGCGTTAAGAGTCAGTGTATAATTATACATGGACTCAACACTTTGTATTATTATGGACCCTTTAGAACATTATATATACTCTCGTGATAGAGACCTTTTCCCTACTATTACTATTATTGTTGTCATTATTATTATTTGTATTATTATTGATATTACTCATTTTGCATCCCTTATAACACACTTGAACCATTGTTTATTTAACTTTCTCTTTACAGATTCCTTTGTCGATGACTTCCCATTCGATGATTCAATGGGGAGTAGTGAACAATCTCGTGTTGGAGGAGCTGGGCAGGGAAAGAACAGAAGGTGACAAGGTGGTCAACACCATTCATTATTCGGCTGTGGTAGGGTCGCACATTGACGTGGCAACGAAGCTAAGTAGTAGTAGCATAGCCCAATTGCTTGATGATATGGTTGGCCCGTTCCTCGAAAGAGGAATTCAATCGGCTATGCTCTACTTATGCATTATTATCGCTAGTGTGAGAATGTTAGGAGATAAGAATGAAACAGATTCCTTCTATATATGTACAGACGGCCAACGAAGAATTGGCGTAGTTTCTTAATTCATTGTTCGTTATGGAAATATTGCCATATGCAGGTGCCAGATTATTTACTTAACAATAAATAACATTTCCTTTCAAAGGTGCTATACTTGAAATAAATTACACTAGAATAGAGTAGACTTATCCAAAATATTAAAGATAATTATTTTGCAAAGTAAGGAAAATATATACCGATGGGTCCGCAATTTCTAATTTTATTCTCAACTCTAGCTTCGTGACAGCATTCCGAAGCCTTTTGAAGTTGGCTTTGCTGCCGCTCGAGTCTTGACTCAACGTATCGTACTGCACTGGGGTGCTGTCATTTCGTCTCCTACAGCCGATAAAGAATACATCAAGGCGTTAACATTCTTTGAAAACGATGATTAATTAAACAAATTTTGTCCTTTAATCAATAAAATAATTTGCATGACACATTTAGTGGGCCTAAATTGGACTTCTGATTTTCACACATGATTAGCGTAGGTCTATTTTCAGCAGTATACTCTCTCGGATACGTAATATAAATGAATATTTAAATCGACAATATATATATATATATATATATATTATATATATATATATATATATATATATATATATATATATATATATTGTGACGAGCTGTCACATTAAATATTGTAAATAAAAAAGAATTATTAAAAATACAGTTTTGTATTTTCTGTAAAAACATTCTTATAAATTGTTCTATTCGTATTTAAGCACTTTCTGTTCCTGTTTAAATGCTCCTTGGACATTCTCTAGTCCAGTACTTTAAAAAGTTTACATTTGTTCTGAAAAGAATGTAACAGATGAGAGAATCACAGCTGTTCATACAGTCAACCTCTGCTCGCTATTTTATATTGGTGCTTAATTGTGGTGTAAAAGTGATTATTATTATATATCAGTGGGCGCATTATAGTTTTTGTATTAAAGTTGAATATTTCTTGAGTGTTTCCTTATTCTTGTGCCTGGATCTTAGTGTTTTGGGTTATTAGATTATTTATTAAGAGGTATATTAAGTGCTAAGTAAAGCTAAGTTTAAAGTGAACATAATTCAGTGATAAACTACAACAGACATATTTTGTTTTGGTGGTAAATTTTTTATTATTGCCCGCTGACTTGTATTATAACAAGGCCATTACATCGTTACCATACAACCTGGTAAAGAATATACTTGCAGTGGTGACAATATATGTGTGTGTGTGTGTGTGTGTGTGTGTATTAATCTGCTTTATTTGATTATTCCCGTTATTCTTGTTTTATTAGCCATGTTTGCCTTTCTTCCTTTCCTTTTCTTAATTGATTAACATAATTAACTCCTGTTTCATTTGGACACGTTTGAAAGCTGTGGGAGTCAAAACTGACGAATACATTAAGAAAGGCTTACTTTCATTAAAGCTTTCTTAGGTTGATCTTTCTGTAGGTATTCAATTCTTCTAAATAGAAATTAATTCAAATTAGTTTCACATGTATACCTAGACCTACTACCATAAGCATATTATAAGTAGCTGAAAGGATAAGAAATATGAAAGGTGACGTTCTCGTTTAAGTCTATTTCATATGTTTTTATTGTACTTTTTTTTTTTCTTTTTTTTTCAAGAAAAACCTACTGCTTTAATCAAGGGTTGCTCTTTGACGGATACAGTGTGTAACAAGAGTGTATGCACATATTTTGGGGAATGAAAGATAAAGTTTCTTTGAACAGAAAATAATTTATAAACATGCATTTTAAGGCGTCCGTTGTCGGTGCGGGGAATTTTAAAATAACCGGTATCATTACTGATGCTTTCTCGCGGTGGAGTTCGTAACGAGAAGTCGGCTCGTGTTGCCTGAGATGTAGAAGAGAGCGGAGGTGGGGTATAGGAGTGATGGAGGGATTAGGCCGATGTTAATAAAGTATCTCCCAATAAAATGTTTTCTTTAGGTTTTGAAGAAAAAAAAATGCATGCATCATTGAAACTGTTTCCCTCCCTATCCCTGGCCACCGAAAAAAAAAAAAAAAAAAAAAAGAGTAAGCCTAACTGAATCTCTCATCCAACAAAGATAAGTTTGCTTATTCATTAGACTTATTCATTAGACACCTATCAAAGATTTCAAGTGTAGATTTAAAAATCTCTTCCTCTCCATCTATAGTATTCATCAGACACCAGTAATAAGCGTAGAGGTAGTCATGATTCCTGGTTCAGCAATGTCGTGACGATGCACTAGAATTCAAAATTCACAAATGAATGTTGCTCAGCAACGTTTACACCACTGTATTGACTTGCTCTCTTGTGGTGCTTGGAGGTGTTCCACCTCTAGTCCCATGGTCTAAATTTTGCCGTTCTTTAAACAATTTGATTCATCTATGTATGATTCTCTCCGGTTTATTAAGCTTTCATGGTATCTCTCCAACAGGAACTTGTACCGAATGCAGTGCAATAATTGTCTCTCGCTCATCGAGGGATGTTTCTTAGACCGATAAATGACACATTGACATTAGATTCCTGTGCACATAACATCAAAAGCAATAGCGTGAGGTCGCCTGGTTCACACTTAGGATATCGTTTTTTTTTTTTTTATATATAGCATTTTGTGAGATTCCAATGTTTTCTGTAAAATTTAACAAATGGGATAGTTCAACTACCTTCAACTTAATATTGAAATGATAATTTAAGGACTATGTTTAGGCGATACCACTATACTCGGTTTTTTCCATCTGTCCACCTGCCTGTGGTGTTTGCGTATGGTAACACTGCGTCCCGGGCTTTAGATAGTTACATTCAGCTTACATTCAACATTTATAATAATATCCTATTTCGCATATTAACGGTGTAATTCGCATAAGGTAAATTATTAAAACACTTTTCAGTTGCAAATGTACACCCAGATATCCTTTTATTTACCTTAAACTTACACAGTGTAATTATTTAAAGCCTAGGACGCAGTGTTACCATGCGAAAACACCACAGGCGGATGGACAGATGGAAAAAAACAGATTATAGTGATAGGTGTCTCCTATCTATTTGGTAATGTATATCTATGGTTGTGATATGACGTTTTTTATCACTTTGTTTCATTCACGTCAATTTTGCTTTATGGAAAATAGTTTTACACAATAACATAACATAATGTTCTAAAGATATCAGTGACTGTTTTTAACATCATTACATATGATTTCTTCCATCTTTGAAAAGAAAAATCGATAAATAAGGCATGAATCGTGCGTCAGGCAGGTGAACGAAAAATTATGAAACTCTGCCACCAGTTTTTTGGCCGACAGTACAACACCCATCCTAACTATGATTGATTCGATCTATGACTCCTTGGAGGAGGCTATCGAGTGTGTAGCTAATAACTTCGAGGAGAGACTCAATCGTAGTGAAGGTTCGGGTGTATTACATCGCTGGATAGGTTGAACTTCATATCACACGACATGAGTTAGTGAACATTAATAACTTCAAGGCCAATCCTGAGGGAGTTCGTGGCAGACTTTAGGTTGTCATTATTCAATCCAGGTACAACTGCATTATTACAGCTTTAGAAGCGTACATTGTACTCTGGGATAACCCTCTCGCACATATTGACTTAACGACCACGATGAGGAGGGGGAAATTTAATATCAAACACTCGCCAGATATGCTGTTGACTCATGACTTTTTCAAAACATTAGAAAAGGGGAACAGTCTCAACATTTATGTTTATAAATTGTGTGAATTAGTCATGGTGAAAAGGCAGAAAAAACATTGGACAGTACATCTGGCAAGGAAAGGTGGTAACCCCCAAAGCCCTCATCTGGTCACCTTGTTGTTAACCACTGACAACCACGTCACGTTGATTAAAGATATGTTGGTATTCGTGAAGGTGTTTTGATATGGCTTCAAGCAAGGGAGGGGTGAGCATGTGGGTGGTATGTGTTACTTTTGTTTGACATTGTTCAATAGTCCCACCATCCGCAATGCTCAGACTCAGGCATGTACTGCTCGAACCACTGTCAAATACCCGGATCCCAGCCAATTTAAACAATTTACCAAGGTTAAAGCTCTGCACAAAAACTCGCACATTGCTTTCCTTGATTTCGAGGCGTATAATATTCAACCAAATGCCGAAGACAATCCGAGAATTGTAGCAAAGCAGAAAGCTTACGCTTACTGCTATGTGATCATTGACGGCAGAATGGATGAATATTGTACGCATAGACTAGGTTATGGAGAAAAATGTGTCAATGATTTTTTGCGGAACATGGGCCGGGAATGGTTATTGTTGCATGAGTGAATGCCAAGGTATCAGTTGTATATGACCCCTGAATCCACCTGTAAGTTTGAAGAGAGCACCCATTGTGGGGCATGTAACGCTGAATTCAATGCCCAGGTTACAAAAGTGCTGCATCACGCACATTGCATGGCACAGGACAACTTTGTGTGTACACTGTCGTCAATGCAATTTTAATATGAAGTTTAAGGAGACGACTTTAACAGTGTTAGTACATAATTTGTCCTATGACATTGCGCTGGTATTGAAAGAGGCGGGGGCCAAGTATGACTATGAAATTCTAAAACGTGAGGGTAGTAAATTTTACTCGGCTAGATCAGGCAATCTTAGATTAGTGGATAGCAACAACATGATTAGAGGGACCCTTTCCATTCTCGCATCGAGTCATATAAAACAGAAAGGTTCCCTCGAAATCACTCGTCGGTTGTTATCTAAGTACTCTAAGGATTGCCTCGATTTAGTTTTGGATACGGGTAAACAGTACTACCCTTACGATTACATCACGGGTTTCAATGTCCTGCGAAAACCTGGCATCCCTTCCAAGGAGTGTTTCAATTCAGAGTTTATGGGAGAAACCCTATCCAGCGAGGGATATGTGCACATGGTCAAGGTTTGGAACGCTGCAAATTGTGCCAATCTTTTAGATTAGACCGTTTTGTATTTGTCAATGGACATGGGATTATTAACTGACATCTATTTAGCCTGGAGGAATGCAGCGTTTGCTCAATTTGGACTAGACCCCGCCCATTATCTGACTTCTACCTCTCTCTCACTTGACGCTTTCCTACATTCTTCTAAAATCCATCTCCCCCTCATTTCTAATGGTGAACTTTATCAATTAATCTGTAAAAATATCTGGGGGGGTGGTTTTTGTAGTTTAGTTCGAAGACAGACTGTAACCAATATTAAATCCCAGTTTTAAGGTTGGTGATCCTCAATCGTTTATATTGTACGTTGATTTCACCACCTTGTATCCCACGGTTATGAGCAAATACAAAATGCCCATGGGTAAAAGAACTGAACTTTGTCGCTAGTCAAATTACCGCCATTGATTCACAGGGTGAATACGGTTATTTCCTCCTTCTCAATACAAAATGGGTTAGGAGGGATGTTGCTCTACGAACAGACGATCTCCCTCTCGCCATTCATCACATGAATGTAGCTCACCAGGATCTATCTCCCTAGAGTAAAAACCTGCTGAATAAGTTCAATGTGAAGCTGCCCAAGAAAAATTTTAAATTGACGGGTACACATCTACCGATGCATAATCACTTGATCTGCCTTCCCTTATTACAAACACTGATAAGACTCGGTCTAGAAGTTGATGTAATAAGGAAAGTGTACAAATTCAAACAGGATTTTTATTTGAGGGAATATATCCTGGAGAATGCCAAGAGGCCAGCTAAAGAGTCTGATCCGGACAAGCGGAACACCATCAAAATCATAATGAATGGTCTATTCAGTGTGACAATTAAAAATTCTTTAAATTATTCCACTAGAACTGTTGTCACCACCGGTGAACCCTCTCTCCTAAAGAACGTGTCCAAACTCACGTGCAAGTCTTTGGAAAAACTCAGTAATGGAAGGTACATTGTGAACCATTGCAAAGAGTCTGTTATGGCTGAAATCCCGATTTACATCTGTTTCAGTATACTAGACAAGGCGAAGGACATGATGTACCACTTCTATTATGACGTTCTTCAAAATCACTACGGTGAAAGAGTTCAACTCCTTTATACCCACACTGACAGCTTGCTCTTCTCCCTTGCGACTGATAACCTCAATCGTGACTTGAAGGAGGTTTTCAAACCCTATATGGACGTGAATAATTTCACGAAAACTCACGAATTGTAAGATGAGTCACGTAAGGGGGAACTTGGATTAGTCAAGGTTGAAAAGGGGGCTGAACTCATGAGAGAATTCATCAGTGTCAAACCTTAGGTTTATTCATATCTAACTGAAAATAGCCATAGTAACACCTTGAAAGGTATACAAAGATGCCGGCAAAAGACCATTCCGCATGGACAGTATCGAGAAGTGATCGAGAAGAATGAGATCACTTATACACATGTGCACAGTTTGCAAAGAGTAGGAGGTACGATGTGTCATACGAGCCAGCGAAAGGTGTCTCTATGCCCTTTAGAGGATAAGAGATATTATGTGACAATTGGCGTAGGGTCATCCAGACATTGGGGTGTAGGAGAGGGTGGAGGGTGTGGTGGAGGAGGAGGAACTAGAGAAGATAGAGGGGTTGGTGCCAGCAGCATCCTCTGTGTCTAACATTCCGCCCGCTATTCCTAGCACCTCGAGAATTCCTGCTCCTCCATCCCTACACCCATCTTCACATCATTCCTCTCGAGTGAAAGGGTGTTCAAAATGGCGAAGAGAGCACAGTAAAGTAGGAGATATAAAATCAACTCTCTCTTCATCGTCACTGCCATCGCTTTTACCTCGTCGGGAAATGGATCCACCCCATCCTCCTGTGAAACGAGGGCGTTTCACTTTGACTTAGTGGCCAATTTTGTGCTTTTGTAGAATACTTGGTTTTATTTTATCTATCTATCTATCTATCTATCTATCTATCTATCTATCTATCTATCTATCTATCTATCTATCTATATATATATATATATATATATATAGATATATATATTATATATATGTATACGAATAGCGGATGAGCATCAGAACGCAGTTTCTAGAAGGGCATATACTATTCAAAATACTCTGGAAATTCTTATAATCTGAAAGTGGATACATTGCAAAATCCTGTCATATTCTTGGAAGATTTAGTCGGTGAAGAAATAAAGGGAAGAATTAATTCCCACAATTCTACCAGAAACATATGATATCACTATTCTGAGAAGCAGGAAGAAAAATTATAAAACTCAATATTACGTTAATTGGAAAGGTTACCCCAGTCATTTCAATTCATGGGTCGATGAATCTCAAATTGTACGGATATGAACCATAAACAAACTTTAATACATAAAAATAAAAACTTTATTTTATTCATCACATGTTTATCACCCAGCGAGAGAAGTAAAGTCATTCCAATCTTAAACAGTGGTTTTGTTGCTACCATATCGGAAATTTTCAAAAATTTTCTTTGCGGTAATCTAACTCAAGATAAGAAATTCATTAAACACTTGAGAAAGTGTAGGCATGAAATTCATCTAGTGTCCTTGAAAACATCTGTAGCTAAGAAAAAATATATATTGAAAAGCCGTAAAGGGGGCGCTATTTTATCGGTGTTACTACCTTTAGCAGCGAGTTTGATAGGGAGTCTTTTTGATTGACGAAAAATGAAGGAGTTTTACGTTATCCCCGCCATTACATTCGAGAGGTTAATGAATAGAAAGGAGGTTTGTCATAATACTGATAATAATTATATTAACCTTGAGGGTAATGGCAAGTTGGATACAACCGTTAGTGGCATGCACATGCCTCTTATTGTTAAAATGAATGCAAAATTTCCCTCGGCAGCTAAATCATTCACGGGACCTCCTCAATCTCCTATAAAGGGTGTGGGCGAGTTGGCTGAAGTAGCTGGGGGGAGGGGGTAAATGCTCGATTACGTTGAAAACAGTTAGAGGGGATATTAGCAGCAAAAGAAGCAATTGCAATTTACCAGGTATTATTCCAATATTATTTAAAGAACCTCAAAACTTGTACGCTACAGCTTTTGTTAAACACTTACAAAATTCTAGCTCGATTGAATGGAATGAAGAAGGGGATTGAGCTCATCCACTGGCAGGTTATAATATTTTAGAAATCGTTCGAGAATTTCAAGGGAGTAAAAAAAACCAACGTTGATAATATTTCCAATTATCACTACTTAATTGAGATGGCAGTGGTTAAAGATTGGATGTTAAGAAATGCAGCTATTAAAAAACAAATAGAAGCATGGCGCAATGCATTGAAAAGAGGCGGTAGTGGTAGTGGTAGGAAGATGGTGTGACATGCGAAAAAGAAAATGGTGTGACATGCGAAAAAGAAAATGGTGGTTGCGTGGATACCTTATTAACATGTTGGGGAAATGATACAGCTTGTTTAATCGTGTGATTAACCCTTACATGATACAACTTGTTTAATCACGAAGTTGAGATAACAGTTCGAAAGTGGGTCGGGGTTTAGCATGATTCATAGCTTCAGGTGGCATGATACAACTTGTTTAATCAGTGATTTTGATAAAGGGGGCATCTTTAATGACTCATAGTGTCAGGGGGCGGGGAAGCTCGATTGCAGGATTTGGTGGCAAATTAACTTTTGAACCATTGGAATATCAAGGCGCACACTCTCACCATGGCTTCGTCAACCTCCTTGTGCAAGTTAGTTTTCGGGAGCTTGTCCAAAAATAGGTTCAGGAAGAGAAATACTTGTTTAGTAGTAGCCACTAATTGTGTTACATGCAGGAATTACGGTGTGGTTGAAGACGTTGTTCAAAGTTATCCATACGCCGAGATTGCAGGCTTTTGATATTCTCAAGCTAGGACAGCATACGCCTGTCTTCGCGATCGCGGTGTTGAAGGGTTAGCCATTGTGAAAAAGCCTGAAAATATTAACTCTTGGGAATATGATGATGAAGTAGATCTCTCTACTGTAGCTACTTTATTAACCCAATATGGTATCAGTGCCCCTGTTGAAGATAATGAATACGCCCAAAAGGTGTAGCATATTCCAAAGATAAGGACCATGCTGACCGTTTGAGCAGGGATACCAAGCAGATGAGGTTCAACCACTTTTTTTCTTCGGTGAAGAAATTAAAGGAAGAATTATTTAAATCATCGTATTACTATGTCAAATATGTTATTTTCCCCACCGGTATCGGACAAACTGGACAAGTTAACATGACATGGTTGAATCAGTATTTACCTGTGATATCTACATTCAATGATGAAATGAAAAAAATTGGTAAAATCACTTGCCTGGTCATCATGAAAAAGAATTTATCCCTGCTAAAGGAAAGGTGTGTGGCAGATTTATATATGAAGAACTTGTTATCAAGACTTAAAAGCTTAGATGTATTAGATGAATTATCTTTCACACACGATCGGCAAACTGGGGAAGATGTGTGTGGTATATACTAACAAAGTGTCTCGATGATGTATTATTTTCATAAAACGAATGCATATCATGTTTGTGTATTCTTTTGTACATCTTTTCTAGTGTATTCTTGTATGACTTTGTATGCAATATTAATTCATGTATGCCATCCCCCATGTATTTCTGTATGACTTTTGTTACAAAAATAATAACAATTCTGTATGTAATCTGATTTTCCATTTAACCTCTTTACATATGGAAAATTATGCATCTATATTCACATATAAATGATTAAGAGTTAAATGAGGTTTGTTAAGTTAATTTCCAGAGTACCCTATAAACTTAAAAAATTTGCATTTGGGAGTGAATTCGGGGGACATGTTGGAACCTGTGATTTCAAGTTCTAAGACATCATCGGGGGCCTAGTGGAGGGTTGAAATCAGGGTTTTTTACCTCCGTAGACTATGAGGAACTTTGCGGGTGGGGTTGAAATCAGGGGTTTTTACCTCCCATAGAGTATGAGGTCCTTTGGGGTCAGGGTTGAAATCAGGGTTTTTACCTCCCATAGAGTATGAGGTCCTTTGGGGTCAGGGTTGAAATCAGGGTTTTTACCTCCCATAGAGTATGAGGCCCTTTAGGGTCAGGGTTGAAATCAGGGTTTTCATCCCTGGAGAGTTTTGCGCGGCGCCGACACTAACGTGGGAACCTGTGAAATTTCACACCTATTTGTTATATTCACACCTTTATGGTCAGTTTTCACACCTAAAGGTGTGAAAAGTAATTAACAGCCATTAAATGAAATTTCACACCTAGATGCTAATCCCTAGGTATAAAAATCTACTACCTGGGGATTAGCACTTAGGTGTTGAGGGACAATGAGGATTTTTCCAACTGCTTTAAACAATTTCTACGTTACAAATGAAAGTTCCTTAAGAAGAGAACTAACTTCAAAACATTGTTATCAATCATACTATAATGGGAGTAATTGTCTGTCTGTCTGTCTGTCATTCAATCATGGCCAAACGGCTTGTCAGATGGGTATGAAACTTGGCAGGGTTATGGTGGGGACCCCTAAGATGGTTTGTAACGGGGTTTCATCCAACCTACCCCCCTCCTTTGTAGGGGGTGGGGGTGAGAAGGGATTCCCTGAAACGGAGCTGTTTCTGGCCGTGAAACGAGGCTGGTTATTCCCGTAGACTTAGTTACTTTATGATTTTTCATACATAATTTCTGTACAACTTCCCCGGAGAAAGTCGCGAATATTTCAGCTCGGACATAATTGAAGATGAAAATTATCATCAATATCCGCAAGATTTTTTGAATAACTTAAATCCATCGGGACTGCCGGTGCACAAAATAACGTTGAAGAAGTACTGCCCGGTAATGTTGCTTCGGAATTTCAATCCTGCCAATGGACATTGCAATGGAACGAGAAACACCGTTATGGAGCTAAACTCCCACGTCATCGAAGCAGTGATAGCAAAGGGCCCTCACACCGGCAAACCTCTGTTCATCCCCCAGATTCCTCTGATGCCTTCAGACAACCAGTTTCCGTCCCAGTTACGGCGCAGGCAGTTTCCCATCAACCTGGCCGTCTCATTCACTGCAAACAAGTTGCAGGGCCACACTTTGGATTGTGTTGGTGTGTTTCTGCTGTCACCCATGTTCACGCATGGCCAACTGTATGTGGCGATGAGCAGAGCAACTGACTCTGCCAACTTGAAATTAAGTTGTGGACAAACAGATAATATTGTGTACAAAGAGGTTCTGTAGTAGGTATGTATAAAAATCGCCCTTATTTTAATACTGCTGAACAAATAGTACATATAAATTTTTAAACTTCTGCACCCGTATTTTATCACCCATCGTAGATGGGTCAGTTTGCTAGTATAATCAATAAAGAGAAGTAACTGTTCAAGAAGCATAGCTCATAATCATATAGAAAATGGTGTTGTTCCGGGAGAAGACGCCGGGAACCGCCGCAGTATTTTAAATCATGTTACATCGCTTGGCAGCATATCCCACATAAGATATGCAATGTTTCAAACTGCCGCGGCCACCTCTTCCCTGCAACCTCTACGCTCGCCGCGTCCGGTGTGGCCTCACCCTAAGACACCGCCCCTCATTTGTTTCTTTTGTGTAGATTTTGGTGTCAAATGCTTTTTGTGTAATGACGATGTCTAGAAAAGGAAGAGTTTTCTCTCTGCTAAATTCTACGGTGAAATTTAGCGAGGAATTCTTCTTAAATTCTTCTGATAATTTTATGCTTTCATTTTTGTCCTTCATTGTCATAAAAATGTTTTCAATATGCCTCACATATATGCATGGTTTTTGGTGCATGGCAAAAGTTGTTGTTTCAGCGAGGTCCACGTAAATGTTAGCAAAAATGATTCTAAGTGGGGACCTTATTGCTGTACTATCACATTGCCTGAATAAGTCACCTTTGTGTGATAGTAAAGGGATCACTTTAGTGCAGGATTCCAACATCGATTTTAATGTCTTCTCCAGTACAATTGGTAGTATCAGGTTGATTGTCTCATCTACTGGCACGTTTGTGAACAAGCTCTCTTCTTCTGGTTCTGTGCCGTTGAAAAATCGATTAATTCTTTACTAGATTTTACAGAGTGTTTTAATGAAAAGTATGGAGTTATAATTTCCTTGAGTTTCTTCGCCAGTTGGTAGGTGACTGACGCTATTTGTGAAATTATAGTCCTGATGGGGTTCCCTGTCATTTGTGTTTTTATCATGCCATAGTCATATCCCGGTTTAAAATCGCCATTATTTTTGGGAACTTGATCTCATTTTGTATTTTGTTGGCACGTTCTGTAAGGTGTAGAACTTTTGTCTTTAATTTAATTCACTTGTTTGGTCTTTGCTAAGAGGCTGGAACTTACTGGTGTCGTTCAGGATGCTGTCAAGTTTTGCGTTGTACTCACTTGTGTCCATGATGTCCTCTACGCATGACGGTGTCGGTGCTCTCTCTGAGTTCTTTTGCTGTTTGTCGTAATTCGGGGGTGAGTTCTATTGTGATAAAACCCGTGTGTTCAGTTGGTTTCGCCTATGAGTTCGAGATGCATCCTGGTTTTATTTCTATTTGGTTTCTATTATTTAACTGTTCTAAATTATTTATTAGACACCCAATGTTTACACGTTTAGACATCTGGTTGGGTTTCCTAATGTAATGACAATTAAGGCCCAAATTTAATCATTTCTTCTAGTTGTTTGTCAGGGATAACTGTGATAAATTAACGTATTCATCTTTGCTTTCACTTTTTTGCAGATATGGCTCACCTGAGGTTTTATTGACCGCCAATGGCAGAGAATTTGTAAACAAAACTTTAGAATATTTAGCGGAAGTCATGGGTATACAGAAAGTAACAATTATTCTATACAGACCTGAAACTAATGGGTTGTGTGAACGAGCAAACAGGAAAGTGCTCGAAGCTCTCAGGAAGACTGTAGGTGGCAATGATAAAAATTGTAAGACAAAATATTAACACTATGGTTAGTGATTCCATTAAAATCTCTCCATTTGAAGCTTTGTTTGGTTGCCCAGCACGAGGCACATTCGATCTGTTAACTATATCTCATCATGGGGAGGATACAATCGAATCATTGATATCTACAGCGAGAGAGAGACATGCTTGTCTCAGCCGCAGTCTTGAGGCCACGACTCGAGAGATGGTAGAGAGAAGTAATAGCAAAACATCTGATCCCAAGATCAATGTTGGAGACAAGGTATTTCTAAAAAACATGAGAAATGAGCTAAACAACAAATTGGGTCCGAAATTTGAAGGTCCTTTTAGAGCCATTGAGGAAAAGATTGAAAACAGATTTGTAGTCTTAGAGGAAAAAACAGGTCAGTCGAAATTAACACATATATCAAAACTGAAAAGGGTTCGTTGTGGTAACTAATATAATGTTGCGCAGTTGCATTTTTTTCTAGTTTTTGCAAATCGATGGTGAAATGTGTTTAACGTTTTTTTTTCTCTCGTTTTTTCTGCTATTTTTGTTATCATGCGCAAACTGCGGTGTTTTGGCGTAAGATTCAGAAGTAAATACTTAACGTGGAAAATTGGTTTGAAAATATTGCAAATTTCTGTTAACCTGAGAAATATGATGATAAACACGTGGTAGTTCCTGTGTGTATGGGGTTTTGGGGCTGAGGCGGTAATCTGAGCTTTTACGAGCCAAGAGGGGGTTATTGGGGTTTTATGGATTTCTGTGAAAAGGTTGTATTTTATTTCACCAGTGGTTATATTTGGTGGTATAATGGTTGGATTGTGGTATATAATGGGTGAATTGTGGTTTTCTGTGGTTTATATCCCAACAAGGTGGTTATGTGGTTTTATATACTTGTGGTAGTATCATGAAACGAGTTATATTATCAAGGACAATTTTTGGGCACCTTTGGTGATATCCTAGGGATAATTTTGTGGAATGTGGTTATATAGCATCGGTGTAGAATTTTTGGGGTTATTTGGAGAATAACGATTTCTGAGGTTGCAAGTCTGACTAGACAAATCTACAGTGCGATTCGAGCACATGAGGTATTCACAGGTGGATATTTGCTGATAATGCTGTGATGAGTACGGTTGCTGATTCTTCCTTTCGGAGTTGATTACTTGGAGATTTGCACTGTTTTCAGAGATGTTGATTATGACATTCCATGGAGATGTATGTAAGGGGTCAATTCCGGTCGATGAGATATGTTGCGGTAGCAAATTCCATAAAGATACATACTGCGTTTATGGGGAAAGCGCTGGATTATATATATATGATTATTTTTCTCTCTGTACGTTTTGTAATGGGGAAAGTTCAATTATTGTTATTATTATTATTTCTTTTTCTTTTCCTGCGAGGGATGTTCGTAATCAGGTTTAAGCTTTACATAGCATTTCTATTTCAGACAGGAGGTATAATTTATCGGGGTATATGAGTTAGATAGAAAGGGTATTCGGCATTATATTTCATGGTATGTTAATTATATAAACAGTACAGGGGTTTTCCTGTTAGACATTATGGGGTTTTTTTTGATAGTACGTTTGTCAGATATAGGATTACTTGTGAGGATTCAGTGGGTAAAGATCACATTTTGTTTAGTGAAGAATTTTTAATGATTGACTAGGAGATTGGGTATATTAATTAATGACAGATTTGTGTGGTAAAGCAAGTCTTTAGTTATTTTATGATCATTTAGACTTTTCAAATACGGACACACAATGACTTTAGAGAATTCCCAACCTCATGTGATGGTGATGACAGAAATGGCTTGGTTCTACAGTACCAGAGGTGGAGTCTACACACGAGTGGCGATGATATGGATTGCCTTGCAATGGATGAGATGTCGTCGGTGGATCGTCTCAGGATATGCTCTGGGACAAGTAAGGAATCTACAATCTTCTTCGAGGCGGGTGCGAGACGTACTTGCATGGAAGTCACGGGATATTACCTTGACAACGAGGTGGTGGTCACAATTCCTTCATCGGAAAACGTTGAATCTACAGTTTGGCGACGAGGGGGTGTTGGATACACTTACGAGGGTCGCAGACGCTGAATAATGGCGCGTGCTGAATTGTTTCGAGATGGTTTACGTGCTCAGCCTGATTTCTTCTCTGTCTGATGGGCGGTGGTTGGAACCCACGAGAGGACGAAATTATTATCATCTAAAAAAATTCCCCTTCGGTTTACATATATGAAAATATATTAATTCCAAGGTAGAGCGAATTAGATATTAAAGGACATTTGTAGCTCGAATAATTTATATGAATCACGGTGATGTGACAATTATTCATATATATATATATATATATATATATATATATATATATATATGTGTGTGTGTGTGTGTGTGTGTGTGTGTGTGTGTGTGTATATATATATATATACATATATATATATATATATATATATATATATATATATATATATATATATATATAATTTCATTTATATATTATGTGTGTATTTATGTATGTACCATATCTGTCTATATATGTGTATGTATATGGCTTATGCCTTTGTGCATATTCTCTCATCCTCTTCATTGATATCGAAGTATGAATAATAACATTAATGCGGATTATAACATTTATATCAAGAATAACTGTAATGAATATTAATGTTATTATCATCAATATGATTAGTAATATCATTATCAATACTTTACATTATCAGTTATATAGATATTATGGTGTTTTGATAAATGTCTTTTCTAGTACTTTTAAGGGGTCACTAGATAGAGACCATGTTCATTTTAAGTGAGGAATTTCAATTCTTAGTCATTGTTTTGAGGCTGGGCGTGTGTTAGTTCATGACAGATGCTTTTGTGAAAGTAGGATTTTTATTCTAAAGTACATAAACTTGTCAGGGTGTAAGTTAGAACTTGCTCATGGCGAAACACTGACATACGATGACTTGGGAGAATTCCCAAGGGATAACTATAACATCAGTAACCGTAGTCTATTGCGCCAAGGGTATGGTCTTCACTATGGGCGACGAGGTCACTGACTCACTACTACTACAAGGATCAAAAATCTTCGATGGCTCGTGTGGAGTCATCTCAGAATGATTTCTGAGATTCAACAGGAAGAAAAACGATACGTCTATGAGGCAGGTTCAGGAAGCACTTGCCAGAGAATCGCAGAATATTCAAGTTACAGCAACACAAGAGGTACTTCCCGTCTCTCCACCAGAGGACGACGATGAGGACGAATTTCTCTTCCCAGAACACCACACATCTCCAGAGATCGACATCATCATGTTGGCGATTATGATGGTCACAGTGTGCATTGCCCGGGGGCCGTTAAACTTGGATGCAGCCGACGGGGTAGGAAGAAACCAGTGTCGGAAGTCGCCTTGACTCACGTGGCAGAATAAATTATGTGGAACTATGAACTAGTGCCCGGCCTAGTATGTGCCTGGAGGCATACTTGCGGTGGTGGCCAAGCCATATTACCTGCACTTAAAGGGTAGTAAGGGATTTTGAATATAGAGAGCAATGAACTCGATTAGAATCTTTATCTGGCAGCCGTGTGTCGTGGAAAAAGTTCCGCGACATCAGCGAATGGTCTGGGTAGATGTGCCGCAGATGCCAACATAGTAAACCATGTCGAATTGTGGAGAAGTCAACGCGGGTGCGCAAATGGACCCAGCGGGTGGACCTAGTGATGATGATCACCTGATCGTGACATAAGGAAAGAATCCAAGCAGGAAACATGAGAAGGCTCAAGTTAGTGCATTTGTACTTCAGGTTTTGCAAAAGAACCTTTTACAAGGAATCAGTGCATTCGTGCGTGTGAACTTCGAGACCCATGAGAGGGAAATATAATGAGATAATCAGTGAGAAACGATTCATTACGTACCCGACTCTTCTAAGCAATTTCCGGTGAGAGAGCTGTTGGAAGACGCACGGAAAAGCCTACAGAAAAGTAATTAATGTGGAAAACCTATTGTTGAACACTGAATATTTCACAGGTGCCCAGAGAAGCCGAAGTGCGGCGAAAAAATATTGAATTTACAATCAGTTTTTCTCCCGTGTATACAGAAACATTTTTTATTTTTATTCCAGTTATTTTACGATCATCCATTTTTATTTTTTCGTTTCTGAAGGTTATGATTTCTTTTCCCCCGGTGGATTCAATGTAGCCAAAACAGTGATATCTATGTGAACTATTGTGACTTAACGTGGAAACAGATGTGGTAATCATTTGATATGACTTTTCTTTGCTATAAGTAATTATGCTTTACAGTTGGGGTTTCCAATTCATTTCATCTTTTTTTATCATGTTAGTTTTTGGGGAAATAAGGATTCTATTTTTTATCTTAGAGTTTGGTCTAGCCCCAGATTTCATGGTCTTGAGAATAACATCAGAGATGCCGATTGCAGTCTTCTTTCTAAGGTAGGTTGCCAGTCGCCCTTTGGGCTTTTATTACCAGTTTTCTTTTTTTATTATTATCATTTAGACAAGGCCAAACTAGGCCTTGTTAACAACTAACTGTTTTGTATTTTTCAAACTGTGATGCTGTTTAAGTGGCTTGGCTCCCCTTTTGTTTTGGTTGGTAGTGGTTTGAGTTTGAGGCAGCCATTTTCTGGACCTTAACCCAAGAGGTGATTCTTCTGCTTCATATTGCCACTGGATTTATTCATCAATATTTTTGGTACCTGCATGAGGACGCTTGGCAGTGCTTTTAGGATTACCTTGCCCTGCCATTCTGCAATTATCTGCAATTTGTATACTGCACCATTGATCCGTGAAAGCCTCTCTGTCTCAAGGTAAATTAACTAATTTATTGTGATCACGGCCATTATTCCACTGCAGATGTGTTGAGTGGACATTTTGTAACCCTGCCAGCCACCATTGTCTAATTTGGATCCAGTTAGTCACTGCCTTCCTGAGTTTCTCTCCAGACGTGGAGAGTAATCAATTTAATATTGAGGAGTATTTGAGTTACTGAATTTAGATTGTAATCTGATAGGATATTCTTTCTTTTTGTCTGCCTCTTCCTGTCTGGACCCCCTCTTTTTGCTGGGTGTATGTGTTGAATACTTTCTTAAATAGTGTGTTGTTATTTGGGATTATTTAAAGATTTGGGTAAACTGCATTATTTTCTTGTGTTAATGTAGTTTAAGATGGTGATAAGATTTGTATTACTCAAATCTACTTACACAAACATTGCTTAAGAAATTTGGTTTAGATAAGTCAAAACCACTGTCTACTCCTGTTGAAGTTAATTGTACACTTGATAATGCTACAGAGGAATCAGATTTATTCAGTAATGAAATCCATCAGTCTACTGTTGGTAGTTTACATTATTTGTCTACTAGAACTAAACCAGTTGTGTGTTGCACTGTCAACTGCCGAGGCAGAATATGTTGCTCTATCTAGTGCTACTCATGAGGCAGTTTGGCTAAAGTCACTTTTTCATGAATTGCATTTTGATAATGGAGGTGTTATGTTAATATATGAAGATAATCAGTCTCCAATACGTCTTGCTAAGAATCCCAAGGGCCGTCCTAAGACTAAGCATATAAGTATGAAATATCATTATGTTCGTGTTCTAGTTGCTTTTGATGAAATTGAAGTATAGTAATGCCCAACCTCTGACATGTTAGCTGCTATTTTCACAAAAGGTTTGCCTACAGATAAATTTGTTAGACTCAGATTTTAGTCCACCTGTAGTATGTTATTCGTTTACTTTGTAAGTCTGATGTTTTCATGAACACTAAATACTTTCATGAGTATTGATGTTGCAAAATTGCATTTTCCTTTATGCCTAATTTGCAGGCCTGTATTATTTTTTTTATTTCTAATAATTTTCCTGTTTATGCTGAGCAAATCGTTGGAACGTCTACACAAAACTGTTAGCTAACTTCATGTATGGCTTATTTTAATCACATGTAAAATTTGTAATATACATTCTTACAGCGAATAAAAGCCAACTGATGATGATGCTTCCAAACCAACAAAGTTTAACAAAAAGAACCCATCAATCCCTCAAGGCCATCATCAACTCCAGGCACAATGAACTCAAATAAAAGTTGTAAATACCCTGGGACCTCGTGTCTCAATACCACTTCTAAGGAAGAGGTCAGCGCCTCTCCTATGCAAGACCATCAGTGTTCCAGACAAATGCCCAACCCAAAGAAGGCTCTTTATCAATCTGCAAAATCACTGGAACTGATCGGCCATGTGGAAAAGTTAGAGGGATAGGAGGAATCAATAATTACTACTCTTACTTCCTATGAAACGAGGCCCACAAGTTTCTCCTGCTGGGTTATTATATTCAAAAAACAAATAATTGGGAAAGTACAATAGGTATGCATTGGCAAGATGAACCCAAATAACTTAGAAGCCAATTATACCCTTGCTGTCAACTATCCAAGTCCTCATTAACGTGATCTTGCATAAACACCAGCCTAATACATACATATATATATATATATATATATTATATATATATATATATATATATATATATATATATATATATATGCATAATTCCTTGTGAAATCAGTAGAATTCATGAATTATTCTTACATCCGGGGATCTTGTGAGCAGAAGGCCATCGAAGGGTCAGGGCTTGCAAAGGCACTTGTCTGCTTGCGCAATCATCTCTTAGAGCAGGCTAGCAAGGGGACAAAGAAATGCACACGTTGATAACATCTTGCTGCTTAGCATCTTCTTGAATTGACCTTGAGAAATGTCACAGAAGCTTCTCCCGACAGAAGTTGAGCATGTAAGCGCAGGAAGTATGTGAGTTAGTTGGTTCGATGGGCGGAACGAAGGAAAGATGGATTTTGATTGCTGAAACAATTATCATTATTTTTAAGAGACGCCTATTGCCCAGAGAAAGTCCCGGGTTCGGACGTCTGCCGATTGCCAGTAAGGTGAGCACAAAAAACCATTATTTCCAAAGCCCATTTGGACTTTGTTGTATTTCTCACAACATATATATTTTACAGTGATTTCCTATATTGTTTTATGATGTGTGCATTGATTGGGTCATTTATATTTTTGCTGCATTTTTTATTCTTTTACATTTTGCTGCAGTTTTGTTATAATTTGTGATGTGAGTAATGTGGGAAAATCCCATAATTCTTATTCCCTGTGTTTTGCGAATTAGCTTAATAAGTTTAATGTCATAGTGTCCTTAGGAGGAGATGGTTCAATTACGGGTCTTATATCTTGTGATTAATTCATGCATTTCAATTTAATCTCGTTAATTTTGTTTGTCTAAATAATAAACTTTAGTTTTGATAGACATGGGTTTCATATACTTCCTACTTTAGTTTTAGAGAGAGAGAGAGAGAGAGAGAGACGGGTGTGAGTGAAACGGTAGACTTGGAGACTTAATATTAGTTTCTCTCTTCTCTCTCTCTCTCTCTCTCTCTCTCTGAGAGTCTGTGCCGAGGGTTAAACCCTCGGTAACATATATATATATATATATATATATATATATATATATATATATATATATATATATATATATATATATATATGTGTGTGTGTGTGTATATATATATATATATATATATATGTATATATATATATATATATATATATATATATATATATATATATATATATATATATATATATATGTATGTATATATATGTATATGTATATGCAGATTTCGTTGAATTCTACGGCTTTATGGTTGAGGCTCAACTTCTTAATGGTTTGACAAAATTTTCTAAATCTTCTGCGTTCTTCCAAATTCAGTTTTGATGGAGTAAAAAAAAAGATTAACTATTTGTTTCATTTACTGGTTAACACAACTCCACCGCTGGCTTCGCCACTCATCGTAACCTACTTTGAAAAAGTTACTATGAGTGACAGAGCAGCTGTGGAGTCGTGTTAACCAGTAAATGGAACAAATAGTTAATGTTCTTTTTTTTTCTCCATCAACTGAATTTGGAAGAACGCAGAAGATTTAGAAAATTTTGTCAAACCATTAAGAAGTTGAGCCTCAACCATAAAGCCGTAGAATTCAACGAAATCTGCATATACATATACATATATATACATATATATATATATATATATATATATATATATATATATATATATGTGTGTGTGTGTGTGTGTGTGTGTGTGTGTGTATACACGAAAACGCACGTGATTTAGAAGGTGTTGTTTTGGTTTTTTCTCTGTTTGCTTTGTATGTTGTAGAGCGTCTGCTGGATGGGAGTGATCTTTCTGCTTCTAGTTGCCTGACCAATGTAGGTTTGTGCAATAAATTACAGCTTCAGCGACTGCTATGCTCTGAGTAGATGATATCCGTATTCTCTATTAGATGATATCTGTAATCTCTATTAGTTCTGTGTAGTGTTGGTGGATTGATCCATTATTTCTGTGGGCCTGTAAGCGTCTTTTGAGGGTTGTGGAAGTGTGACCAACATACGTTTTTTTCGTAGGACTAGCACATCCTCTCTGTGCAGGTAAAGCGGTAAACAACGTTGGTAGCACATTCTTCCTTGTCTGGGTTCAGGTTGGTATTATTTCCTGGTTTCGTTGGTGTAGAACTGTTTGATTCTTCTTATTGTTACATCTTCAATCAGTTTATCTTGAAAGCCATTATTCGTCAGGAGCTGTTTGACTCTCTCGATTTCCAGGTGGGTCTTGCGCCATGTGGAACTGTGGGTTTTGGCTCGTTAATGTAGGCCTAAGACACCGCCCCGCGTTTGTTTCTTTTGTATAGATTTTGTGTCAAACGCTTTTGCCCTTTTTGTGTAATGAGGATGTCTAAAAAAGGAAGGGTTTTCTCTGCTAAATTCTACGGTAGAATTTAGGGAGGAATTTTTCTGATAATGTTATGCTTTCATTTTTGTCCTTTATTGTCATAAAAATGTCGTCAATATACCTCACATATATGCGGGGTTTTTTGGTGCTTGGCAAAAGTTGTTGTTTCAGCGAGGTCCACGTAAATGTTAGCAAAAATGACTCCGAGTAGGGACGCCATTGCTATACCATCGCATTGCCTGAATAAGTTACCTTTGTGTGATAGGAAAGGGGCCTCTTTAGTGCAGGATTCCAACATCGATTTTAATGTCTTCTCCGGTACTATAGGTTGTAGTATCAGGTTGATTGTCTCATCTACTGGCCCGTTTGTGAACAAGCTCTCTACATCGAGAGAGGCGATGTCTGCTTCTGGTTCTGTGCCGTGGGAAAATCGATGAATTCTGTGCTAGATTTTACAGTGTTTTGATGGAAAGTATAGAGTTATAATTTCATTGAGTTTCTTTGCCAGTTGGTAGGTGACTGGTAGGTGACTAATGTTATTTGTGAAATTATAGGCCTGATGGGGTTCCCTGTCTTTTGTGTTTCTATCGTGCCATAGCAATATTATCCCGGTTTAAAATCGCCATTATTTTCGGGAACTTGATCTCATTTTGTATTTTGTAGGCACGTTCTGTAAGACGTAGAACTTTTGTCTTTCATTCACTTGTTGGGTCTTTGCTGAAAGGCTGGAACTTGCTGGTGTCGTTCAGGATGCTGCCAAGTTTTCCGTTGTACTCACATCTGTCCATGATGACATAGACAACGGCTTTATCTCCTCTACGTATGACGATGTCGGTGTTCTCTCTCTGAGTTCTTTTGCTGTTTGTCATAATTCGGGGGTGAGAGTTTTACTGTGATAATTCCCGTTCGGTTCGGTTGGCTTCGCCTATGAGTTCGGGATGCATCCTGGTTTTATTTCTATTATTTAACTGTTCTAAATTGTTTATTAGACACTCAATGTTTACATGTTTAGACATCTGGCTGGGTTTCCTAATGTAACGACAATTAAGGCCCAAATTTAATCATTTCTTCTGGTTGTCTGTCAGGGATAACTGTGATAAATTAACGTATCCATCTTTGCTTTCACTTTTCTGCGCTGGCCCTCCATTTAATATGAATAATTTCTTACTATGTCGTGCACTGGTCTTTCTTGTATGCTTTCTATTTCAACCTCACTGACTTGTCTGACCGTCTGTTGTGTCTCTGATGTGGTGATTGCACAAAATTCGTTCCATGTTTTCTCTATTTCTTGTTTTAAATTCTGATTTTTACAGTTCTACACCAACGAAACAAGGAAACCAGGTGACGACGATAAGAACATCATCATTTATCACAGAACTGAATACCATGACAGATTCGAGGAAGAGAAGAAGGCAATCGATCACAAACATCATCAAGAGAGGAATAAAACACAAAGCCCCTTTGAACAGATCGACGTACGGGTTAACTGTAAACACAATTTGACATCTCACTTAATGAGATATAATACCAACCTGAACCCACCACGGTCTAGGTATATTAGGTCTGCCGAGTCGTTTACCAAAATAAGAAGAGCGCCCTGCGCATGACGTCACGTGAAAAAACGAGTATTGCCATATTTCCCATGTTGGTTGCCAGTTTCTTTTTCACGAATAAGGCTACTTAAACATCAAATTCTTCAAAACGCCAAAAGATTTGTGCAATAGAAACATATATTTCATGAAATATAGAAAAACAAATTTAATCTAAATTTTTTTTATTATTTTATTGCACGATTTACTCTTTTTTTCTCGATTTTCTTGTTTAGGTATCTCCTCCTAAAAGACACAACTTTCTCCAAAAAATTTAACTACTTCACTGGGAAGATCAACACCAGTTGATTTCATTTCACAGGCAAGCATTCTTATACGTGAATGGATTTGGATACATCTCTCAAAAGCTTAATTGTAAAATAAAAAAAAATAAAAAATAAAAAGCCATAATGAGGAAACTGCTCTAAATTTATTATATTCTTTTAACAATGTAGCCACCTACAAATATATCGCAAAGCTGCTTTTTCAATGACATCAGATATTGAGTTCGAATCATTTGGATAAGCTGAAAAACTGGCCGTATATCTGGAGTGTCGTCTGTATTGTTGTTCTCAAATTCTAGATCCAAGTCTATATTTTATATGTTGCTGGCTATGCAAATTTCTTACGGAAGTTTACGCTCGTTATAGGATTTGGCTTTGCTTGATTCGCCCAACTCAGCTGGTAAGCAATCGTTATTTTTATTCTTTTTATTTACTTTTGTTTTATCGCTGATTCAAGCAACATTCTTACCGAGGAGCTGCTTTCCAAATCTATATTTATAGTTAACAGCAGCTGGGTGATCATGCAATCCACTCATCTGTCTGCAACACCCAAGAATTTTTCTAGTGAATTCTGATTTAATTATCATGTTTATATATAATCTACATTATAGTTTGTTATTAACCTCAATATTATTTGTGGTGGTATTGAAATATGGTAACATTTCCTAGTTCACAGGTCATTGATTCCACCAGTTCAAGATGTATAAATGTATGTATGTTCTCTTTTACACTATTTTGCACCTACAAAACCTGGTAAGCGAGCTGAAGGGGAACTGTACCTTCAGTTTTACGGTCATAGTGGGATTTCGTTTATGCTAACGTTAATTTCTTAATAAACTACCTTAAAGCGAATCATATGCAAAATTTCATTACTGCATCATAGCCTGTATGGTTTTGTAATTAGTTGCTCCACTAGTGACGAGGGATTAAGATAAGAAGAAGCCAAATTCCATTTTGGAAAATCTAACTTACTCTCTGATGAGGTCCTCGTAGCGTAGCCCAGTCTCCACAGACTGTCTCTCCATACGTAGCTTTTACTGTTTTGAGTACTTCTTCGACATCAGGAAATGTTTCAGGACAACTGTGAGGTAGACGAGCTCGTATAGTTCTGTTACACTTGCAAATTCCTAAACTGAAGGTGATGTCACAGTCACTCAGTGTTATCTGATTTACTTGAAAGTCACTGCTAATGACAAGCTCTTCCTTTGGTGCATTTCTTATGACATTTGCAGGCAATAGGAAGTACAGTACGATGATCAGGATTATGGCAAATAACCTCTTGTCTCGTGAATATGTCTTCACCCGCATCTGAAATGGTGAAATATATCCAGTAAAACTTTTATTGCTTTAATGTTTGTCTTTTTATTATTTGTTCTCCTGACCGATCAGCCTTCTTGATTTGTTTTCTTTAAAGGTTAGAAGTCTTTGATGAAAGTTCAAATATTATCACTTTCAGTTAGAGCACTAATAGTTTTTGCAGCACACAGTAACCACTACAGGAAAGCAAAATATATGGTTCATTAAGTCGAAGCTAAACACCGAGGCTATCAAGCGGTTGTCTTCTATAAAAAGGAATCAAAAAGATATGGACAATCTTACCTGGCTGATAAGACTCTTTTAATAAAATCATAATTAGAGCATCTTTGAATACCTGACCTCTGAAATAACTTTCTTCATCAAAAATGTTTCCCAGTTTATTCCTACGTCATTGCTTAAATGATTAACAAAGGGTATATTTTTATTTATAGTGTTTTTTGTTAAAACATAAGTTTTTTTTCTTGCAAAACAATAAGATGGGCTTTTTGCAAAAAAAAAATGGTAACCATATTGGATTTGAATTATTTATTTTCTCTCATAAACTAGCGTCCGTGGATTCTACAGCATTTGATCCTAAAGTTTCTCTAATCTTGATACCATCTTAATGTTGCAGGTTTTCCCCCTTTCCTTGGTAAAAAAAAAAAAGTTTAATTGAAATCCACCACAATAATAAAACTGTTGATAAAGAAAATCCTATATAATTTTATACCGCAAAGAGAAAAAAAAAAAACTTTAGAAAACAATCGTTTGCTTTCATCTACCCAAATACCACCTGATCTGCTGTCACTAACATTAATGAGAAAAAAGAAACACTTAACGATGTTGTTTTATGTATGGTGCCTTGCAAAATGTAGACTAAATGTTATATTAGTTCCACATAGATGAACCTGTACCAGAGAAATATTGAACATCAACCTTCAGTAAGACAAGCACCTGAAAATTCTGCCATTGTTGATCTTATTGGTAACAACCTAAGTATAGACTGGTGTTTCAAAAATGTTTTATGGAAGTACATCCCAGTACAAAAGTCTGATATTCAAAGCTGCTCTTATGAATGGGCAAAGCTTTTCAGGGTAAGGCACGTTGAACTTTTAGGATAGCGTTACCCAATACATAATCTTCTATACAAATTCTATTTTAATCTAGTTTTTTATGTAACTTTCTAATATCTGCTAAAGCAAGTGACTACTAGCACCATCTGCTAGCACCACATCTATGCATATGGTAAGTAAAAGTAGATATCACTAACGAGGGACCAGTCCATATGGTGAAGATAATGAAAGCAAAATCTGTATTATTTTGTAATTGAATTAGCCTAACCTAAGATTTATTTGAGTGTAGGTTACCACACTAACCTAGCCACTGCGGGGGGGAGGGGGGAGACTAGGGGGCAAGCCAGCCCAACTCAGTGCCGGTCCCAATCCATAAATACCTAACATGCCAAAACCTAATCTGAAATGAGCCATAATATGGAAAGGAATAGTGCTATTGCATACTCCGTAAATGACACACTAATACATCGTCCTAACACTGTGACTGATCAAGGGTTACTGCCAGTTTAATGTTGGGTCCATGAAGGGGAGAGGAAGTGAATTGGTTGATCTTATGAGGAGGAGGAGGAAGGTGGATGTTTTATGTGTTCAGGAAACAAGATGGAGAGGAGATAACCCAAAGAAGCTTGGTGACGGATACATGTTGTTTTATAGAAATGGAGTTGGTAAAGTTCTGTCCTGGTAACTGAAGAGTCCAGTAACAGAGTTGCATAGGAAGAATGGCCGAATCATGAGATGAAGGTACTATACTGTGAAGTAAGAAGTGATGAATATTGCTAGTGCATAAGCACCAAAAGTGGATTGCACAGAAAAAGAGAAGAACTACTTTTGGTGTGAAATGGATGGAGAGATGCAGGAGCTGGATGAGCATGAGACGGTTGTGGTGGGGGCAGATTTGAATGGCCATGTGGGAGTTAAAAATGACATAATTGGATGTGTGCATGGAGGCTGTGGGATAGGTGAGAGAAACCTAGAAGGAGAGAGTAGAGTGGACTTTGCCAAGGTATCTGACATTTTTCAGAGACAAAATGGAACACCCAATTACTTATTGGAGGGTGATAGATGCTCTGTGATAGATTACCTTCTTTACAGGTAGCAAAGGCTATTGGAAGTCAAAAACTGCATAGCTGTCCCAGGCCACCATGTAGACCCCCAGCACAGACTTTTATGTATATCTTTGGAGATGAAGCGACAGGAAAACCAAAACATAAGAAACAAGGAAAATCAAGTGGTATAAAGTATTAAAGGTTGGTGATAAGGGAAGGGAGTTTAAATAGAAGGTGTTGGAGGAACTTGATCTTAAAATTGAAAATGTCCTGAAATGATGGACACATAATGCATCAGTAATTAGGAAGCATGGAAGCAAGTACTTGGGATACATTTGGAATGGTATGGGAAGAAAAGGAGAGCTGGTGGTGGGATGAAGACATACAGAAGCCAGTGAGAAAGAAGAGGGCAAAGAAGAGATGGGAAGAACTACAGTTAGGGCGAACAAGGACAAGCTGAGGGAGAAAAACGAAGAGGTAGAGAAAGTGGTAGCTCAAGCTAAGGCAAGGGCATATGATGATGTATGTACAGACTGGGAACATGGGAGGGCTGAAGAAGATGCTGAAACTATCAAAGGCTAAAAACACAGCCACCAAAGATAATGCACATATCAAACAAATTAAAGATCGAAATGGTATTTTACTATGAAAGGAAGAACATCTTGAAAAGATAGAAGGAGCATTTTGAACAAATTATTGCTGAATGAAAAAAAAGGAAAGGCTGATAAGAGAAGATAGACATGTGAACATGAGAATGGTAATAGTTTTCTCTAAGCAAAAGGTGTCAAACACCTTAAAGAAAATGAAGAATGGGAAGGCAACAGGACCGGACTTGATCTCAGTTGAAGTATGGAAGGCATTAGGAGATGGAGTATTACTCCTTTATATTCTGATGGAAAAGATTTTAAATCAAGAGAGGATACCAGAGAAGTGGAGGGAAAGTATATTGATACCAACTTTCAAAGGTAAGGGGGATGTTCAAGAGTGTGGTTGTTATAGAGGTATTAAACTGATGTCCCATACCTTGAAAATATTGGAAAGAAGATAGATGCCAGACTAAGAGGGGAAATAGAAATAGGGAGAGAACAACTGGAATTTATAAAAAGAATTGGAACAAGAGATAGCATGTTCTGTCTGAGACAGCAATGGAGAAATTCAGAGAGAAGCAAAGGGATGTACATATGGTGTCCATAGACCACGAAAATGTTTATAACAATCCAAAGACAGGAAATTTGGAGGAGTTTGAGGGACAAGATGGTCCTAGAGAAGTATGTTAGGATGACTCAGGATATGTATTGGGATGTGTATATCAGAGTGAGGAGCAGTGTTAGAGAGATTGAAGGATTTGAGGTGGGGGTTGGATTACAACCAAGAATCAGCCCTTAGCCCATTTATTTTCAGCAATTGTAGGTTACAGCACTAGTTCTATATTAACCTTTATGAAGTGGACTTCTTTTGTAACACTGTGTGCAACATGCAGTATCATGAAGATCTTTATGACTGCCACATCTTTAATAATAATCTTTGTCGTTCAAGCCTAAGCTAACCTATCAGAGCTCTTTCAAATCTATATGTGTGTTTTCCTCTCGGCAGTGAATTCTAATTTTACCACAAGCCATTACCGTAAATTTTATTCGCAGGCCTTTTGCTGTGAACCACTATTCATTCTACATTATTCAACTACAAATGGGTAACAAGGAATGCAAGGAGCACATGATGATGCAAGTACACACATACACAAAATCATATACAAAGATTACAAAAATACAGTAATCTAATGTTTGATATATTTTCAATGTATTTAGTATCTCTCTTAATTTATTGTTAATATTTCCTTTGGAAATAGAGAGATGGAGAACCTTGTGATGACATCAAGTAAACTCTGAATGTAAGGACAAAAACTGTCTAAATTGCATATTTCTTATCTTAAGTTGTGATAGATGGTGATACTTGCACATTACGTTGCAATTTAGTGAATACATCAAGAGCACAGTAGCATTTACACATCTTCCCCATCTTTAGTATTAAGCTATGAACTCATTATTTTCAAATGTCTCTAAAATTGATTCTCAGCAGACATCTCAACTTTTTTAGAATCTTTAATTCCAATAAACATTTAACGGGACAAGTCTACTGTATCTAAACCAAAGCTCAATTTGAAATTGTGTCATTTGCACTACTCAGTTATAATTCCTCTAGGATGTTAAATTATTTAAAGGTAGAAAGAATCTAATGTTTTCTAACATTTGCTGCTTACTATTTGTGAGCATATAAAAACTCACACATCAAAGGGTACTATTGTAAGCAGGGGAAGGGCGCAGGAATACATACACGTCCAGTACATACTACATAAGAATATGTCAAAGCATAAGATATTGTAGTGCTTAGACCTGATAAGGGTAGAGGGGTAGTTATTTTAGATGAAACTGGCTATTCAAATAAAATTAACACAATACTCAATAATCTCACCAAATTTACTAAAATTGGACAACCCAACTATCATGAAATTTACCGAATAGAAGATAGGATTAATAGGTTTATATGGTCTCTCAACACTGAAGGAATAATTAAAGAGAAAACGTATGGTGATCTTTTTTCCAGTGGATCCGCTTTTGGCCTGCCCAAGATCCACAAAAAGATCTACAATACTTCCAACTACAAGTTAGCTAAGTTTCTGGTAGCGTTATTGGAGTCATTGACCCGGAATGAACGTACCTTAAGAAAAACATAAGGGTCCTCTGAACATCGAATTAATTCCCAAAAATCCTAAAACTACTGGTTCTTTGTTTCCCTTTAAGGATCAGATCTCTCCCTTGTTGATGCCGGGTGTCGCATATGAGTACAAGTGGCCCGGATGTAGTTCTGGGAATTATGCTGCTTCAACTTGGCATCTCCTCAAGATCAGTGACGATTCTCACACGGGCATGAGTTGTTGTAATGGCTGCAGACTGTCTAATCCTGAACTTTCAAATATAAGGTTCCACACTAGAGGTTGCAAGATATCAATGAAATACGACAACTTCAAAATAATTGGCCAAGCCAAGGTACCTGGATAACTGCTTCTCTTGGAAAGTATGAACATCAAAAGAATTGGACTCACGTTAAATTCCCAGCCATCAGCAGTTCCCCTGTTCATAGCAGGACTCGATTGTTTGTTTATATTTATCAGCCTTCTTCTTCTGTTCTTATGTTGTGTATTCTTTTAGTATGTTTTCCTCTTTCACTCAAAGAGGTGCGCCTTTGAAGTTCATTTTTAATTCTTTCGTTTTTATTGAATTAAGTTTTTGTCAAGTTCATTCTAAGTTTCTTTGTCTTTTTTAGTGTGACTGATTGTTTAAGTTTAAATGATTTTTTATTCTAAGTTTTCCTATATTGTGTATGTTTCTTTTAATTATGTACGCTGAATGCTCTTTTTTGTATATTGTAACTATAGCTGTCCTGATTATGTGACCACGGGCCAAGAAACACGTTGACCTACTTTAAAGATTCACATTTGCATAAATCGAAAAATGTTATAAAGAGCTAGGCTTATTGTTCATCTATCTTGGCAGAAATAGATGGTTTAGGGGCAGAGTACAGAACCTGAATTCATAAGGAACATGTACAGATGGTTAAGTCTGTTGTATAGTTATTCTTAGGGTAAAGTGAATTCAATATGAAGCATGCAGTGTTGTATTCTAAAATTTACTGTGCTTTCCACTGATACATAAAAAGCCTTTTCAAGATTAGTAATTCAAAATAGTTAGCTATCATATTCCTACTGTTAATATGAGGTTAATACTTATAAACCCTTTAATTACCTGTTTTCTGCCTAAATGTGAAGAAAGACTCAGCCTTCTAAAGACTTTTGGTTTCATATATAAATTAAATTCTCCATGACAATCTGGGGACATGTGTTGGCTACATACAGATTAGAATAAAATCTAGTTGTGGTGTTAGCTTCAGAAAAGGGTTAAACTAATGGTCCGAAGTTCTCTGATATATAAGGATTTATCAATAAATAGAGACATAAAATATGATGATTCTGAAATACTGGATAGAACCTCAAACAATCAACTCTTGAAAATTCTTGAATCCTTATTTAGTAAACTTATTGTTTCCCAATTCAACTCAGTCTTCTACCCTGTAGTGAGTTCACTTTTTTAGTCATTCAGCATTCTTCTGTTGCACTGTTAGATGTATTTCTTCTTGTTTTAAAGCCCTAACAACACCCTACTCACGCTATCTGCAAAGACATTGACAGACAGGACTGGGCCCATGACTAAGAATTAAGTTAACGCTTCACAGATTCAGCCTTACAACTTTGGGAAAGCCATAAAGAACTGCATCCATGGATGCAAATAGAGAAAAAATGAGCAGGGTAACCTCCCAAAAAGATAATGGGTAGCCACCTCAACTGCAACAGATGCCTGCTTCACCAGATTCTACATCAACAAACTACACATCTGCATCGAGTGGCCACCAATAGCAGCTCAATTCCAGGCCTTCTCTCTTCACCAAATGAAAAGAAAATATACCACTGGGACTTCATTGAAACCAACATCCAAACACCCCTGCTTGGCTTCAACTTCCATGGACACTGGCTTACTGGAGGACATCACCTAATCACCTGGTCTCCTCCGAGAGAACACCACCTAACACTAACCTTTTGGAGCATGCATCTCTTTGGTGTATTACACAGACCTACAACTGCTATTATAAGAGTTCCCTGATGTACTTAAGCTTCAGCTTAAACAAACTACCTGGACCTCAGCAAATCATACTACAGACAACCAAATTCTACCCCCTACCCTGAGAAACTCAGACATTCACAAAGAAAGCCTTTAAGGAAATGAAATGGATATGCTTGTTAGAAGGCCTCCAGCTCTCCATATGATGAAGAAATTTAATGGTTCTTGACATCTCAGCAGAGACTACAAGTGACTCAACCTGCAAGCAGAGCCCATCCACAACCCACTTCCCAACATGGCAAAAGTCACCTTCACCATCCACTGGGTGAGGATCTTCTCTAAGTTTGAACTAATAAAGGAATACCAAGTTCCATCCCACCATAGCAAAGTTCCAAAAGCTGGCAATCAACACATTTTTCAGGGCCTACATACATTCAATTACTTCACTTTTCACCTCAACATTTCAGGGAATGATGTACAACATTTTCGGTGACCTTCCCTTCTTCTCTAAGACCACCAAAACCACATGAGAGCCGTACTGTTCCAACATATGTGTCAATGGGGCTTCCTCCATTGAATTCCTGGGTCATCAAGTCTCAGGAAGCAGTGTGTGGCCTCCGTGTCAGCTGTCAGGAAATAGCTAACTCTAACCACCCTCTAAGGACTAAGGAATTTGCACTACCACCCCCAATTCCTACCAAACATTGCGCAAACCATGGCACCTTTCCATAACATCCTCACTGCAAACATCATGACTCTCAGCAGGTGCATCACCCAACTCAGTGCTTTCAGAAACGCCAAAGATGCGCAGGTCAGATCCATGCTCATAACAGATGCAAGCAATGTTGCCATAGGCACTGTAATAGAACAGTCAATCAATGGGACAACTTAACCTCTAGCTTTCTTCAGCAGGAAACTCAACCCAGCCAAAAGGAAGCATAGTAACTTTGACACAAAACTCCTGACTATACACCTGGGAACCAGTCACTTCAAACACCCATTCAATGGCACCTTCTATCATTTTGACAGACCATCCATCACTCATACATGTCATCACCAAAAATCAAGATGCAGGCTCCTCTTGTCAACAGTGTCAACTTTCAGTGATCACCAAATTTAAATGTACCATACATCATTTATTTACCTGGCAGGATAACCCTAGTAGCAGACACATTATCCAGGAATTAAATCAGCACAGTCCAACAAGGAATTATTTACAATGATTTTGCCTGCACGCAGCTCCAAAACATTAATGGATGTTCATAACTAACCTTCAATGGGGAGACATCCCAACATCTCTGCAATACCAGCACTGGCCACCCTTGGCCCCTTGTAACAACAGCCTTCCAGAAGATGGCATTCACTCTCATCTACAGACTCTCCCACCTCTCCAGGAGTACAGCAACCCAGTTAGAGTTAAATAAATTCATCTGGCACAGACCTAAGAGTGACATGAAATAATAGACAATATCAGAAAAGTCAAACAAGTGAAATAACTAAAAACTTGGAATCCAGCATTGGAGAGTTCACGCAACCATAGAATGATTTGGTCATTTGCACATAGAATAGTAGGGGCCCAACCAACAATCCAATGGATGTGGATACTGCTTCATGGCAATGGAACAATCTTCATGGCTGGATCAGCTGTTTCAGCAATCCTGACAATATAGCATCTGACTGTGGACTGGTGTTTGTTTCTAAGATTATTAGGTTTGAACATCCACCGCACCACTGCTTATAAGTCAGCTGCCAATGGCACTGCTGAAAAAACCCGCTGATACCTCATCACCAGATGCCCTAAGTTCTCTTTGGGTTATGTACTCCCCTCCAAAATAGAGATTAAGATCTCTCATGCTAAAATTGCATTCAGCAGGAACTTCGGTGTTCTATGTAAATTCTTTCCCATTGACCAAAACAGACACAAAGAACACCTCCCAAATCATCTGCTTACTTGGCAATTCATCTTCCTGTGAAGTGATGTCCCGAAGCCGCCTCTGTCTTACTGTACAAGAACACCTATCCTGCCTTCGAATGTAATAATGAAACATATGAAACAACTACATGAACAGAAGGGCTGTATTCCCATCATTAAAATCGTCATACCTAGAACCTGAAGACACCCCACCCCACATTAACCTATCCAGGTGTATATAGTATAATATATCTTATTTTAGATTCTTTCTTTGTACAATATTCTAATTAATTGTAGCCTATTACCTTATCAGCATCCTAAAAGTAATTTGCTTTGGAAGGATATGGAACAATTATGTATTTATATCGTGTATCCATACAAGTCTCTCTATCGCCTATTTCCACTTGTAAATTATTTTATTATTTTTTGGAACCTTGTAGCTTATCAGCATCCTGAAATCAAACAGACTAATACTGATGTGGAATGGTTGTGTATTACATAAGAAAACTGGCTGTTCATAAGAGGTACATATCAGTTGTGAAATACTTGTGATGATGTATTAGCACCTATTACTGCACACATTTTTCTTCCGGTGTCTCTTGTGAAGGGGAGGCCTGTAAGCTTCCAGGCTTTTCTACCAAGTCTAGCTTTATCCATCAAGTTCAACAGCCAATCACAGAACACCCTCATAATCAAGTGCAGTATGTCATTAGCATTACCTGTCACTCTGTCCCATATTTGCGTCTTGTTAGCCTCCTGTAACAAATACATTTCTGTCTTCATGTGATATGAAAACAGGTCAGATCCTGCGAATAAAGTTAGTTGCCTCCTAGAATCCTGCTTACATCTGTCCGACAGCCCAGTGATATTTTTTGTATTTTGTCAGGTGATATTTTTCTGAATGTAAGACTTATTTTTTTATGTAATGTTCAGTACGTGATTGATTTGCATTTTGGTTCATCTGTTTATGGTTTTTAATTACCATAAGGATCAACTCCAAGCATTCACTTTAAGTAATTTTGGTCGCAATAGTTATATGAACTCATGAGTAGTTGAACGATTGATTATATTTTTCTAACCAGATCTGTAGAAGGTGTAAATTATACCTCTTATGGATCTTGTGCCAAAAAAAGAAAAGTTTTGCTACTGTTCACAACAATTTTTAGATCACAAGAATTTAAGGCTAAATTTTTCGAAGTAATTTCTAGAGAAATAAAATTGTTTTCCCTTTCTCTTGATCCTATGCTGATAGTTAATGTAAGTATAGATAAACTATATGTCATGAAAGATTACGGCAGCAAGTTTTCATCGGTAGACAGCAACTAGGATTCATGAAGGGGCTCAGTACTGTGGATGGTATTTTTGCTCTGAGACAAATTATGGAAAAGTACAGAAAGAGGCAAAAGGTCCTGCATATGGCCTTTATAGACCTTGAGAAGGCATATGACAGAGTACCACGTCAGGAAATATGGAGAGAGGAGTGATGGAGAAGTATGTCAGAATGATCACGGAGATGTATAGAAATGTAAAGACCAGCGTCAGATCTACAGTTGGAAGAACAGAAAATTTCCAAGTTGGAGTCGGGCTACATCAGGGATCTGCTCTAAGCCCATCTGTTTAACATCGTCTTGGATGTGTCAACAGAGGATGTCAGGGAGGAGCCACCATGGTGTTTGCTCTATGCAGATGACATAGTCTTGGTAGCCGAGAACAGGGAAGAACTGGAGGAGAAGCTTGAAAGATGGAGATATGCTTGGAGAGTAGAGGTTTAAGAATAAGCAGGAAAAAGACAGAATATATGACAACCGAATTGGATGGCGACCAGCATACAACAATCAAATTAGACGGAGGAAACATCAAAAGGGTCCATAAATTAAAGTACCTGGCTCAGTGATTGACAATGAGGGGAGCATGGAAGAGGAAATTAACAACCGGATTCAGTGTGGTTGGAACAACTGGAGGAAGGTGCTTGGTGTCATATGTGATAGGAAAGTCCCTATAAAATTAAAGGGCAGAGTGCACAAGGCAGTGGTCAGACCAGCAATGACATATGGATTGGAAGCAGCACCTCTAAAGAAAACAGAGGGCAGAAAGTTGAACATAACCAAGATGAGGATGCTTAGGTGGATGAGTGGAGTACCCAAAAAGGACAGGGTTAGAAAGGAACGTATTAGGGGTACAGTAAAGGTCACTGAAGCATCAAAGAAAGTACAAGAGGCAAGGTTAAGATAGTATGGCCACCTGATGAGAAGAGAAGAGCAACACATGGCAAGAGAAGTGATGGACATGGTGGTGGATGGAACATGAAGGAGAGGTAGACCTAAGTCCAGGCAGAGAGATTGCATTAGAGATGATATGAGGGAGAAGGGAGTATGGAAGGAAATGACACAGGACAGAGGTAGATAGAAGAGACTCAGTAGAAACAGCGACCCCGAATAGGGATAAAGCTGGGAAGAAGAAGAAGGCAATCTGGCAGCTAAAGCAAAATGGTTCTTTCTTGTCAGTACGCATTTATCAGTTCTCGCCTCTTCCCCCCAATGGATTAATAATAGAATTCTTGTTGTCATGAAAATTATATAAGCAACAGAAGCATGTTTTCTTTTTGAAGATAAAAAATTACCAGTAAAATTGACTAACCTGATCTGCCCGGGTATAAAAGGAGAGTGTGCCATCCGAACAGCCTCTTCCTTCTAATTAACGCAGATCAGTTAGCAGCTCTTCTGGGTCGTGTACGTGGTGTACGGGTGTGAACTTAGCCATGAGGGGAAGGTGCGAATGATGTGAACATTATGTACAGTAAGTAATTGTTCTTTCCTGTAGCCATCGTTGGGTTAATTGATGTAAACCTATGCTCACATTGTTTAATCAACTTTTGGGAATGTGTCCCTATCTGTTTTAATGAAAGTGCAATTCAGTGTAAGTGATTTTTCTGTGTTTTTTGAGTGGTTGCATGGCCATGTTAAATTCATCTAAATTTGGGGTGTTGTGCCACCCAAATTCATGCATCATTGCTTTGTTTCACTGTTACATTAATAAATTCTAGTTTTGTGATAAAATTGCTAAAATTCTCCATGTTTACCATTCAACTTGTCCTTGTGCACGGAGTGGAACCTATCCCCTAAGGTAGGGCTATGAGCCTCCCTCCAACTGGCACAAACCTGAAAAACAGTCGCTATAACATTCACGACAGCTAGGAATGTGTAAAGCCCCATCATGAATTTAAAGCCTGGATCACACAACGGCGATTTCAGACAGCGACTGCCGTAATGGCGGGGTTTGGTGATCAGTCCCCTATAGACACAGGCCTTTGACCCCCTTCCCCCGTCCCCAACAAAAAAAAATTTCAGCCATTAATGACACCATAACAACTTACGCGATGAACCATTACAATAGCATTGCGTGAGTTGAGATGAGATTATGTACTTATGTAGTCATATACATGAAATTCGCGGATGATTTAGCAATAGAGAAGAGACATTTCCTGATTTCATGGAGAATGACATTTTTCGAGAAATACTAAAAAATCTAATCTGACTGCCGAAGAAATATATTATTTAGAAAATTATGACAGTGATGACGGATTTCAGAATAAAGCTTCACTCATTAACGTTTGTGATGCCATGGCAAACAGACACCGACACGATGCTATTGCCCTGCGTGGACAATTTGTTGGTATGCGAAGCGCAGTATTTAACATTGGGGAGATTGCTAGGCAGACAGGTGTATCGAAGCGAACTGTACGTCTGTGGTTGTGGCGATTCAATGAATCTGTTGTTTTAACAGATCTTCCGAGGTCGGGACGTCCGAGACTTACTACTGCAGCAGATGATGCAAGGGTGCTGGCCGTCGTCTAATAGCATCCTTTCACTAACGCTGCAGAGACTACAATTGGATGTTTCAGTCAGGACAACCAGACGAATACTTCATCGTAATGGAATCCATCACCAGTAGCTATTGAACAGAAGTATTCTACATTTGGGTTTTGATAATTTCAGAACCTTAATTACAATAAGGGACTATAATTCAGTTACATTTTATACATGGCATACTCAGTGGACTTCGGTCCATTTGTTTTATTTAGTTCCCTACAACCTAGCGTTACTACTAGTGTTTTGAAAAAGTACATAAGGTGTTCCATTTCTATTTGGACAGAGGTTTCTTATAACTTGTTAAAGGCTAATGGAATGAGGACTTTCACGAAATGTGTTCTGTTCTTAGACATACTGCCACCTACTTGGCGTGATTATTGTAGGAAGCTATTTAGAAGCTAGATTTGATTATTCAAGTAGTGATGTTGAGGCAATGGATATGAATATTTTATGATCACAAGGAGATTGTAACTTTGCTGAAAACTAGATGAATAAAGTTTGATTTAAAGATATATCCAAAACTAGAATTTTGGATTGAATTTATTTTGCCTTTTCAATTCGTAATGGTTTTAAGCGATTCAGAATTATTGCAATGTAGGAGAGTATCTTAATTTCTAACGTAATTAACATTTTTGGTATCTCGTAAGGTTTAAAGTTAATATGCGTGCCGTTCTATCCCTAGTTGCTCCATGTTCCTTATCAAGATATTAAAAGCTTTTGTAGGGTTCATGGTTTTAAGGAAGTGCTAGAGGAGCGCCACAGCATTGCAAGACTAGGCTTTGCATGGGAACACGTTGACAAAGACCTGGACTTTTGGAGTAGGGTTGTGTTTTCTGATGAAAAGACTTTCAACTCCTCTAATCGTGGTCGTGTCCATTGCTGGAGGTTTAATAACACAAGATACGAAGACCGCAAAATTTTCCAAGACTTTTTTGTTTCTCCATCTTTTATTCAGGATCGCAGTAGCATTTGCACTTCACGCATGGTAATGAGGTGGTTCAACGGCCATAATGATCAAATTGAGCTGCTGAACTGGACTAGTCGTGGTTGTGACCTCACCCCAATTGAAAATGGTCAATGCTTGGGAACCTCGGCAGGAGAGGACCAACCAGCGACCACAACCTGAGCACGTATTGGCTAAATGGGAGGCAGTAAGGCGAAGGCCGAACGTAGTTTACATTATGGTGTCGTCGATGCCGAGACGTCTACAAGAAGTCATCGAATTAATGAACATTATTCAACTTTATTTTCTTTATTTTTCTATTGATATGTATAATGGTTTGTTCACTGTAAAAATAAATTGCATATAAGTATGAATGTTCCATTATTATTCTTGATACGTGAAGTATATTTGATAATGCTCCCGACAGAAAAAGGGATATTTCTAGCCCATTGTAGTCATTGCCGGAGATGGCAGTTAATCATTTTCAGTAGATAGGCCTAGTAGGAGGAGAGGGAAAACAGCGTCTCGGTTGCTGTCCCGACCAATTTTAGTTAAACCCTTTTTCATGTGACCTCTTGTCGTGATAAACCTGCCGCAAACGTCAGGTTAACTTGAATAAGAAGAAGAATCAATGACGAGTGCAAGCGACTACATGACTCATGCCATGGGTATGTGAGAAACGTAGCTAATCCTTACGAAACTGTGTGGAGGAGGAAAGTGAAATAACCTGCCATAAACTTTATATTTCTTATAAAACTGAAACAAAATTAACCATGTATATAAGATAAAAACAAAGGAAGTGCGTTTAGCGAAAACCTTCGCCTACTTTGTCTCTTAATTAATGCTATAGTGTAAGTTTATCCCGGGGTATCCCACGCATCCTATGCATAATGAAGTCTAATTAGAGTTCGTAATGACAGACATAAAGTGAGCAATCCGATTAAGTGGGTTTTGCGTCAAATTTCTTTATATTTTTTTTATCTCTTGGTCCGCCTCTCGGACATAGCATTGCAACGGCCACGTGCCACTTTAATTCATTGAATCACCGTATTAAACGTTTCCTGTGACTTTTTCACGTGTAATTAACTAGTACATAATATGTGGGGCAATGTTTTGAGAGTAATTATAGTTTTGTTTTTTTTTTCAAATAAAATTGTGAAACTGTAAACCTTGCTTCTTCAATTCCCCCACCGAGTTGTAGAGTCTAATCCTTCAGACGTTGTTGCCCAGACCACCGGGCTAGAGTCTAAGACTCTAAGTAAGTAAAGAACGAATAATTCGCGACACTTTTCTTGCCCGATATCAGTTACCCTAGTAATTATAATTTTATTACTACTAACATTAAATCATTATTACTTTGCATATCTTGGATCATGAAGTGGAATTATGAAAAGTTATTGTTGAAGATCAATTTGGCCGTTGTTTTAATACAGCCGCTATTGTGCGTGACAGTATGACAATTTAATCGTCGATTACAAACAATCCAAGAAAGCGAAACTGTATTAGTGAAAAGAATAGAATCCGATGATGTTCGTTGTTCCAATTCAAACAGGAGTCAGAGACATACCCTTTCTTATTTCAAAGTGAATACTTTAATTATCGCCATGGTAATTTCCAAATTGTCAGCAGACTTGAAGTGTGACGTTGCCATATCCAGGAGTAACCCACACATGGGGGAAAGAGAGCTTTATTTTATCAGCTCGGGGCCATATACATTGAGTATACAAAATACAGACAGTAACATACACAATCTAGATACATGAGACATGATAAAATAGAAAAAGAAAATTAATAATCGGCACTTGTCCACAAAATAGCTGAGGTAGCATAAAAGCTAGTAATCATCATACTGGTAATAACAGTAATAATATTGGTGAGAAAAAAAAATATGCATTGAGAGTAATAACAGTTGGTGCACATATTATATAACTCAAGTTTCAACTAGAGACCTTAGGTGGTTACAGTAGTCAGGTCCAGAGGGCCTAATACATAAATTAAATGTAAATAAAACTTTAACTTGATAGTAATCACAGTAAATAATGAAAAATTAAAATATCAGCAATAAATGTAATAATGACAAAAGTTGCAGATGACATCTTGCCAATACAGAGATTAAGTCCTTTAGGGGACAAAGGCCTCATTTTCCCATCTTTCCCACAATTTAGATTTTCTTCTTGCTTCACTCCTTAGGATGCTTTGTATGAGCGAGTTGCTGCTGTTTCTCACTCGGGTTACCAGACTGGACATTGTTCGCCTAACAATGATTTTTAAATTGTCCAGGTGGTTTTCAATGAACATCTGTGTGGCGGCGTGGTAGCGGGGAGTGTTTGTGAGGCGTCTCAGAATGTCATTGTGCACAACAGTGATGCGTCTCATGGTCTCTCGGGTATAGTTCGTCCAGAGGGAACACCCATAAATACTGTAGCAGTACGAGCGGAATAGCAGCAGTTTCACGTCTCGGTGACAGAAGGCAAACCTCCTTGCAATCATGTTGCCAGCTGCACATAGTTTACGACGCCTCTGTTCAATGTCTGCCGTATCTTTTAGGTCGTCGGTGATAATGTGACCCAAATACGGAAATTCGTGCACAAATTCCAGCCGATGGTTTCCGAGGAAAATTTTAGGTTCTGCAATATTCTTAAGTGATCTCGGGAGCAGCGACATGCACTGGGTCTTGGTTTCGTTGTAGATTATATCAAATTCCTCTGCATATTGGCGGCAGGTGTCGATGAGTCGTTGGAGACCTTGCACTGATGGGGAAATCAGAACCATATCGTCAGCGTAACAGAGGTTGTTTATAGTTGTTTCATTGACGGTGCATCCGATTGGGAGCAAGTTCAGTTTGACATTCAAGTCATCTGTGTATGTATTAAACAGGTATGGAGAGAGAATGCCCCCTTGCAGAAGCCCGTTTAGGGAGCCGAAGGTGTAAGATAACACGTTACCCCATTTGACACAGAATTGCTGTGTGGAGAACCAGCAATGTAAAATGCCAATTAGGTACAGGGGTGTGCCCCTTTTATGCAGCTTCAGGAAGAGCTTCAGGTAGTTTACTCTGTCAAATGCTTTTCTCACATCTACAAAACAAAGGAAAACAGGAGAGGCTGATGATAGGTAGTAGTTCAGCAATTCTTTCAGTATGTAGATGCAGTAAGGAGGTTATCTACATCCCTTCGGGAATCTTGATAATTTATGCAATTCAGGATATTGCTTTAAACCCGATCTGGTTGTCAGTGGTGTGTAGTAAGGGGAGAAGTCTAACTAGAAGAACAGACTCAAGAATCTTCGATGCGATCGTTGTGATTGCAATCGGCCGGTAGTTGCCAGGGTCAGCTGCATCCTTTAGCTGTTTTGATTAATGGTATCAAGTGAACTAAGAGTAGGAGTCTGGAAGAAACCGGTGAATTATGCACGGCATTTGAATAGGGCAGCTAGCAAAATGTAAATTATCGGATGGCAGAGTTTGAAGGCCTCTGCAGGAAGACCATCACAGCCGGGCGATTTATTATTAGGTAGGCTGTTTATGGCATCGCTAATGTTACCTGGCGTAATACGATCTGCAAAATGAAATTGATTGTTGTCAGTAAGGAGGTTATCTACATCCCTTCGGGAATCTTGATCATTTATGCAATTCAGGATATTGTTGAAGTGATCGCCCCACATACTTGCAATAGCTTCGTCTCCGACTGCTTCCCCTACTCTCTGCGATAGCTTTTTAGTTTTGGGATTTAAAGACTGGATATCTTTCCAAAGACGAGGATAATCACCAGATTCTAAGTTTCTAGACATTGCATCGGCTCTTAGTTGTTTTTCATTTAACCTGCAGTGCTTAAGAGCAAGTTTGAACTGCGCTCTCGCCTGTCTCATTAGCAATGCAGTGTGCCCTTCCCTGGGGCTACCATTTTGCCTCCACAGTAAAAACATTTCTCCTGAGTATGTATACAGATCTTTAACCAAGTCATTCCATCCAGGTATATTACGAGAATTACCTTGACGAAATCTGTAGGCAGTCCTGCCTGAAGCAAGCAAAGTGGAGATTATGTTCGAATAGAATTCATTCAGATTCCTCTTGTTTTGGTCATTTCTACAATTTGTGTTAGTACAAAGTAAGGCGTCTGCTGGTTGAACTAATGACCGCAACCTGGTTTCCGTGGTCGCCCGAAAGTATCTGGTTTTCTGTTGGTTTTTAAAATCCCACTTTACAGCTGGTGGGCGATCAGTTAGGGGGTTCACGGTAGGGAGGGTTGGGGGTACTGAATGACACTTGTAATGGATGTGATCGTAGCCGTTGCAAGATCATAGCGAATATTGCAGGTCATAATATAATCATGAAGTTGTGGAGATGTGGATGCAGTTGGGTTCCAGCCAGGAAGTTGTAATAGCGTCCGCTCTATTATGTACATATGAATAAGAGGAGGGAGGGAGGAGCATTACATCGCTAATTTGGAGAGCATGATTTCGCCAGACATGTATGTCTTATATGGGTATTAGGGCTTCTTATAACTTCTAAATTTCCCTGCACTATAATCTTAAGGATATTGGTAATTTCAAGTATTGTTATAGAAAATAACATTCAGTTGTTAGTGCTTTTAATAAAATTTAGTGCATGCACAATATAAACATTTTATACACAATTTATTATATTATAAAAATATACATACACAATTTACAGTACCATATATTTTTATAGAACAGTTACTAGAAGAATTTACAGTAGCATATTACAGAAAAGATACAAGAAATTACAGTAGCATTGTCTTTATTTTTTCATGGGCTATCTTTTTCATTATCTGAAGTCTGACAACTAACTTGATTATGTCTGGCACAGCTCAAAACTTTTTGACTCAGCGGGAGAATGGATACAGAAATTGAAAAAGTCCACATGGGTAAATGGGAATAATATCTCACTCGATAATTTACATAAATTGATTCATTTCTCACAGCTTCTACACGACGTCCCAGACGCCAATGTAGATAGTTTTGATGAAAAGATTGAACCTACATCAGATGAGGAACTGATTTATTCCCAAATTCAGAAACTTATGTCCAAATGTCCCACGGTGGATAGTACATTTTTTAATGGGACTAGTCCAAGAAATACAATGCAAAGAGACTCAGATTTTTCTTCTCCCCGTTTGTGTGCAAAAGTGGAATATAAGAGAAGAGCGATCGATCAAGGGCAATAGCAGTTGCGTTGCTACAATTGTAATAAACCAGGGCACACAAAGAAAGTATGTAGAGTCAAATATTGTGAAAATGCAAAAATGCGGATCACTTTTGGCAGGCTTCTCCGTCTCGTATTATAAATTCGAAATTTACAATACGAGAACTTCCCTGGCAGGTCACTGAAAAGGGCAAATGGATCGGCGAAATTTTCAGAAAACCGATCAACAAAAAGGGTACAGATGATTTGTATGTCCCATTGTGGTCTCGTGGGGGATGCCCCACAGCCCAGGCCGATAGTAAATGGAACAGTGGAGGATGTGAATATCCCAATTTTTATTGATAAAGGATCTTCATTGAATCTAATGGACCATGGACCTTTGAAATCCTCAACGGAGATGGTGTGTGATGTGCAAGCCCATAGATTAAATACTCTGGGGTTTTTCAGAATACGGTTTATTCCTGGTGATAGAGTATTAATATAACCATTATTGGTTATAAAAGGGGTTGTATTGGGCAACAGACTTTTACTGGGCCATCCTGCATGTAGGAGACACAAGATATCGGTCCACACAGGTGTTAGTGGTACAGTTGGAATACCAGGTGTTTTCATCCCATTTAAAAATAAAGGTGGAACTAAGAATACCGAGATTAATATGGGGAACAGTGAAAATGGGGGCGCTTTTGGCAGTGATAATGGTAATGATACCAAGGATATGGGGAGGGGTGATATCGAAACCCACACTGATGATACGGGGAACAACAGCAGTGGTGTCGGTGATGATAAACTGATACTAATACTAATACTGATACTAACAATGGGACCTGATGGATGCAATGAGAACTACGGGTGGTGATATTTATCGGGACGTGGAACAGGGAAGTACTAACCACAAATATAAAGGTGTTTTATCAGAGGATGTTATTTGAATTCCAGGCACAAAGACGATGGTAAAAGTCAGACTGAGGGAAGTGAAAAAGCCCAGGGAGGTATGCATAATTGAGGGTAGCAAGAAACTAAGAGGGGTCATTAGCACCGTATCAGTGAAAAGAGTATCAAACACTGGTGTTACATGGGTGGAATTATTGAACTGTAGTGTTACAGTTTGGAAATACCAGAAGAATACATATGTGGTAGACCTCCAAGATTGGAGGAGTAATAGTGGTTCAGTGGCTATTGTAGAGGGGAAAACTGAGTTTTCAGAGGCAGAAATGCAATCAAGGATGAAAATATTTAGAGAACATTTAGCTAATGCAGACTATAAAAAGCATATAGAAGCGGTAAGCGAACTTTTGGCATAATTTGGGGCCACAAGGGGATAAACTGGGACTGACTAATGTGTTAGAACATTAGGTAAACAGAGAGGAAGGTTTGAAACCCCTTTTTATTCCTGTATACCACATACCTTTCAAAATCAGAGAACAGGTAGAGAAAGAGGTCAGTAAATGGGAAGAGGAAATAGTAATTAGACCTAGTGCGTCTCCATACAACTTTCCTCTGTTAGCAGTGCCTAAGAAGGACGGGTCTGTACGAGTATGCGTCACTTTGAGACGTTTGAACGAAAAAAAATACCTGACTGTTATCCAGTAGTGTGCATACCAGATCTTTTTGTAGAAATTGGAGGACATAATATTTATAGCTCAAATTATTTAGCGCAGGGCTTTTTCAGGTCCCTCTTAGCGAAAATAGCAGGGAATATACTGCTTCTGCAGTGCCCAAGGGACATTTTGAATTTATGCGGATGCCTTTCAGCTTGTCAGGTAGTCCTATGACCTTTACGAGGTTAGTAAACACAGTTTTACACGGGCTATTGGGTAAAAATGTTTATGCATACATGGATGATATATTGATTGCAACAGATTCAATCATGCAACACTTTCGTAAAAGGGTTTTCTAACATAGCAGCTCCTCTAACAGATGTATTGCGGGAAGACATTCAATTTCATTAGGGAGAACCGAAACAAGTAGCTTTTCAGAAACTGAAGGACGCATTAATGAATCCCCAAGTTCTTAAATTTCCAGATTTCAGTGAACTGTTCAGATTAGTGACTGATGCCAGTCAGGAGGGTATAGGTGCTTGCCCTATGCAAAATTTGATGGGAAGCTTCATCCCATAGTATTCTAGAGTAGGAAATTTAGGACAACGGGCAGCAATGAAAGACTAATGGCTACCATAGATAAAGAAGCCTTTGCAATAATATCAAGTTTGGTTCATTTGAAAGTGCTACTGATGGGGAATAAAGTAGAAGTTCTTACAGACCACAAGCCATTATTGGATATTTTTAATAAAAACGATTTGTCACCCAAAAGTGCTTGATGGTTCTTAACTATCAGGGTCTTCGATGCAAAGCTCAAATATATAGAAGGCAAGTTAAATTTAGTTACAGATGCCCTTAATAGAAGTTTTTATGATACAGAAGGTTTTCAGGTTACGGTAGTTACTAGTGAGTCTATACAATGGGATATAAGTCTCATAGAGCAAAGGCAAGATGAGGATGAAATTTTGGCAGACGCAAAAGCGTTCCTCAGAGGGGAATCAGTCAAGAAAGGTTATAAGTTACCTTTTTCAGGTTTAGAATTAGAAGGTAATCTGTTGGTCCAGAAAATTGAATATAAATTAAGGACTAGTGAAAGTAAAGGAGACACGACAAAGATCATAATTCCGATAGTCCTAATTCCAGTATTGTTGGATATAGTAAATTGTAGATTTGGTAGTCCACATTTGGGGATAGAAAAAACATATGATGAGATGTGTGATAAGTATATTTGGAAAAATATGTGGAAAGATGTGGAAAATTTTGTGAAAAACTGTACGTGTGCAACGCTTGCAAACCCGCAAGGTAAACTCCTTGCAAATTAGGGTCATATCCGATACCAAGTGGACCTTTTTAGAGAATACATATGGATATCCTAGGAATTTTGTAAATCTAGATATGGAAATAAGTATTTGCTAGTAATAATAGATGAACTAACAAGGAAAGTAGACATTTTTCCACTTACGCATAAAACAGCCGAAGAAGTAGCTATAGCATTTTTCAATGATGTCATCTACAGATATGGCTCACCCGAGGTTTTGTTGACCGACAATGGTAGAGAATTTGTAAACAAGACTTTAGAGTGTTTGGCAGAAGTCATGGGGATACAGAAAGTAACAATTATTCCATACAGACCTGAAGCTAATAGGTTATGTGAATGAGCAAACAGGAAAGTGCTTGAGGCTCTCAGGAAGACTGTAGGAGGAAACGATAGAAACTGGGATAGATATAGAGATATAGTTAGACATAACATTAATACTACGGTCAGTGATTCCATTAAAATGTCTCCATCGAAGCATTGTTTGGTTGCCAAGCGCGAGGACCATTTGATTTGCTAACTATACCTCATCATGAAGTAGATACAATTGAAGCATTAATTTCTACAGCAAAAGAGAGACACGCTTCTCTCAGCCGTAATCTCGAGGCTAAGAACCGATAAATGGTGGAAAGAAGCAACGAGAAATCATTACATGTTAAAATTTCTATTGGAGACAATGTATTCCTAAAAATCAATGTGAGAAATTAACTAAATTACAAGTTAGGTCCAAAGTTTGAGGGTCCTTTTAGAGTTATTGAAGAAAAGACAAGAAACAGATTTGTAGTCTTAAATGAAAAGACAGGTTGGTCGAAATTAACTCATATAAAATTTGAAAAAGACAGGGAAATAATAAGGTAACATTGCGCAGTTGCATTTTTTCTTTCCAGATTTTGAAAATGAATGACGAAATGTGATTAATTAGTCTTATGTAACATTTTTTCTTTCATTATGTTACTATTTTCTTATCATGCCCAAATTGCGGCGATTTGGCGAAAAAAACCCCGGGGTGAAAAATGTGGAAAAATACCATGGAGTTGAGAAATATTATAAGGGATTCATCTGGTGATGACTTTTGGTGGTGATGTTACCTGGTGGTGATTTTCGGTGATTTGGTGATTCCTCGTGGTGTTGATTTATCGGGGATGATTTTTTATGGTTATTTTGGCGGTGAATTTTTTGTGGCTAAGATTTTTGGTGATGATCTGTGGTTTTATGAGCCAAAGGGCTGGTGATGTGTGGTTCTTTGAGGTATTATGGCTCTTTGAGGTTTTATGGCACTGGGCCCTGGTAAGGTGTTGTATTTTATGAGGTTATATTCACCAGTGGTTATATTTGGCGGTATATAATGTTGTGGATAATTTGTGGATTGTGGTTTTCTGTGGTTTATATCCCGACGAGGTGATTACTTGGGTGTTATATAAATGTGGCGATATCACATATGGTTTACTTTGAGGTATTTTATATCGCTGGTCAAATGGCTTAGGATTTAGCCTGTGCTGGATATTTTATATAGTGGTATATTTTATATTACCAGCTGTATAATGGAGTTTTTTTTTTTTTTTTTTTTTTAGGACAATTTTGGGTACCCTTGGGGTGACAATGAGGATGTCCTGAGGATAATTTTGGGGTTTAATGTGGTTCTGTAGTATCAGTGAAGATTTATTGAGGATTCCCAGTGAGGATTAAATGGATGATTTTTGGGGCCAATTTGAGGAATGATGATTTCTGAGTTTACGAGCCTGACTAGACAAGTCAATGGTGCGATTTGAGGACATGTTGAATAAACAGATAGTTTGGTGCTGACAATGTTGTGGTGTCTCGTACGAGACCAGTTGTTGATATTTTATTTTGGAGTTGATTACTCTAAGGTTTACACTGCTTTCAGGAATGTTGATGATGACATTCCATGGTGAAGAATTTTAAGGGTCATTCGGGGTATATTACTGACATGTTGCGGCAGCAATTTGTGTTTTGATACATACTACATTTTGTAATTGGGAAAGTTGAACTATTTTATTTTTTACAAGGGAAACTTGTAATCGGGATTAAGCGGTTTTTTAATGGTACCTTTACATAGGATAGAGAGGATATTCAACATTATGTTTTACGGAGATTATGGTACCTTTACGTAAGATAGAAGAGATATTCAACAATAAGTTTGATGGAAGGGGTTTTGCTGCATAAACATTATCGGGGTTTTGATGGTATACTTGTCAGATATGGGATTAATAATGAGTGGTCAGTTAGTGATTAAAATTCTCCCAGTAAGTTTAAGGGGTCAGAAGATAAAGACCATATTTATTTTAGTGAGGAATTTCAGTCTTTACTATGAGGTTGGGTATGTTAGTTCATGACAGATTCGTGTGTTAAAGCAAGACTTTATTTTTTCTAAGATCATGCAGACTTGTCAAGGGGTCAGTTAGAACCTATTAATGACAAAACGTGGACACACAATGACTTTAGAGAATTCCCAAGCTCACATGAGTGGTGACAACGAAAACAACTTAGGATCTACTGCACCAGAGGTTCGATCTTCACACGGACAACGATGTCACAGGTCACCATTGCAAGGACCAGATATCGTCGATGGGTCATCTCAGGATAAATTCTGGGACAAATCAGGAGTCTACAATACTTCTACGAGGCGGGTGCAGGACGCACTTGCATGGGAGTCGCGGAATATTTCAAGTCGGCAACGAGGTGGAGGTTACAATTCCTTCATTGGAAGTCGGAGGATCTACAGTTTAGCAGCGAGGGTGTTAGGATACACCTACAGGGGTCATGGACCCTTAAAAATGGCTCATGCAGAGTCGTTTTGAGATTGTTCATGCACTCAGCCAGGATCTACAATTCATTGACAAATGCTACACAGTTCCAGTGATTGCCATTATGGTAGCAATAATGATGGTCCTAATATGTGTTGCAGGAGCCATCAAACTTCTATGAAGCCGATGGAGTAGGAGAACCCCAGCTGCAGAAGTAGCTCTAAATCATGTGGCAAATTAAAAGACATTATGAACTAGTATATACCAGTAGCCAATGTAGTGTGTGACAGGGGTGCACACATATAGGTGGCCGAGCCAACTTAAGGCACTGGTCAGAGGAATAAATAGACATATATATTAAAATAAATGGGGTTGATAACCTTAGCTCCTGCTGGGTAGAAACAGATGCAAAGATAGTGAATTCCTCAAGGTGCCGACATGAGACATGAATTGGAAACACACAGTGTGCATAAACGGGATTGTGAATACATTCCAGAAATATGAGGCAAACTACACGGGAGGTTACTTCAGGTTACCGAGTACATGGGAACAGACTAGCGTGTGTTCATTTGTGTGTTCAGTAGCATGCATGTATCCATACGTCTGTTGGTGGGTGTGCATACGTATGTCAGTTACAGTAAATGAGATATAATCTCTAGTATGTGAATTAACGGGTCAATTAGACAACAAACTGTCATGGTGATCACAAGAGACATTGGCGTAGGGGAAGGCACTAAGTTCCATCGAAAAAGGTAAAGTGGAAGACGTTGAAAAAGTTATATAGTTTATGTAGTGACATTGAGTTCAATTCTAGAGTTAGGGGAGTACGATGCGACACTCATTTATTGACGAACTTTAACATTTCATTGTTTGATAATTATATTCTCATTTTCAGATGGATTCCAAGTCACCATATAGAAAAATGGGATTTTGCGAAACTTACATTGACTTATTGATAGACTATGGAAAGTCAGACAGAAAGAGATAAGAGGGGGGTACTTATTCAAAAATGATTTTCGGGAAAAGTAATGGTAGCTTAACGATTTTCCAGGATGTCCTTTAACTCATTTTATTCCATTTTCACGCTAGCTAATTGGGAAATAAAAATTATATTTTTGTAATAGCGGGAGTTTGAATTCCCCTAGAATTTTGTTATTTGAGTTTTCAGCTAGCTTCAGAGGTGACACACAAAGGGAACTATGAAAGGTAAGATCATTTCCCAGTTAGGATTTGTCTCCAATTATTTATTGCTAGTTACGACTTGCGCAATCAAATACTGTGAGTTGCGAGGCCATTACACGACATGGCGACGTTTGATAGCAGTCGTGGGGCAGCGCCAACTATGCTGGACAGTTTTGCATGGTCGCCAAACCGTGCACCAAGTCGTCAAACTCAGAGAAGCGGTTACGATTTCTACCGATTTATGGTGATTTGGTTGTAACGAGATTGTGATGGAATAATAAGCAAAATTTCAGCCATTACATCCTGCGCGGTCTGAAATCATCCGCATACCACTCAGACTCTTGGAGTGAATTCTTTACGAAGACAGGACACTTGCTTAGCTTGGGTTCCATAAATAGAAAGAGAGCTTGTGTGTTTGTACAGTCGGCCACACATATAAGTAAACACATTTCAGCCCCAAGGGCTGGATGTGATCTGGAAACACTGGAACTGTGCCTCCAGACGCACAATGAAACCCGCCCCTCCACCGTGGCCACCGCCCTCCACAAGTCTTCCCTTAACATTTTTCCCTCCATCCTTCACTTCCACCCTTTCAAGCACACGTTTATAACTTCTGCTCCCTCTCTCTAATTTCTCCTTTAAGGAAAATAATATAACTGAATCTATTATTCTATAGGCTTATTTTCTCATCATGGAGGCGAGAAAACCCGTCTGTTCAACTTTTGTCGTAATAATATTATTACTTGCTGTTACCGACAGAAGAATTAACTCAGTTTTTGTGTCGCGCTCTTGTAATAATGGGATTTAGCTTTCTACCAATAAAAGCCTTGTCTATCAAATAACAGCATACCTACTACTCTTTAATTATAATTGTAATATCAACAGCCGCATTCCAAATTCTTATTATTACAAAGACAACTAGCATCAGATCGTGTAGGGCTTTACGTAACTGAAATTAAGCATGAAGAAATAAAGAAGGTATAAGTTGAGGAGAGAAAGACCTCCATAGGCCTAGAAGACACTGAAGGAGGAGAAACAAAGAGACAGTTATAAGAGAGAGGACAACAGCAAGAAGGAGGCAGACGGAAAGGAGACACAGTGTATTAGAGCTGAGAGTGTGGCTGGTGTCAAAAGGAGGTGCCATTACCCTCTTAAGTATACTAGGGGCATAGGTCTTGACTTGTCATAGGGGTTATGAGAGTCGATTCTTCCTTATTGTTGGACGTTTGTTTGGTCACAACCGACAATCATTGGATCAAATAATCGTATTTTTGTGCATGATTTTAACTGCTCGGCATACGTCTACATTTATCGATGGCAAGCATGTGCGTTTTTGTTTGTGTTCGTTCTGCAGGTGTGAATTCCAACGTAATTAAATGTTATATATATATATATATATATATATATTATATATAATATAATATATATATATATTATATATAGATATATATATATATATATATATATATATTATATATATATACTATATATATATATTATATTATAATATATATATAATGTATATATATATCATTGAAAAATAACCATTTATTATAAAATATGTATCAGTATTTAGTCCATCCACCATCGTTGGCGATGACATCTTGTAGTCTACTGGGGACGGAGGCTACATGATTGTAGACGATTTGTTGATTTTTTCTAAATATCTCCCATTCGGACATGGTGTGCTGGAGGAGCTGCCTTGATGATCGCTCTTGGCCTGGGATCCAAGAGTTGACGATGGTCCCCCAGCAATTTTCCAAGGGATTCATATCACACCCCTTACTTGGCCAGTCCAGCAGGTCAATATCTCGTTGCTCCTCAAACCATCGCCTAACTATCCTGGCTGTGTGAATGGGACATCCTTTAAACGAGTTTTCTTCAATTATATTAAAACGTCACATTGCTGCCGCGAAAATGGAGGAAAAGGAGAAATTTAAAGAACTGGAAAAAGCCCGACGTAACTTCAATTACTCAACTCCCGCTGATTGGAAACACGCATTAAGGCAAGAATATTATGGAAAACTTCATAGAACTACAGACACTTTGATTAGAAAACTGGACAGAAAATTAAACAACCTTATCAACGACAGTGATTGGACCAATAATGCTAGAAGTGATTGTGTGGTGAATTTATTGAGCAAACAAATAAGTGATAATGCAGTGCGTGCATTAGGCTTTGGGTTGTCTTTCTTCATTTGTAACAAACCCTCAGCTTTATTAATAGCGACATCTCTATATAAATTTGAAAAATACTGTGACCTACCACAAAATCATTTAGACATTATCAAAGGCATGACATATAGTGCTACGCATGCCTATCATGAAAATAACTTCCCGCTCGCTACAGTAAAAGTTTAAAAGAATTGAAGAATGATAATAGCTTACACATTACCAAGGCTGATAAATCCAATAGTTTAGTGGTTCTTGACAAAACTGACTACATATCACGCATGCATACTTTACTAGAGGATGAAATAACTTACAAAAAAATCGCAAAAAATCCGTTGGACCAAGTAATAAAAAACTTTAATATCAATATCAAACAAATTCTTAAAGATAAAAAAGAACTTTTGTGTAAGTTAGCTGTAAAGTGTCCCTCATTACCTTATTTATATGGCCTAGTCAAAACTCATAAGGAAAACAAACCTATGCGCCCAATTATTAGTACTGTAGGATCAATTGCTTATAAACTATCTAAATATCTTACCTAAAACTGTTAATCCCCGCTACTAGGAAACTGTATCTAATTCACACATCCGGAATTCTCTTGATTTTGTGGAAAAATTAAATAACATTGTACTAAACCCTAGCGATATTTTTGTCAGTTTTGATGTATGTTCTTTGTTTACAAAAGTCCCTATTGACTCTGTGCTAGAATATATAAGTAATGAACTTGTACTGCATGAATTGCCTATGTCCGTTAGTCACATAATTTCCTTGATTAAGTTATGTATTTGTGATTGCAGATTTATTTTTAATGGAGAATATTACCAACAAATATTTGGTATGGCCATGGGTAACCCTTTATCACCTCTCCTTTCAAACTTATATATGGAATTTTTTGAGAGACAACACCTCCCGAATATCACACTTATCCCCTTAAAATGGTACCGATATGTCATGATATCTTAGTAGTCTTACCTGTTGGTATCGATGTAAATGATTTACTGTCTAAATTGAATAATTTAGTGCCATCCATAAAATTCACTGTTGAAATTGAAAATAACAATGTCATCCTTTTCCTAGATGTATTAATACATAGAGAATCTTTCCAATGCAAGTTCAGTATTTATAGAAAACCCACAAATAATTTAACATATGTACATATTAAGATTTCTATTTTTTCTTCTATGTTCCTACACGCTTTGCGTATCACGAGTCCACAATATCTGGACCAAGAAATAGAATACATAAAAAAGATAGGAAACGATCTCTGCTACCCACCTCATTTAATTAATTTATGTTATCAAAAAGCTCACAAAAAGTTTTATAGTGTTGCTATTAATGAAAAAGAAATGCCTAAAAATGTACTTAGCTTACCTTACTTTCGTGGATTTGAAACCATAAAATCAATATTTAAATCGTTTAATGTTAATGTAGTGTTCTCTTATAACAATACCATTAAAATTGAAAAAGAAACCCACAAATTCAATTTGTAACTTGTTTACTTCTAAGTATTTACATTAAAGTTTTACTCCACACTCGAGTACTTTCAGGCCCTTCTGTGGCCCATTCTCAAGAGATGTTTGGGATGTTAGCCTGGGTCAAGGCCCAGCAGTCTTCTGGAACTTCTTCTCCAGAAGACTGCTGGGCCTTGACCCAGGCTAACATCCCAAACATCTCTTGAGAATGGGCCACAGAAGGGCCTGAAAGTACTCGAGTGTGGAGTAAAACTTAATGTAAATACTTAGAAGTAAACAAGTTACAAATTGAATTTGTGGGTTTCTTTTTCAATACCATTAAAGATATGCTAATTAAGAATAGTCCCGTAACAAATAACAACATCATTTACAAAATTCCTTGTAAGGATTGCCCATCGTTTTTACGTTGCTCAGTCAAGTAAAAAATTTATGTGTACGTATTAAGCAGCATATGTATTCAGTTAGAACAGCCAAGACTTCAAATGCACTGTTTATCCATCTGAGTGAAAAAATCTCATTGTATTAATTGGGTGATACCTCGGTAATTGCTAGATCTAATTATTATGTTTCAAGAAATTTACTGGAATCGGCAATTATACAAATCACTAATAAAAACAACCTAAATCTTAGTCTGGGAATGTACCATTTGGACCCATATATTTGTAAGATGTTTACGAAGGACCTTAAAATAAATGAACAACTAATAAATTAGTCCCACATGTATATAGTTATTATTTCTTTCTCTCTCTCTCTCTCTCTCTCTCTCTCTGGTTCGATATTCTCTCTCCCTCTTTCTCTTGCTCGATATATATATATATATATATATATATATATATATATATATATATATATATATATCTATATATATATATATATATATATTTATATTTGCTTTCGTCTTTTCATTAATAATAATTTTTTGGGGAAAATTTGTGTAAAAATTCATGATATTAAATTGTATATGCTCCCGTGTTTTTTTCAAAATGTACTGTTTTTCTGAAAGAATAACTTGTTTACTGCATGTATCCTTCAAGGTGTGGCTACCCTCAGGCGTCTCCTCCTTTCTGTAGAGTGAAAATCGCCCTTATTGCTAATCTTGTAGTGTCAGTTTGGATATTAAGCCTTCTTTTGACTATGCTGTTCTCTGTAAAATCAGTTTACCTTCAGTAAAGGATCCGAACAGGACCGAAAGTACTCGGCTATCTTGCTTTTTCATTTTTTCCTTCGTGCAAAAAACCATTTATTTATATATATATATATATATATATATATATATATATATATATATATATATATATATATATATATCTGCAACTGATCTATCCCTTGGAAAACGGAGTCTTGATAGAAAGAGTAAAACCAGCAATTGTACATAAAACATTCTTTATTTTGTTTTGTTATGACTACCGGTTTCGGAGTAACTGTCTCCATCATCAGGTTTTGTTAGGAACAATCGTTTGACCGACTTGTTCCCTTTGGGTGGGGATTGCTTGCCTCCTTTGTTTTGTTTTTTAATTGCTGGCGAGTTGACGTCTGGTGGATGGCGTCAAACTTCGTCAGTCAGGTTCTGGAGAGCAGAACAACCAGTCAGGTTCTGGAGGGCAGAACGACCAGTCAGTCAGAGGCAGTCAGGTATGAATACCTGTGGACCAGCATGAGGCAGCGTCAGGTACTGGATACCTGGTTATTTAATTGAAGTCTTCGTATGGAGTATGTCTTCGAGTTGGAGGTCGGCAGCCTTTGGCCAGCATTATTGTTATCATCGTCAAGAGGACGACGCGACTGTCGAGTGCGACCTCACTGGGCAGCAGCAATGGAGTTTTTCGTCGTCAAGAGGACTACGTGTCGAGTGCGACCTCGCTGGGCAGCAGCAGTGACTTTTTTCGTCCAGTGGTCGAGGAGGACTTCCATACTGCATCTGAGGACGAGATGGTTGTTGCATCAACTGTCTTGATCGTCCAGCATTCGAGGAGGATGTCCGTATTGTCTCCAAGGACGAGGTGGTTGTCGTATCGGCTCTATCTTGATCGTCCGGCATTGGACTGTTGTCCTCATTGTTTGAGGAAGTGTTCCCGTTTTGCTTCTAGTATAATTATGCTGCTTCAGTGTCAATTTTAGTTATGTATTACGCTGCCTATTTCTATTTATTATATTTAAAGATTGTTATTGCCCTTATACAGCCTATTTTGTGATTATTCTTTTTATTGTTTAGATTGTGATTTCTCATGGCTTTGTTATTGAAGGGTGGATTTTATTGATTCTTAGACTAGTTTTAAATATTAAATATTATTGTTAGTTGATAATTTTGTGTTTTTGCCACACAGAACCTTGACTCACTGTACATTATGTATTTAACTATTGTAAATAAATAATTTTAAGGTAACTTTTTGATTTTGTTATGCTCCTCCTCCTTTGTTTGTCACCTGTCATCAGTCATTACAGCCCAATGCTTATTTTAAGAACCTCTCTATCTCGAGAGTCGAGATCGTAATATCAGGTTTATACAAAAACACAGAAAGAAAAAAAATTAAAAATCACTAAATTACAATCGATCATTAGAATGAAGTTACACAAAGGTTACATTCTATATATAATAAAACAAGAGTAATGTACAAGCATAAAAAAAGAGGGAAGGAAGCAATATTAAAAAAGGTAAATACCTGCTTCATGAAGGCATACAAATATACACACTAAAAATTTTAAAAACACAGCATCTCCGTGGACCTCTCATTGTTACTGAGGGAAGGTTTCAACTTTAAAGTGTAGAGACTTTCTACTATTGCCAGCTCCATGGGGGCCACTCGACTAGAGAGAATGGAAAATTAATCTTAACCTTAGAGGGTGATCACTATTTTCTGCGTGACCCATATGGCACTGAATGGTGGTTTTGTTAAAAGCCTGTTTGTCCTAACCGATCTTCCTAAGAGTTCAAACCATCCTACACGTGCTGGGAGCTTTGTTTCTCCCACGTAAATTGCATTCCAGCAATTTTTGCACTCGTATTTATAAACATGAGACTGTAGTTCTGGGGGTACGATGTCTTTGTACTTAAACAAACCACCAAGAGTATACTCAGGCTTCAACACCCTAACATTAACTTGGGGATAAAATTCTCTTAAAAGTTTTAGTAGTCTATTTTTAATAGAAAAACTCTTATTACCATAGAAAAACATAGTAAAATACGGTACTGCTTTATTGGCTTTTAAAATGGAAACTTTCGGGAATAATAACTTTTCTAGCTGTTTACCAACATATGTATCTATGAAAGCAATATTAAAACCGTTTATTTGAAGCATTTCTTTTATAAACTGAAATTCTGAATGAAGACTAAAATAATTTGAACAGATGTTAAAGGCACGGGTCACAAGTGTTCAGACTAAACTGCGTTTATATATAATAGGAAAATATAGTTGTGAGTCCTGTAAATGTTGGTTTCCTGTAAACTGACGTTGAAAAAGTGTTATCGCTGTGTTTGTTCTTTACTTCTGTGGTGTTTTGAGTTAAAATAATCAAGAAACATAACGTCGGTAGAACAGTGGTAAAAGAAATGGGACAATTATCTAGCCAAACAACTTCGTGATGAGATAAAAAGGCATTGGCCAAAGTAGGACCGAGAGGGTTTCCCATTGCTACACCATCTTTTTGTTTATAAAGTCTCTACACTTTAAAGTTGAAACCTTCCCTCAGTAACAACGAGAGGTCCACGGAGATGCTGTCTTTTAAATTTAGTGTATATGTTTGTATGCCTTCGTGATGCAGGTATTTACTTTTTTTTAATATTGCTTCCTTTCCTTTTTTTATGCTTGTACATTACTTTTTTTTTATTATATATAGAATGTAACCTTCGTGTAACATTACTTCATTCTAATATTCGATTGTAATTTAGTGATTTTTAATTTTTTTCCTTCTGTGTTTTTTATATAGACCTGATGATGGAGACAGTTACTCCGAAACCGGTAGTCATAACAAAATAAAGTATGTTTCTATATATATATATATATATATACCTATATATATAGGTATATATACATATATATATATAATATATATATATATATATATATATATATATATTATATATATATTATATATATATATATATATATATATATATCTATATATATATATATTCATATATATATATATATATATATATATATATATATATATATGTATATTATATATATAAATATATATATATATTATATATATAATATCTATATATATATATATATAACACTTGTAGCTGTGAGTGCTCCTGTGGAGAAGGTGACACTGGAAGTGGTCCTTAAGAGCAATTCTGGGAAATGGAATACTCCAAGTAATTGGTACAAAGTGCACGGCAGCACAGGTGCAGGGAGTGTGTGGGTGTGTGTGTGTGTAGGTGTGTGAACACATGAATTGTGTGTTCAGAGAATATGCACAAGGATGAGTGGAGATATGACACACCACAGAGTTAGTACGCATGTGTGGGAAGTTCCGAAGATCTAAATAATTCAAAGGTATGCAAGTTCAATTAATAGGTTGTCAAAGGCAGAAAAAGTTGCGGATTGGTTCATGAGGAATGGTTGACTATAACAAGAACAGTAGGCTTTTTCACGAGAACAGGTGGGTTAAGCTTAAGCGAGGCACTCAATAGGCTATCCAACATGCGTAGGCTGGTTGCTCAAAAGGAATTAAATAAATAAATAGGCTGAACAACAAATGACACAAGAATAAACAGTGTATATACGAATTTATA
>NC_061096.1:2968737-2991237 GCF_015104395.2 Macrobrachium nipponense
CTCTATTTACAAATGATGATTTCGGCACGAGGCCCAAGCACCCAATGACGATTCTCTCTCTGTCTTCGAATTTGTAACGATTAAGCAACTGATACCTAGATTATATAGTCAGACATCCTCCACTGTCTTGTTTATAAAACAGTTGCGGTCATGACTTCCAGGGAGAATGTCACTCAGTTTCGTAACTTCTTAGAGTTTTCTAAACTTTTATGCATTTATTTCACATTTTTACTTTGTTTTAATATAAATTATTTAGTGTTTTTATGATTTTAACTTATGTAATGGTCATTTTACTGAGTTTGGTTTTAATTTGTCAATTTTGTATATTTTACAGGTTTGATGATAAGTCCAATGTCTCGAAGGGTTGGCGAATAAACTTAAAAGGTTGTGATGGCTATTTTCCATCCCGTTCCTTCTATATATTTAAATTTATATATATAATATTATAGATATATATATATATATTATATATATATAGATATATATATGTATATAATATATAATATATATATATATATATATATATATATATAAATATTGTTAAGTACCGGCTTTCTTCATTAATTAAACGGATCCGTGTGCATATTGTATATACCTAAATAAATAACTAATGGTAACTTTCTTTCGTAATAAGTACGAAATCCTGAAATTAAGTTAAAATGTAGCTCTCCAGTATCCTTGTAAAACCAACCTTCTGATTCCCCCTCCTGTCTCGTTCTCTTTACTCTCCCTCTCTCCCCATCCCCACCTCACGTTTTCCTTCGCTCTGGTACTTTGCCACCTGTGTGTCTCGTCCCAGCTCCTGCCTCGTAAGCGCTTCTTAAGAACTTCTCTGATCATTGTGAGTACGGTTATTATACCATATGATATTTTGGATTTGGTATTGGGCAGAATATTTAGTTTATTATGTTGGTTATGTTAATTAATGTGTAATATTTTGATATGTGAAGTTTTGTTAATTAAATGTAATTGTTTTATTGTTTTTTCCATATAACCTATTGTTAATTTTGGGGATTTAACTTGAACCTTGACAATATATATAAAGGTTTTTGCCACGAAGGAAATAAATGAAAAAGCGAGATAGCTAAGTACTTTCGGCCCTGTTCGGACCCGAAAGCACTTGGCTATCTCGCTTTTTCATTTTTTTTCTTCGTGGCAAAAAACCTTTATTTATACATAGCATCACGTTTTATATACTTCGTGATCAAGTTATTCATATATATATATATATATATATATATATATATATATATATATATATATATATATATATTTGTTTGTATTTCTATATTTATTTTTTATCCATTTTTAGATGTAACAGAAGGAAATCGTAGCAGTAACAAGATGAAATGAATCAGTGAGAAAGTGGGATAGAAAGGTGATAGAAAGAAAAGCGCTGAGAACGGAGGAGGTAAAGTAGCTTCAAAGAGACCACAGCTCGGGGCTGAGAAGGGACTCTGCAAAAACCCCTAAGTATTGCTTACTGTCCACCGCAAAAGGTACACTGTAGAGAGTGGGTATGCATATACATGTGCGAGAGAGAGAGAGAGAGAGCGAGAGAGAGAGAGAGAGCGAGAGAGAGAGAGAGAGAGAGAGAGAGAGAGAGAGAGAATATGCATATACATATACTTTGTGTGTGTGTGTATGTGAGAGAGAAACTAATAATTAAATAGATTTGCAGTGCTTTTCGAAATAGAGGAGGAAACAACCTTAATTGAAAATTTGCTTGTAAAAGATCAGGGATTAAATTTTATGCCCAAAAATAGAAATACGAGAGAAGTTCATTGTAACCCAGGTGCAGGAGCAAGGAGGATATCTGAGGCAGTTAAGAAAAGGAAAGTGAAAAGTCGGAAAAGTGCAATCAGTGCAGGGAGGAGGAAACGACTTATTTCGAAAAGATGGGAAGAACTGGCCAGACAGGTCTTGTATCCAACCTGAGGAATGTTTAGAAAACATCCGCGAAAAAACCAATAACGGCATCCTTACAGGACTTCTGCCTAGAACCAATGTAAGCCACTGCTTCTTCAGCAAGGCGAATGGCAGACTGAAGCAAATATGCCGAGAAAAGAGTGTTAGGTTTCTAAACTTGTGGGGCAGATTTATAGGGAATATAAATCTATATAAAGCGATGGAACTCACTTGAATGTGGAAGGAGCAAAACTAATAGAAAACCTTATTAATAAAATCCTCTTGAAACAACTTAGTGTATTGAAATTTCAAGGGAAGTTGGAAAGCTCCTAAAAATCTGGTTAGTAATAGCACTGCAGGAAACATTGAAAATAAGGGTAACGAAAAAAGCCACCAAGGACAAAAGAGAAGATAGAAACCTAGTGGACTCAGGCTTGGAAAAAGCACAATTATTGAATAAGTTTTTACTAGTGTTTTCACAGTTGAAGACACCACCTTAATCCCTGAATCAGCTACTAAATATGAAGGGGCAAAACCACTTGACAAAGTAATATTTACAGAAGAAGACGTTAAAAACAAAACACAAACAATAAACAAGATCAAATCCAGTGGCCTGAATGGGATTCATCCAAGAGAAATTAAAGAGCTAAAAGAGGAGATAGTTCCTCACTTATATAAACTCTACAGAGAAATGGCAGAACAACAAAAGGCACCTAAAGGAAAGAAACTAGGTAATGTGTCCCTAGTTCACAAAAAAGATCTAAGAGAAGAGCCAGGAAACTATAGACCAATCTGTCTAACGTCGGTCCCTTGTAAAATCTTTGAGTCCATAATTGCAGATCAAATTGTGGATTACATTGATAGAAACAACCTGTTGTTAAACAATCAACACGCATTCAGAACATGCTTGGTATTTATGACAGTAGTAAAGCAATAGATATACTTTACTTAGATTTCCAAAAGACCGGCTATCTAACAGATAACAGAGAGCCGTAACAAACAGTGAAGAATCAGAATGGGCAGGTGTAAAGTGTTACAAATAGGAAAAATCAACCCTCATGCCAACTACATACTGCTTGGGAATGACGTAAATAGTGTAGAACAAGAGGAAGACCTTAGCGTCATTATTACCAAGGGCTTTAAATACAGAAAACAGTGCATAAAAGCAGAAAAGACGACACAGAAACTAGTGGGATGCATAAAGAGGAAGTTCAAAGGAAATGGCGCTGCAGCTCTACCCGTCAATAGTTAGACCTCATCTTGAATATGCAGTACAGTTTTGGTCACCAACACTAAGAAAGGACAAATATAGATTAGAAGAGATACAAGGAAGAACCACAAAGTTAATCCATCCATCAGGCAGATAGGTTACCAAAGATGGCTAGAGAGCCTGGACATGTATGGCTTAGAAACATGATGATTACGAGGACAACATTCAAAATACTGAATGGCATAACAAAAGTAGACAGTAACCTATTAACGTTAAACAAAAGCTAGAAAATAAATAATGGAGGGAAACTAGAGCTGAAGAGATACAGCACATCTCATTGCTGGAACTTCTTTACATACAAGATATGTGACACATGGAATAAACTGCCACCAGAAGTTGTAAATAGCAACAGCGTGGAAGAGTTTAAAAGAAAGCTAGACAAAATCATTAGAACACTGCAAATGAACAGTAAAACCTTCTCCTATAGATAAGTGAGCACCCGATGTCTCCTCGGATATACTAACAAGTCTTTGAGACATCTTAATCCTTGTAAATCCTTATAACTCACACACACATGTATGCATACTCTCTCTCTCTCTCTGGAGATTAGAACACAAATTAAGCACCAGGTAAGATACAAATTAAGAAGCTTAAGCTTACAAGGATAAAAATGATGAATTCAAGAGAGGTGTTGGTAGAAGAGTGATAGGAACCAGAAAACACAATTGTCTCTCAAAAGGAACAAACACATCGAATAGATTTGCTTCGCTCTCAGAAACAGAAGAGAAAATAACCTTAAAGGGAGACTCATTAGTAAAAGATCAGGGGTTAAATTTTGTGGCCAAAACCAGATATACGAGGAAAGTTAATTCTTACCAAGGTGCAGGAGCAAAGATGATAGCCGAGGCAGTGAAGTAAAATCAAAGTGAAAAGCCGAATAAGTGCAATCATAGTGGAGGGAGGAGGAAAAGACTTATTTCTAAAGCATGGAAGAGCTGGCCAGACATAAGGTCTAGCAGCCAACCTTAGTAATCTTCTGCCGAGAACCAATATAAGCCACTACTCCCTCAGCAAGGCAGTTGGAATCAATGACAAACTAGAGCAAATATGCCAAGTAAAAGGTGTTAGGTTTGTATACTTATGGGACAGATTTGTAGGGAATAAAAACTACATAAAAGAGACGGAAGTCACTAGAATTTGAAACACCTCAGTGAACTGAATGTTCAAGGGAAGAAGTAGGAAAGCTCCCAGAATCTGGTTAGTAATAGCACTGCAGGAAACATTGAAAATAAGGGAAACTAATAAAGCTGCCGAGGACAAAAGAGAAGATAGAAAGGTCCCTAAGAGTGGTGTAGTTTCATGCACAATCTTTTTGGAACAAAGTAGATCTCTTCAAAGTATTGAAAGCAAATGAAGAACTAGACATAATAGGTATCAAGAAACATAGGTACAAGAGGCAACAAGACATTTTGTAGGAGAGTACCAAATAGCTGGGTATAAATTGTTCAAAAAAGATAAAAAGGTGGAAGAGTTGTTATATGTCAAGGACCACCTTAATTTTACACTTAAAGTGTAAAATTAAAACCACGCAAGAAGAGACTGGCATTAATATAAACAGTCTAGGGGAGAGGATAACTCTAATACTAGTGTACAGAACTCCACATCAACCAAAAATGCCTGACGAGGAGCTGCATGCACTACTAGGACAAGAAATAAGCAACGAACTCTGCATAACAATGGGAGATTTCAATGCAGCAGTACAATGGAACACGATGAACTCTGCATCAAACATTGAAGGAGACTTAGATTTTGCAAAAAATGAATTCCTCCACCAATGGGTTGACACTTGACAATCCTACCAGATGAAACAACATACTAGACATTATCCTATCAACAGAAGATAACAGTCTGACCTTGCAGTAGGGGCAAATCTAGGCAAAAGAGACCATAAAATTATTATATTTCACATTAATATTCAACGTAGATAAGAGAAGATAATAATAATGAGATTAGACTATCCTTGAAAAGACCTAAAAAACTAAAGGAGTATGTTAAAAATCTAGAGTAGGATGAGAACACAGGCATAGATAAGTACTAGGAAGCCTTTCTAGAGGAATACACAGAAAAACGCTCTATATGTATACCATTAACACAAACAATAACAAATAGCAACCTTCAGCCTAAGTGTTTTAACAGAGAAATTGAAAATATAATAAGAGAAAGAGACAGACTGTACAAATCAATGAATCCACACCCAACACCAAAAGAAGCAAGCATGCATAAAGAACTCTGTAGAATGATGGACAAATTAGCAAAGTTACATGTTTGTAAGGATACCCCAAAAGAATTCTTTGCACATGTTAATGGTAGAAAACCAATAGAAAATAGTTTAGGTCCCTTTAGGGACAATAGAGGAAACCTGGTGAACTTAGACTTGGAAAAAGCAGAGTTATTGAATAAGTTTTTACTAGTGTTTTCACAATTGAAGCCACTACCTCGAACCACTTGATAAAATAATATCTACAGAAGGGGACATTAAAAACAAAATAAATAAACTCAACAAGTTCAAATCTCCTGGCCCAGATGGGATTCATCCAAGAGAAATTAAAGAGCTAAAAGAGGAGATAGTTCCTCACCTTTTTCTACAGAAAAAGTGCAGAACAACGAAAGACACCATAAGGATGGAAACTAGGTAAGGTGTCCCCAGTTTACCCAAAAATTATCAACCAATCTGTCTAACGTCAGTCCCTTGTAAGATTTTTAAATCCATAATTGCAGATGACATTGTGGATCGCATTGATAGAAACAACTTGTTAAATAGCTAAGACAGTTTCAGACAAAAAAGATCTTGTCTATCAAACCACTTTAAGTTTTTTCTTAACATGCTAGGTTTTTAAGACACTAATAGAGCAATAGATATACTCTACTAAGATTTCCAAAAGGCCTTTGACAAAGTTCCACACAAGAAACTAATGACAACTATTAGAGCTTTAGGAATTGTTGGAGAAATGGCAGACGGGACTGAAGATTGGCTAACTAATAGAAAACAGAGCATCGTAATAAATTATGAAGAATCAGAATGGCAAGAGGTGACAAGCGGAGTTCCTCAGGGTTCTGTCCTTGGCCTGCTCTAGTTTTTTTATTTACATTAATGACACTGATATAGGCTTAATTAGCAGGATAGCCAAATTTGCAGAGGACAGCAAACTAGGTGTAAATGTACGGGATACGCCTATGTATAGAAAGGCGTCCCGTTGGATGTTATTCCCTGCGATGTTATACGCAAGTATCGTGTTGTCTCCTTCCCATTCTCGTCGGAGTGACATCGATGCAGAGAGAAGTTCTAAGTTTCGTCAGTGCCTTCTTTGGGTATAGAGGTGAAGACTTCAAACTCATCGTAGTCAAACTTAACCTATATTTGGAAAATTCATCTCTTGAGTAGAGGAAGAAATGATTTTTGAGAATTGGTCTCGATGAAGGGAAGTAGAGATCTAAGTTACAAAGTCTTTTACAAAGATAGTAGAACAAAGCTTATCTCAGCATATATAACATACAGACAGACGGACATGTGACTAGGAAGTCACGTGTTGTCTCTGCGGGTGATAGGTCACCATCTTCTCATAGGAAGGCACTGTGACCTGTTTTACAAGACAATGCAGTTTGATTACACAGGCAAATGCAAACCAGGGCGTCGCAAACATAACGCGGCAGCGTCTAGCTTGCATCCTGTTTATTAGCTCATATCACACTCCTTGTCTTGCCAGTGACCCCTTGGGTCATGGGCTTATTTACATATATGGAAAATATATGACTTTTAATGTGATTATTACATAAATGAAGCAGACCCAGATACAGAGGAAAGTTAAGTAATGATCTTAGGAAAGTAGGAGATTAGTAAAAAGGATGGTAAATGCCTTTTAACCTGGATAAATGTTACAAATAGGAACAAACAACCCTCATGCTAACTACACAATGCTTGGGAATGACATAGAAATTGTAGAAGAAGAAGAGGACCTTAGAGTCATTATTACCAAGGACTTAAAATCTACAAACCAGTGAATGAAAACTGAAAAGAAGGCGCAGAAACTAGTGGGATACATAAGGAGGTAGTTCAAATACAGAAACAAGGAAACGGTGCTGCAGCTCTACACATCAATAGTTAAACCACATATTGAATATGCAGTGCAGTTTTGGTCACCAACACTAAGAAAGGACATAAATAGACTAGAATGACTACAAGAAAGAGCCACAAGGTTGCCAAAGACGACTAGAGAGCCTGAACATGTATGGCTTAAAAACATGACGATTGCGAGGCAACTAATGGACATTCATACTACTGGAAGGCATAACAAAAGTAGACAGTAACCTCTTCACTTTAAATGAAAACCAGAAAAAGAAAATTATAATGGATGGAAACTAGAACTGAAGATACAACAAATCCCATTGCGGGAACTTCTTTACATACAAGATAAGTGACACATGGAATAAACTGCCACTAGAACTTGTAAACAGGAGCACTGTGGAATGGTTCAAAAGAAATCTAGACAAAATCAATAAAACACTGTGAATGAATGATAAAACCTACTTCTAGAGATAAGTGAGAACACGATGCTTCCTTGGATGGACTAACAAGTCTTTGTGACATCCTAATCAGCGTAACTCCTTGTAACTCTCTCTCTCTCTCAGGGACACGCACGCATCTGAACAGTACTTTGGAAAACCGTACCTTTAAGCCAAAGTTTCCGCATAAATCAATATGCATATACTACAATGGAATCTGAATCAGGTTAAAGAAAAACATTCATTAAACGTTCCTTGATATGAATGTTCGTCAATTTCCAAATTCATTTTTCATGCATTTCTGTGTTAAACCATGAAGTATCGTTCGGTTCAAAAGAACTGATGAATTCGAGGAGGTATAGATGAATACTAAGGATTGAATTCATTATGTACAAAGAGTATTTTAAGAAATGACGATTTTTTCATTTTTCTTACTGTATATCAATTATTCTGTATATAAAACATGGAGTATTTTTCTTCTAGAACAGGGAAACTCGGCTCATAACATATTTATTTAACATTTATGTTCACGTATTTCATTTAATGCAGATTAAATTAATATTTTCCTTCACGAAGAAAAACTAGAGATGAGTTAAAAAGGTTTTAATTTTAAATCTGAAAATTACAGCTGTCGGCTTCCGAGTGATAAATCGCCTACACATGCACAGGGAGAAAACATAAATACTGGCTGTCAGTTTACCGCTAAAGCTCTCAAGGAGAGAGAGAGAGAGAGAGAGAGAGAGAGAGAGAGAGAGAGAGTAGGACTCGGCAATATGCTGCCCTAATTTCAGATCAATTTACTTGGTAGAAAATAGCGCTATTCTTTTTCCCAACTGTAATAATGCTCCCTTGGAGATCTACTGCTGCGATGGCGGTCGCTTTGAAACTCGCAAATTTTATATTCTCTATTTTAGGGAGAATCTATTAAACTTAATTTGCAAAATACATTTTTTTTTGTTCATGCTGATTACTTCCATCTGTTTCTTGCCACTGTTTTTTAGCTGAATGGATCTATAACTCCAGATACGTAGATTTCAGTCTGTCAAAAACCATATAGATCATAGCATCTGTAAGTGGTTTTGGCAGCTGAAAAACAAGTTTTTGGTATAGAAACCCAGTGATTTGATTACAGTATTATGGTCTCAGTCTTTATTTCAACTGGAGAAATACAAATCTCAATCTGTCAAAAGTTGTAAAAATCACAAAACCTGGAGGTGGGATTAGCACCTAAAAAACCAGACCAGATTATACGTAAAGCGATTATCAAAATTCATGAACATACATAAAATATAGTATCACTTGACCAGCCTACATTTAATTCCGGTGCCATTGTCAATAAAGAAAAAAATGACTGACGATGGCAAAGATAAGAAAAAAAAACATTTGGATGAAAAAGAATTCTAAACAGAGCAAGTCAACGTAGGAGTCCCTTGTTAAGAAATCAGGTTTCATAATCACTTAACAGCTGCCCCATGCTTACATCAAACTGATATTATCAGAAGTGACATTTTAGGCGTAACCGCCATCATATTGAGAGAATCTTTAAAGGAAGTGTTTAATAAAATAATTTTAGAAAAAAAAATCTAGTTTCCTTACCACTGTTGTGTCGCAATGCAAAATATATAAAAAAGAAATTCTTTTAAATGACATAAGTTAGCAGCAACCAAATGTTTATTTAAATGATAAAAGGTAACAGCAATGGCTATGTTATGAATACCGTTGTTATTGGAAACAATAATGGGAAAAAGTATATCTATATATACTATACATCTATATTATATACATATATATATAATATATATATATATTATATATATATATATACACACACACACACACACACATATATATTATTTATATATATATATATATATATATATATTATATATTATATATATATATATATACCACAATTTATGTGGCAAAAATGAGTCTGTTTAAATATCAGTGACTTAGTGAAGATTGACAAAGAATGGTTCATGTGTCATGTCCTTTCTTTTTTTTTATTTGTTCTCTTTAAATTTTCTTGCTTTATTTACAGTTAGTTGTTAGTCTCAGGAGGCTTAGGAAGACACAGTGCAGGTTTCTTACTTCATTAACACAGTAGTAAAATATACATAAATTACAAGTTAAGTACACGACTACAATCGAAGTGTGAGTCTTTCTTGAAACTTCTAACCCACAACTGTGAGGTTCTGGACCCCACACCGCTTCTGCTTAGGCTCCCAGCTATTTTCTATTTGCTCCTCTGTTCTCTGCTTGCTTTCTGGAAGGATCTTCAAAGGAAATTGTCCCACTTAACATAGGCGGAGAATTTGCTACTGTCCCGTCTGGTACTGGTCCTTATTGGTTGAAGATTATCTACCGCCGTCCCCTGGGTGTCATTGAATGACTTAATTCCTCCCCTTGTGGGTGGAACTAATGACATCACCGGAACTGTTGAGTTTCCGGCGAAAGATCAAAAGCCAGGTCACAGGTGAGAATTTTCAATGGGAGCGCTTAGATTAAAACTTTGCGTGTGTGTTATGGCTGTTGTTCAAGACTCTTTCTGTGACTAATTCTGTGTGTGTGTGTGTGTGTGTCGTTTCTCTATTATTCGTTCTCTCTCTCTTTCTGTCTATCATTTGTCTATTAATGGTTCTCCATCATTTCTTTTTCTCTCTTTTATATTTACGCTTTTCCTAACTGACATTCTCTTAGCTATCATTACATCACTCGGTCACCTTCCAACATTGTCCTCAATGTTTTTGTATACATAAGAAAATAGATACAATTAGAATTGGTAATAAACGCAACAATGTACAGAACAAAAATTGTTTCTCCAATTGTGGAGGAAGAGATATAAGTTCATCAAAATATCATTAAAAAATAATCACAGTAAATGTTAAACATATCAAATTACAAGCATATTAAATCATAAGTGTAACAAATGAACACTGAATAATATTATGTAACAACATACTCTAATCATGATTGTTTTTGAGTTCTGTCAATATCCCTTTATTTTCTTGATAATCAAATGTCTCACTATTATGTTAAACAAAACAACAGTGACTACTATTACTACTAGATTTACTCATGATAACACTGGAGAGACCCTTTCCCTGTAGTATAAATAGTCATCAACATAGTTCAAGTTTCTTAAATTCTAATTGAGACAACTTAAATTCATCTATTTCACAAGTGTAATTTTTATATGCCACATGTTTGTTGAATTTATATTCAGTGAAAAAGTGTTGTTCATAGTCTAATTGGTCTGCTATAACTAACATGATGTTGCAAAAGACATAACATTGACCCTAAGGAAGTTGAAGATTGCTTTGTGGATGAGCTTATGGCAGATGCACCTAAAGATGATAGATGTACACGTTTTGCGGACTATCTTGTTGACAATTATATATCACCAAACTCAAGATATTCTTCAGTACTTTGGGCTGAAATCCCCTCACATACCAAGCGTATAAACAATGCTGCGGAATCTTTTCATGCTCATTATAATTAGCATTTTTATACATTCCATCCATCTATGTACGTATTCCTTGACGTTCTAGTGAAGCTCCAGAGTAATACCTACATAAAGATGAGTAGATCAGTGAGTCTGCAACAATGAGGAAACCTGAACAAAACAGGAACGGAACGAGTATCCTATTTCCCAGTACAACAAATATATTTCAGATAAATAGACAGACGCAATAGTATGAAGAGTCTGGGTTACAAATTCAGAGCCAATACCAAACTGTAATAATCGAGGTGAATGACGAATATTCTATTATATAAACTGGTTTTATAGACCCATATTTGTTTTTACATGACGAATATAGGATTATATAAAGTGTTTTTTATAAAGGACTGCAAGGACAAGCCTGTACTGAGGTGCAAGAAGAATATACTTACATACTTAAAAAAAATATTTTTCCTGCTTAAAAACGATAATTTTAGCCACTGGCCAATGTCACTGTTGTTGTCCTTGTACTCATTACCTAGTCCGAGATTCTGAATTTTTCGCCACCATGCCTCCTCCTATCCCAAATGGAATCTGCAACATTTGATGGCTGCCGTTGGAAACATGACTCTTAGGACAGTGAGCATGGCAACTTCAAAATCTGCTTGTATCCCGAGGGCTTTAGGAGCAGATTCCTAGCTGAACAAATATCAGTCAAACACGTCCTCATATTTCTATAAATCTCCTCAGATTGACCTGGTAATAAGGCATACACTAACGGAATATAATGCCCATTACATAACCCATGTATGGTGTACAGCTGATAAAAGAACTTAGGACATTTAAAAGTCCCATCTACAAAGATCTCCTCAGCAGTGTTTGTCAAAAATTCTAGATTTGTTGTGCATGAAAGAATAACCAAACCTGTCTCAGGATTATTTTCCAGGATAAATTCTTCACCTTTAGTTGCAGAAGTAGTCATAGAATTAAGAGCTTGGTGTAGTTCCTGACGAGGTTTAGGTAATACTGGATACACTTTTCGCCTTTCTCCGTATGATGATTGTGCAATCGATCTTATATCAGTAGATTCAAGTTCATTGTCAGAGAATTTTTGTAGTTCAATTCTAATTAGCTTTGAAGACCTTGGCGTCGAGTCGTCAATTGTCTTTCTTTTCACTGTTGCACCGATTTGCTGTCTTTCTAGTTTTTTCATCCTTGTCATGATTGTGCTCACATTGTATTGGAGTAATTGCTTCAGTCATTATGCTGCCTGTTTTAAGTCGACCTTTACATTTTTTGTTCGTACATCGCCACGATATGGATCCATCAGTTAGTGTGGTATGAACTCTCTCTCTCTCTATAATATATATATATATATATATATATATATATATATATATATATATATATATATATATATATATATATATCCACTCTGCGTTAAGCACTTCTTGCCTTTGTTGGTCTTTGAAGTGGTGAACTCCATACTGCATGGACAGCACACCACAGCACAGGATGAAGACAACGGACTGAGTGACCATCAAGGTGTAACTGTAAATTAATCAACCGGCTACAACAACCGTGAACACTGTGAATTATTAAGATAACAACGGACTGACTGACCATCAAGGTGCAACCGGCTACAACAACAGTGGACACTTGGTGACTGACTCATTAAGACACACTAAACGAAACTTACTGAAATAGCGAGTCAAAAGCGAATAATAATCTTCGCGCGCTTTTGTAACTGCTTTATGGGTGAGTTTCGAAATCGTTAATCTTTTCCAAGCCGCGCTATTGTAGCGCGCCTGTCTTATTAAATGGTTGCAAAAACATCCTTCTCCTCATTCTGTTTTAAAATAATTTCTTGAATAAATGATACATTCATTAACCCAAACATTTACGCTACCCAAACTGTCACCAAAAAGTAAAAAAACACAACATGGCAGCTACTCTCCCGGCCTCGCTTGAGTGCAAGGGGGCTACGTTTGCTTTTTTTCAATATCTGTATCTTACTCTATACATTTCAACTCATATAAGTATATTAACATACATAAGGCCAGTTCATTTTGATCGCTGTCACGTATTTATAAGTCTGCTCTTCCCAGCCATAATGATAATAATTTATTTCTTGGATATACGATTAACCTGGCGGCATTGGAAAATAACATGCTCTTAGAATACAAGACACACGTGCATTGTTTCGTGTATGGAAGTTTACTCGTTGTACATGAAACTCCTTCTTTTGACGGAGTTTGAATTCTACATCATCCATGATGCATTTCTGTTTTGTACATAAAAGAATATTAAATAAAAGTAAATTATATGGAATTCCTAAGTCATATTATATATATATATATATATATATATATATATATATATATATATATATACATATATATATACATATATATATATATATATATATATATATATACATAGATATATATATATATATACTATATATCTATATATATATATATATATATATATATATATATCAGAAAAGAGGGAGAGAGAGAGAGAAAGAGAGAGAGATATATCCAACTATCCTTGGAAAGTAATGATCAGTTGTTGTTTTCATCTCTCCTTTCCTTCCACTGCATCGAGTTTGGTGGGTGGAACCACTCGAACATTAGTAAGAGAATGGTGCCTCGGATTATCCCGAGTCCTTTTGACCGATTCCAATTCCTTGTTTCATGGGCAATGGCGGATTTAGTGATCTCCCTTTTGTACAGGCAAACGACTTTTACTTTCCCTGTGACTTTTGGCTGTCGACAAGGGAATTCCGAACTGACCATCATCAAAGAAAGAAGGAACTGGAATCTTTCAAAAGGACTCGTTATAATTCTAGACCTTAGTACCAAACGCATCAAATTCGTCACGGGTGGGAGGTAAAGAACAACAACCGATCATTTCATTCAATATCAACTACGTTGCTATCATACAAATTTCTGTATTCGCCAGTTATCCGTATCATAGTCAAACCAAAATGACCTTAGACATGTAGTACGGTTTAGAGTCTAAACCGTACTACATGTCCACGGAACTTTAGACGTTGCCCGCTTTTCCCAGATTTGATTCATAAACCTTGACTCAAGTTTGGAAGTCGTGAAGATATGGTGGAAATACGCCGTCACGCCTTTCCATGCTAGGTTCTGCATATCTAACCGTGAAGACGTAAAACGAACTGAAATCTGAAGAATCGAAATCATTAAGTAAACTGCTTTGATCAAAAGGAGGGGTGAAGATCATCTAGTTTCTAATCACCTAAATAAATTATAATAATGCTCAATATCTAGCCCAGACTCACCGATGAAAATAAATGAAACAACGCATAAAAAAAAAAAAAAAAAAAAAAAAAAAAAATACTGTTATTGGCTCTCAAGTGATGTCAGATTAACTCGGCCTTCTTCTGGAACGGCCCCTTTCGTCTGGACACCCCGGGGAGGGATAATTAGGATTTTATGACCGGATTAAAGAACCTCGAATTGAGGAAAGCAAATTAACTGTAGTCAGGAAGAAGTCTGGAAACGTAGCTAATGACGCCCATATTGTGTACAGTGTTTTTGTGTGCACTATCAATTTTTTTGACCTTGTGCTTAGCGTCTTTTCGATGTTGTGACTTAACTTTTCCGATAATGACAACACACTGTAATTATTATCCTTCTGTAGAATTGATTTAATGCCATTTTGGATTTCTTTTAGTTCGCTTTCACTACTTAACACTGTTGATATAACTATACTAACTTTTCCTAGGTCCTTGATCATTTTGACTTCTCCATGGTGTTTCAATAGGGTACCTTTTCTTATCTCCTCCTCTGAAGAGATGAGTCCAAGAATAGACTTTATCAGATTTTCTGTATACATACATATACATAAGTTTCACTACATACATCATTCTTATGATATTTTCAGTCCAAAACTATTTACATAAATGTATAGACACATATTTAACTCTTTCTGTTTCTTACATTGTTGTCATCGGGTTTTCTACAATATTTTCATTTCTTATGTTATCTATATCTTTAGTAGACCATGGATCTGTCTTTACTACCTTTACATGATTCCAGTGGACTACCCTTTCCTTTAGATCACTTTCATTAATTACTCTATATTTTTTCAATTTTAACACTTCTATTACTCTATATGGTCCAGTGGATTTTGTAGACACCTTTACATTTGGACCTTCCGGTACGTGATTCTGAACATAAATTTGAGTACCCACTGTAATGTCTGGTTTAGTGGTCTTTTTATGATAGTACTTTTCATGAGTATTATGTACGTCTTTCAGTCTAGCTCTTGTTTTCATGATAGACTCGTAAGTACGTCTGGTTTTCCATGCAACATAATCATCATAGTTATAAGTATGTCTGGGTGGCGTTGAATCGTCAAACAATGTATTTGGCATTCTTTTCTGATAACCATATAACAAATAATGAGGGGATTCTCCTATTGTCTCATTTATAGTATTATTCAATGCGAACTGTACGTCTTCTAGGGCTAAGTCCCAATCTTCTGTCTGTGGGCTCACTAAAGTTTTCAGGATATCCTTTTATTGTATGATTAGTTCGTTTCACTGCTCCATTGGTTTATAAGCGGTTATTTGACATTTATTTATTTCATAAAATTCACATACTTTCCTTAAAAGATCACTAGTAAATTCAGCAGCATTATCAGAGAGAAGAACTTGTGGACATGAATGTCTTGTGATAATTCTAGATTTAAGAGCTTCTGCTACTGTAGCTGCATCTCTGTTTCTTACAGGTACGATTTCTTCATTTCTAGTTAGATAGTCAAAGAAGACTAATATTTGTTTATTTCTTCTAATAGTTGTTGGAATTGAACACAAAAAATCCTTAGTTACTATTTGAAATGGATTTAATTCTGATGGAAATTTTTCAAGTTGAGCTTTAGGATTTACGTTACCTCTATGTTGATTGCAAACTACACAATTTTGTACAAAATTCTTGGCATCTTCACTACAATTTGTCCAAAAATAATTTCTGGTTATGATTCTGTTTGTCTTTTTAATTCCTGGATGTCCTGCTAACTTATGAGTGTGTTAGTTCTAAAACTTCTCTGGTTAGTGTTTTTGGGATATATAGTCGAGAACAACCATTTTTCCCTGGCGGCATTTATAACAATAATCCATTTATTAATTGAAAATCAGGTTTTAAAGATTCATGAGGTAATAGCTGTCCTACTATTGTCTGATTTCTGCATCTCTTTCTTGTTGTATTTTCACTCTTTCTGAATCTAAACCTGCTACTTAACAACTAAAACAAGAGGCATTAGTTGTAATGCATTTTTCTGTTTCTTTTTGAGATCTGGATGATGCATCTGCCAATATGTTAAATTTCCCTGGAATATATCTGAATTCCGGAGCAAACTCTGATACACTAATCTATTGAATTTCATGTTATTAGTAAAAGTTCTCTTTTTAAACAAATCACAAATGGGTTTGTGATCAGTAATCACGATAACTTTATGACCTAAAAGTGTGTTTAAATTTCTTTAAACCCAAATATAACGCTAAACACTCTCTTTCTGTGGTACTATAGTGTCTTTCCGCTAGGTTTAAAACTCTACTATCACAATATACTACCCTCATCCTAGTTTTGGCCTTTTGTAACAATACAGCTCCTAGCCCTGTACTCGAGGCATTACAAGCTAAATAAAATCTTTTGAAAAATTTTAGTAGATCAAAACAGGGTTGCTGGTCATTTTGCTATTTAATTTTTGAAAGGCTGTTTCTTGTTCATTCTTCCATTCATATTTAAAATCCTTTTTGGTTAGTTCTGTCAAAGGTTTGGGTATAGTAGCAAAACCCTTGATAAAAGGTCGGTAGTAACCTACCATACCTAGGAACCTTCCTAACGCTTTCAAATTAGTGGGAGCTGGATAATCAATTATTGCCTTTATTTTACCTGCCTGCATGCGCAGCACATCTTCACTAATTATATGACCCAAGTATTCTAATGATTTCATCAGGAACTGACATTTATTTAATTCAATTTTTAGTCCTGCAATTCTTAATGTCTCTAGGACCAATTCTGAGATGGTTTTCTAAGTCTTTACTAAAAATGATGACATCGTCCAGGTGTATACTGCAACATTTTGTATATCTCCTAGAATTTGTAACATTAATCTAACAAACGTTAAAGGGGCTGATGTGAGTCCAAATGGCATTACTTCAAACTGCAAATGTTCTTTATGTGTGCTAGAGGCTGTGAATTGTTTGGATTCTTCATCTAGAGGTACTTGTCAATATCCACTAGGCAGATCTAAGGACGAAAATATTTTGGTCCCTCCTAATTGAGCCAACATATCTTGGAACTGTGTTGGAGTTTAATTTTCTATAATCTATTACAAGTCCCAACTACCATCTTTCTTTGGAACAAATAACAATGGAGAATTATATGGAGATTTAGAAGGAACTATTATCCCATCTCTTTTCATTTCCGGCATACTGCCCTCTCCATTCTTCACCTAGTCTAGCTTATTTTGTTGTTTATATTATTTTTATGTTATGTAAACATGAAATTGTGATATATATCCATATTTTACGAGAGCAATATGCATATTTTACTATGTAAATCGATCTATTCATAAATTTATTGTAATATGATGCTAGCCAAAGTTTGTTTAGCGAAAGTGAAAGTTTGTTTACATTAGGATGTGAACGGTTGCCATGACAATTACACAATATATCGTATTTCATCGCAAATGAAGCTCAAAATGTGGCAGTTGATGGTGTTTCCAGATATTATTATATATATTTATTTAATCAATATGAATAATAGTCAAATGACTTGCACATTCAAGAGGAAAGGAGCTTCGTTTCTTAAACTCGAAGTTTTGTTTACATTCGCCAGCTGACGTGTGGGCTAACTTTTTTTCTTTTACTATATACGAGAGGAATTTGTAAATAAACTTTAGTTTTTCAATAGAGTAAACATCACATTTAGTAATAAACCACAATATTTAATTTACTGTTGTCATAAATACTTTATGTTGTCTTGTTTTTATCAGTCAGCTGACTGCCCTTTTAATTTTTCTCTTTACTCTGGGTGTAGCCTAACCTTAGGAATCATTTTTTTCTTTTCTTTTGTGAGGACATATAAATTGAAAATTCAGTCAAAAAAGGAAGATAGGAATCGACCATCCCTGTGTTCATGTAGAATATAGTATGTATATGGGGGGAGGAGGCATGGGAGTTGAAAGTTTCATCAACTTTGCTCAACAAATCCTTACAAAAGAAAGAGCAAAAGATGGTACCAATCCATTTGGCACATAATAGTTAATGCTGCATTTGCAGACTGAAAATCCCACTTATCCACTAATATGCTGGATCGCAAAAAGTCATGGAAAAATGATTGACGCTGGGTTAGGGTATAAAGGGAGCAAAACTCAATGTAGGTTAACTGAAAGGCATTTTCCAGCACAGTATGTTGACAAAAGTTTCAAGCCCCAATGTATTGTATGCTCTTTCTTGCCAAAGAATTGCTTAAAGAAAGATAATGGTGAATGTAAGAGAAAGCAATCCTATTTTTGTTATTAATGTTTTGAAAAGCCACCTCTTTGTATGGCTTGAGACATCATACTATCAAGTGCACTGAAGAGGGCAGGCGGTGCCAATGTGGTAAATAAATGCGTGAGGGATTGATGAATTGGGTAAAGGAATGTTGGTGAAATTATTAAAGTCATATATGAAAAGGAATTTTTTTATTTTTCTCAATTTTTACCTTTGCATACACTTCTGTAGTATTATTCTAGTTGCACTTGTCAAAAATGCACAGGCTCAACCTTCCTTTTTTAGATAGTACGCTTCAGAAAAATTCTTTTCACTTCATGATACAATGACCTTAAGTTCAATACTTAATTTGTGTTCCTTCATTTTTGCTTTCAGATATATTCACTTCTAAAGGGTGGCAACCTTGCATAACTTGGAGCTCTTCCTTGTTGTCAGTCTGTTATAACTTTCTAGTCCATACATGCTTTACCTGTTGTTACAACCTGCTCATCACTTTCTGTCATCTACACTGCAGTACAATGTTGCATAACATGTATGACCGTAAAGTGTACTCTATTGCTAAATAATACTAATGATAATATCAAGCTGCGAGATCAATTGTCTTACTTGCTGCAGACTTATAGTAAAAGGACAAGTGGGAGGCTCTTAAGTGCCGGAATACATACATACTAGACAAAAAAAAATATAATTAAGAAAAATAAACCCATTTTCAACATTATTACAATAAATGTCTGTAGATAATAATTATATTAGCAGCTTGCTACGCACATGGATGCTAGTAGGTGACACATACACGAGTCATAGTAAATAGAAAATATAATCTAAAGATCACAGAAATGATAAGTGAGAAGTGCAACGAAGTTCTAGCAAATATAAAGGTACTTTTCACAGTGGATGAAGAAATGGTGAAAGGAATGATACTATCTTTCAGAAGACCAAGTCTGGAGTAGGCAGCAGTGGTAATGAGATCTAATTCAAAAAGAAGCATAAATATAGAACTAAAGAAAGTACAAAGAGCAGTTACAAGATGGGTACCACAGCTCAGAAATTTGAACTATGAAGATACAAGGCTTAACACTTCACTAATGTTGATGGCTTTTGGCATTTTGCTGGTTCAGCACAACATTGAGTACCAAGTTTCTCTTACGTTTAGCTGCTTTTACGAGCAAATCAGACTTTCCTTTTCTGCCCTTTCCAATTGAGGCAACTCCTCTTGGATGCCAACTGGGCGTCTAGCAACTGATGTTGGTTGACAAGGTATTTTACCCCTGCCAGCTCCAGACAATTTAAATGATGCTCCATAAGAATGTAAGGAGCTATTTAGATTGTTAGTCGACTTTAATACCTTTCACTTCTTCATGAAAAAGCTTACACTATTGCAAGAAGTTTTGCCTCCCAGTAGCTCCTCGTTGGACGTGCGGTTTTCGCGTTCGGCTACCAATCCGGTGGTCCGAAGTTCGATTCTCGGCAATTGGGAATCAGAGGATTTTATTTCTGGTGATAGAAATCCATTTCTTGATATTATGGGGTTCGGATCCCACAATAAACTGTGGGTCCCATTGCTAGGTGACCAATTGGTTCCTAGCCACGTAAAAATATCAAATCCTTCGGGCCAGCCCTAGGAGAGCTGTTATTCAGCTGTGGTCTGGTAAAACTAAGATATACTTAACTTTTTGTCTGTCTCCCAGTGTATGCAGTGTGTCAGAAAAAACTTCTGCTGCTGCTGCTGCAAAATGGTCATTAGGCGGTGGTTCATTTTTAACCGAGCTGTCAAGTGGATCAATAGCCTCACTGGCCACCTCATTTTCTAGAGGTATTGACACAGCTTCCACCTTTATGGAAGGAGAAGTGCGAATATGCTACTAGAACCATCATGCACGTCATGGAATATTATAATTTCACCTGAAAAAAAATTCTACTGGTAGCAATTTTTCTGATCCCTTCTTAGCCACTCCTGCTAACCAGTGTCGAATTTTTGGTGTATTATCCAGCACCTGAGGTAGATTCATAACAGCAGTCTCACCACAAGCAATTTGGTGCTTGCAGACACTGCCAGTATTGCCAATCATACAATCACACATGCCAATGGCGAGATCTACGTTATAATATATATCCTTTTCAGTGTCACTCACTACAATAAATCGAAATTCATCATTTCTGGTAACATGTTCTGGGGGATGGTGACCTTTTTTTTTTCTTCGGCATAAGGCCACATCATAAATTATGCACACTTCAACTCATGTTCAGTAGTATTTTTTATCTGATTTTCCAGTACTTCCAATACATATTCAGTGTAGACATTACTCAAAAGCTAAATATTTGTGAGAAAAAAAAAGTATAAATGCGTAGTACCCAGTAACAGTTTTTTTCACTCCCTTGTGTCGCTTGCCTGCATGTATGCTGTCAGGCCGTAACGTAATTTTAAAGTAAAATCTCATTGGTTTGCCTTTTTGCACTGATGGCTTTTATTTTTCTATTGTTTGCAATTTTGTAAAACTAAGTTAAGTTAGGTATTTTGCTATTTGTTTTACGTTAGTATAAATTTTGGTTAAATGTACTGTTAATTTGCTTTGGTTGAAAAAAAAAAGCTTAAGTTTTGTGGCGCCATCTATTGAGTGCAGTTTGAAGTGCGGCCTTCCTCAGTGTTTTTGCTTCCTTGCCAAATTTGTAACTCTGTTTATTTTTCTTTATGGTGACTGGGAGTGTGGTAAGGAGAGGTGACTTGTGACTCTCCCAAAGTATTCTAGAGTCTAGTTCAAGGCCGTTGAGGACTCTGGAGCTGCTGATCTGTCTGCTGTTGTGGATTATACATATATAACGTCCTATTGTGAAGATTTCTCGCTTGTTCTCTTGAGAACAACATCTGCTGTCATTGAGCTGCTTCTTAATGTGAAAGGCAGTTATGCATGTGAAGCTACATGTGGGAGTACGACGTTCAACTGTGATTTAAGTGGCCTACTGGCTTAAATCTTGGCGTTGGCAGTTGTGTGTGGTTCTGGGCTCGAGAGCCTTTTTCGTCTTTCATGGATGTATCCACTGTATCAGCACCAGAGTGGCCTTGTTGGAGCAAGTAGGGTGTCTTCACTCAGGTAAGAGGAACATCCCCTGTATCTTTGGCGAGCCGTAGACTAAAGTGTGTATATCCACCAACGGTTTTGAAGTGCAGTTCTTCTGATGGGAGTGACGTTCTGTGACTGCATTTTTTGAGCGATATATGGACTCGTCTGTATTAGTACTGGTCTGTGTCATAGGACCAATCTGTGTGTATTTTTAGCTACACCTTAAAGAGAGTGTAATTATATGGTCTTCTAAAGTGTTTGATAGTATATTAAGGTTTAGATTGTTATGTCTTAGGTAGGATTATTGTTTCTTTTTGTATGTCCTTCCACTTCTTTCCTTTCTATTTAGTAATAGGTTAGCGTGGTGGGTAAATTTATTTGGGTCCCTTATTAAGATTAAGATTTGGTTTCTTCTCTATGAGTAGGTATTAGCTTTAGTTATAGGTGACTCTTTGAGTTATTTGATGGCATTTTGTGCTTTGTCTATTTATTACTTTTTGTGAGCCATCAGTGTTTGTACATTTATTGTGTAATAAATATTGTGAAATTTTTGCCTATGTGTCTTTCTGGTTTGTCCTCGCTCCTACTGATTTGTTTTTGTCACTGGAGTTAAGATTAAAATAAAAGAACCAGTTACAAATTCCTCCTAAAGGGAGTTCGTAACATATGCACTGCAGTCTCTTATGGTAAGCGAATCTCTTTGGTGCATATTTACTCTTATAGACGAAGCTCTCGCAATTTCTCTTAAAATAAGTGTCCTTTAATTTCATCGCCTCCTCTTCGG
>NC_061096.1:2998737-3006237 GCF_015104395.2 Macrobrachium nipponense
CCTTGTTTATCCAAAATTCTTCTTCTTCTAATGATTCAGCATATGTGGAAGGCATTTGGTTATTCATTTTCTTAACCTGTATCTTAGTTTCTTGTACGTCTACGACCTTGTATGGTCTTGTGAATTTTGTGGCTAACTTATAATTAATACCACTTCTTACTTCCTTCTTAATATAGACTTCATCCCCTTTCTTGTAGTCTACAGGCCTTAATCCTTCTTGATGCTTCCCTATCATATTCTGCTGGGCTTCTTGAGATTCTGGGTTGCAATTGGCTTGGGATTGGAATTACTTTAAACGTTCCCGATTCTTATCTTCATGATATCTTCAGAGTAATTAGGCTGTATTGGCTGATTCAGCCATGCATAAGGTAATCTGGGTTCATATCCCATCAAAGCTTTTATGGGTGTTGCTCGAGTACTCGTATGATGCCTTGCATTTAATGATAATTGGACTAAAGGTAAATTGACGTCCCAGTCAGGATCCTGTCCTACTGTGTGACGTAATACGTCTAAAACCTTCCTGTTATTCCTTTTTACCAAGCCATTGCTAGCTGGGTGATACGGCTGTATCGCTACCTTTTCTTCCTTAAAGGCGCTACAAATTTCTTGAACTAATGAGTTGTTGAACTCGGTCCCATTATCAGAGATAATGAGCTGTGGGGCAGAATATCTGCAAAATATCTTATCGAAGAGAGCGGTTGCACATTCCTTGGCACTTTTACTAGTTAGTGGTACCAACTCTGTATATCTCATGAGCGCGTCGATACATACTAGTATATTCTTATTCCCTTTACTCGTGGTGTGAAGATTTGTGATAAGATCAATAGATACCCTTTCGAAAGGAGTCTGTGGGATAGGATATTTCCCTAGTGGTACTTCCTTGTCTGTTCTTCCCTTGTAGTTGTTGCATGTATTGCAGCTCTTCACATAATTACTAACATCTTTGTGAATTCCCTTCCAATGGAAAGTTCTTTGGACTAATCTAATTGTCTCATCCCTTCCTGGGTGAGCTCTCATGTCATCGTCGTGCATTAGCTCAATGACCTTGTTTCGTAGACTCTTAGGTACTAACCTTTTGTGCAGCACACCTAGAAATTGACCAAATGGATCATATTCGTGACACATCCAAATTAATACGTCATCTATGTCCGTTAGTGCATCTGTGGGACATCCAACCTTCCTACCTAGTTCGGTTAATTCTTGTTGGCTGTGTTTTCTTTCGTTTCTAACGTATTTGAACAGTTCCTTTATATCTTCATCTCTTTCTTGTTCTTTTATGAAATTTTGCTGGGAAAGCTCCTCTGTATAATGCATGGTGAGTACATTTATGTCATTGCACATTGTTTCATTCTTTTCTTCTTCTTGACTTATCATATTTATACTCTCACCTTGTGACACATATCTTGATAATGCATCCGCTACCTTATTCGTCTTCCCAGGGACATATTTCACCTCTATATCATAATCTTGGGCTGTCATGAACCAACGGGCTCTTCGTCCAGAAAAATTAGGGTTCTTTAGCATTTCTACTGCGGCTGAATGATCCGTGAACACGGTTACCTTATAACCAAAAATGATATATCTGAAATGCTTTAAAGCGTCTATAATAGCTAGAGACTCGAGGTCTGTTACTGAGTAGTTCACTTCTGAGGGCTTTAATTTCCTACTGTAATAAGCTATGGCATTATACTTATTATCTTGTTTTTGCATTAAACATGCTCCTATACCAATGAGGCTTGCGTACGTGGCTAAAAAGAATTCTTTGCCAAAGTCTGGGAAGCTAAGTACTGGGAGGTGTGTTAATCTTTCTTTCAATTCATCGAATGCTTCTTGCTGCTCGTCTGTCCATGTAAATGATACGTGTTCCTTTAAAAGTTCAGTTAGTGGAGCGGATATGACTGCAAAGTTCCCTATGGACTTGCGGTAAAAACCTGCTAAACCTAAGAATGCCTTTACATCCTTCTTGCACTGAGGTGTAGGATATTCCTTAATTGGCTTAATCTTTGCGTCGTTTACCTCTATGCCCTTTTCATTTAGTGTATGCCCAAGGTAGTTTATTTTCCTTTTAAGGAAGTTACACTTCTTTAGTTTAAGCTTCAGGTTGGCTTTTCTTAATCTCTTTAGGACTTCTCTGACTAAGTCTATATGTTCCTCTATAGTGTCTGTTGCTATTACCAAATCATCTATGTAACAGTGTACGTCCTTGCGTAGTAAATCGGCCAAAATTTCATCCATTAATCTTACAAAAGTTACCGGGCTTGACTTTAGACCAAATGGCATTCTTACATACTGGTATCTGCCGTTACTAGTGGAAAAAGCTGTCAAAGGTTTACTTTCTTCGTCTAGAGGGATTTGCAAGAATCCCTGCAATAAATCTATAGTGGTGAAGTACTTCTTGGACCCTATAGTGGCGATAAGATCTCGCATTGACAGCATTGGATAAGGATCATTTTCAGTAATTTGGTTCAATTTTCTGAAATCCACAACTATTCTATAAGTTTTGTCCCTTTTAGGAACTAGCAAAAGTGGAAAAGACCATGGGGATTTAGATGGTTCTATTATTCCTTGCCTATTCATTCTTTGTACTTCTCTTTCAATGATCTCCTTCTGGGAATGTGCTACTCTGTAGGCTGGTATGTAAATTGGCTTTGTGTTTGATGGAATGTCTATCTTGTGCGTTTTTCGCGTGTATTTCCCAAGGTGTCGCCGTCTAGAGCGACTATATCCTTATATTCGCACAGTAAGTCTATGAATTCTTCTCTGACATGGTTTTCCTTATTGTCCTTTAAATGAGATCCTATCTTAGCTCTTCTCAGTTTTATGCCCTGAGCGTAATTTTCATTTCCTTTACTAATTGCTGCTACCGTTTCCCCTTCTACAACTCGGATAGGTATGGAGTATACTTCTGTACCTGGTGTTAACTTGACCTTTCCTCCTTTGTTGTTCGTAATCTGTAAAACTATCTTGCTCTGTCTAACTTCATGTAAACTAGAAGAATAATGTATTCCATTTACTTGCGACTTTTCAGTAAGCGTGAGAATTTCCGTCCCTTCAAAAATTGGATTTACTGTACATTCTACCCACGTACTTTCTCCTGGTTTAAGTCTTAATTCCCTCTCTAACTTTAAATAAGTGCATTAATTTGATTCTAAGAGGTTAATGATCTGTTGTGAACTCGTGATGCATTCTGGGTATCTTCCCTCTGTCTTATCCTTCTTTAAAATACCTTTCACCGTGGGATTCTCTTGAGTCTGGGTTCTTTTAATTGACTTGCATATTGGTATTCTAGAAATCTCACGACCGTTTTTAATCACTAGTTGTTCACTAGGGGCATCAATGCTTATCCCTTGTCTAGCCATAGTTGGGTAACCTATCAGCAAATGAGCAAAAGCTAATTGTATATCTCTGGCTACCAGAACCTTTTCTCTTAGAGCAATTCTTCCTAGCCTAAATGGAAAATCTAACTGTCCAATTACGTGGATATCATTACCCTGGACGTCTGTGATTCTACAATCTACCGCTGGGTTCAAACTTAACTGAGAAAAATACAACCGATACACCTTTTCTGACATAATATTCTTAGGACTTTCGGTATCAAAGAATGTAACAATAGGTTTCTCTAGTCCGACATGTGCGGGAAATAATGGTCTATAATTATATTCATTCCCTACATCGACTTTGCTAACCTGAGTAGCTTGACTTAGCTTTGGCATTCCGGACGTTCTCTCTGTTATAGAGGAAGATCCATTGTACCAGTAAGCAGAAAATTTCCCATTGCATCGCTTGACATTGGCTGAACTGGTTGATACCCTATGCTTGCTGTTTGATTAGCATATCTATTTGGGACGGAATCCCTATTTCCTCTAACTGGCGGAGATTGACTATTGTTTCTACTTCTGCCTCTCGACTGAGATCTACCTCTAGGAGTTGAAACAAATTTATTTCTGCATTCTCGAGCACTATGTCCTGTTCTCTTATGGAAAGGACAGAAGGCCATCCCTCGGCAGTCACTGGCATAATGTCCTCTCTTCTGACAGTTATAACACGTGACTGTCGAAAATCCTCCTTGAGAAGATTTACCTGGCATCTTATTCTGATTTCTAGATGGTGTCCTAGATCTATTTGGACCCCTTTCTTTTTGTCCTATAGCAACTAAAGGTCTTATATAGGATTCCCTTCAGGTCTTCTACCTAGGATTTTTGTTTCCTCCTCTTCAATCTCTGCTACATCATCGGATGTCTCCCACTTACGAGTCATCCTTGCAATAACTTCCGTTGGCAGGCTTCCAGTCATTATTGCTTGTCTAAATATCTTTTTAACATGACTCATTAGCATTTTTTGCCGGCCTCCATCTACCTCTATCCAACCTGTGGATTCCATGAAGTTACCCCATTCATTCATATTGTTATACAACTGAGAACTAAACTCTTGATAGCGTCTTTCGTCTAACTTAAATTGACGCACTATCCTTGCCAAGCTAGTAACTGGATCTCTTTCACCAACTGTGGAATAAACCTTCCTAAAATACCGTTTCAGTTCTTCCCAATTCTTAAGATCTCGGTAAGTCTCGGAGTGGACAAATTGTTCCAAGTCTCCTCCGGCTTCCAAATCAAGATAACTCTTGGCTTCAGTAAGCTTTTCTCTATCTGTCCCCGTTATGCTGTCTAGGCGTGTCTCCACCTGCTCTATCCAGTTCTCTAGGTTACAAGCTAACTGACCATCCTTTCTTCCGCAAAATTTAGCTATGTGATTAATTACATGTCCCTTATGTGTTCCCATTACTGCTGCGCTCGAATTCACGGACTGTTAATTTCCTTGTCTGACTTCTCGTGAGCACAGGCGTTCTTACATTCTGATAAGGAGTCGGTCTCCCTTTGACCATCGACTCGTTAATGAGATTTTCTTAAGTACTGAGTATCATTAAAAGTATCAAAGTTATGATAGTAATATCCCGCAAAGAAAATAATGATAATAACAATAAACTGTTTTTACTTAAGTATTCGATCACCAAAAAAAATAAAAGAATTTTCCCCAGAAATATTCTCAAAGTCTTACGTTACCGGTAAGCGATTCTTAAACAACAAAAAAACCCTCTTAACAGTACTGGTAAAACGAAACTGAACTGACCGTAAAGTGTACGCTAATAAGAGACCTCTCGTGAGTTACCCTTGTTAAAATCACAAAAAATAACATAAAATGACACAATCAAAATTAAAATTAAAATCTAAAGTTATTGGTTAGTAAATACAAATGTTCGGGAAAAGGTTTTAGCAGTTGATTAGTTATAATTAGTAAAATGAAGAAATATCATAGTTTCGTTGCAAAAAAAGTTCAGAGTGAAAATCTTTTAATCTCGAAATACCAGAAATTGTCTAACTGAAATGTTAATCGTGTAATTTACTTTTAATAAAGTTTAATGTTATGTAAGTGTGGGGATATTATTTTGGACTTATCTTGCGTTGTCTTCGACGCCCGGGGTTGCGTCTGACAGCTTGCGTTCGCCTACCAGCGCGTTGAATGATGCTTTGTTTTCTCGCTGCGGGAAGGGGACCTCTCTCTCTCTCTCTTCTTTCGATTGCGTTGACTGATGCGTTATCGGGATTGTGTTTTCTTTCCTCTTGATATTTTCTTATGCGTTCGACATCTTCATCTTCGTGTGGAACTTCTATCACTGTTCCTCGGAGTGGAGTTTTTCTTCGCGAAGTGTGGGTGGCTTTTTTTTTGTGAGGGACGCTTTTATTGTTATGACTCGGTAACTGTCCTTGTATTTGGGGAAGCACTGGTAACTGTCTTTGAGGGAGAACTTTCTATTTTGAATGGTGTGAATGGATTGAAATCTCTTATGCCGACACTAAACTTTTTATTCCCTTTCATGGCTGCTGTTTTTAACTGTTCGTATCGTGTCGCTGATCACCATTTCTTTGCTGTGTCTTTATCTTTTCCTCATCCCACCGCTCGACACCAATTAAACTGTGGCAGTACCTACACTTCGCACACAGCTCTAAGGTAACGTGCACCGACTTGGAGGCTGTACTTTGGGGAATTAGCTAAAAGGGTTATAATTAGGAAGAGAAATTAAATTGATGTGTCCATTATATGTGTTTTATTCTTTGCTCGGGGTTCTATAAAAGTTTCCACCTTCTGGGCTCTTGTACCGATAAAACTTAATTCTTTGAAAGGCACTTGTTGCAATTACGAGTCTATAGGACGAGGGAATTTTACTGAGTATTGATAGTCACTTATCGCTGTCTTTTGATTGATTCGCACACCACACTTTGCACTTTCCCTCACTTCAGTTTGTCTTCTCTGTTTTACGGCCACGCCACTGCAGTTGTCCCCTCGGCTCCCCTCTTTTGTTTCTCTTCTCCTTTCCTTTTCTGCTCTCTTCTCTCTCTGTCCGGCCTTTTTATTAGGATGACATCTTCTTAGCACCGCCTTTGGATTTTTGGATCTTGACTGGGTGTGGCATCTTCTAAAAGACTTCTTGTGTCTGAATGGCTACGAACTTGTATACAAAACCGCCTTCCTGTCATGTCTTCTACAGTGATTCGTAGGCTCTGAATTTGTATACGCCTCCTGCTTGATGTCTTAGCTTTTGGGGGTGTATCCCTTTGGTATCCTCATAGGTCATTCGTCGATACACATTCCTGGGGTGACCACTATCTTGCTCTGCTTCTTGATTCGTCGAAGTCCATAGGTCTATCTTGGTAAGGGTGGAGCTCTTAAGAGTTTGGCACTTCCCTCTCTTTCTAACAACGGGTCATAGAATTCCTTTTTAACGTACGCCAGATGGCTCTCTCTGACCTGTCACACGAAGGGAACGCCGATTAATCATAGGCGTTAATGAGTTGGCTTCCAATTTCTCGAAGATGCCTGGGAGATATCGCTCATCGGCCATTAATCTCCTGTCGGTCACTAATCGCTGGTATGGACAGAGGTTTTTTGGGGGAGATGAAAACCACATGGCTTTAGGTCTAAAAGCCTTAATGTTTTTGGGTCGAGTCCAAGAAAACGATACCTTCGTAAAATTAATTATTTTCATTCTCTTATCCCTCTTTCTTTTCTTATTATCCGTGCCTTCTTTCTTTAAGTTCTTTATAAGTTATTGCATTTGGAATAACAACACTGTGCCACTATAACATATAATATATATATATATATATATATATATATATATATATATATATATATATCTATATATATATATATATATATATATATATATATATATATATATATATATATATATATATATATATATATATGTATATATATATGTGTGTGTGCATATATAACATATGTTATATTGTTTATATATCTGTGTACTATATATGTTATTTATATATATATATCTATATATATATATATATATATATATATATATATATATATATATATATATATATATATATATATATATATATATATATATATAAATATATATTCTTATAATGAAAGTTTTATAATGCAATTATAATTTTGGTAATATGATTAATTCAC
>NC_061096.1:3011237-3016237 GCF_015104395.2 Macrobrachium nipponense
GGTACTGTAGATATTAAGTTCAACATCACTCCGGCCCTTGTGTAATTCATTAGAATATAAGACCAGTGTTGAATTAATCACTGAGCATTTGATTTCTGCATGACCCACAGTAACTTTAAGAGACCCACGTGACCCAGGTCGGGGTCATAATTTTGGTGCCAGGTGTGGGGTACGCTGCGAAGTGCTAATTTAACATTAAATTAAGCGATCTGTGGGTCTTGCGAGGTGCGGATTCGGTGACTATTGTTCGGTGTCTATGATCTGAAAATACGCGACGGAGCAGTCATATGAAACAATAACACAAAAGACCAACATCGAAATGATACGTTAAAGCAAAATTTAGCTTGCCTTCACGTAACTAATGCCAAAGTAACAAATGGAAAATAGCGGTGAAAATCAGCGAGCAATATTGCAATACCGAGCGCGAGACGTCATAAAATGGGCGAATACACGCACACACGTGCTGTGCATAAAAAAGCCAACTAGGGTAGAAGAACTGTATGCAGTGTATAAGCGAGGGAAAGACAGAAAGGACGAGTGTAGTATTACTAGAGAGAAGATTTGCACTCCCCAAATCAAAACCAACCAGACGCTGGTTACGATTGCAAGTGGAAAGAGGCGATCATCAGCACAGTGATTAGTAGTGCCTTTGCAGACCATCGGTGTTGCCCAGAAACGGATCAAAGATGGCAGACGGAAATGTATGCCTGCCAAAATTCTTTCCCTCCAAGGGGAAAGAAGGGTGCCTGGAGTCAGCTGTGTGGGCCCGAGAGTACAAGGGAAACCTTGTTGGGCAGCAGGAGGGATACCAGTTATTCCCCCCTACGAGTAGTAGAGTGAGATTGTTGGAGTAGGGAACTCCCCTACCAGACAGCACACCCCCCTCAAGAGTGGGAATGAGTTGGTAGGAAATGTTGGGCACTTTCCTCCTTCCCCTAGCCCTTCTAGTGTTGAGGAGACGGTATCCACCTTCAGGATGGATGGGGGAGTGTGAGCTGTAAGCTTCGGTCTGGTATAGGCCAAGCTGTTAGAAGTTAGAATTGTAAGTTAAGAACAGCTGACAGCCGTCGGATGGCGGCTGACGACAGTAAGGGAGTGTAGCGAGACACTCCTCCCCTCCCCTCAAGAGGAAGGGGAAGGCAACGTGGAGAGAGGAAGGAGGGTCAGCTGGGATCCTTCCTTGGTGAAAAGGGAGACTAGGAGAGTAGTTACTGACCAGCGTGAATAATTGTCAGTGAGGATCTTTGTGAAGAATTTAAACAGTTTGGGTGTGAAAATTTGAGCAACTCGCATTGAAACAAGTTTTTTTTATTCACTGTAATTTAAACTTTTTCTTTTTTGTCAACATTAAATTATCAGAAGCCTTTGTGATTAGTTTATTGTCTGTTATGTGCGATTAGAGTGTGTCCTTTTGATTTGAATTTTTAGGTTATTCAAGTAATTTGTCTAAGAAATTTTGTTCTTGTCTGGAATAACGTAAACTATCAACTAGTGATTTATCAATTTCTTTATTTTAATCAGATTTGTGTTAACTGAACCCTTGTGTGATTTATCAGTGAATGCAGTTCAAGTAATTTAATTACAAATTTTTCTTATTAGAGTCAATGAGTAGTAAGCAGCTCACTGATATTGCTTGCCTAATGTTTTGTGGAAATTGTTGGTTTTTTTTTTTTTTCATTTTTGTTGTCGGTTTTCAAGTCCTCCACCTCGAGGGTAGAACACCAAACCCTCCCCCCGCCCCCCCCTTCTAGAGCCTCTCCTCAATAGCCAAAGTGGTTGTCAGAGAACACCACCAATAGTGTTTAATGTTAAATTTATTGTTATTATTATTAGTTACCTGGGTATTGATCTCTTTGAGATTCTCGTAGTTAAACGTGATTGTTATTCTTTTCAAGTACTAATGATACGAGTCCATTTATGACCACTGTTCAATGCCCAGGGTTAGCTAAAAAAAAAAAAATAAATAAATAAATAAAATAAAATAAAATAATAATAATTTTAGTTAAGTAATAACACAGAAGATAACGGCATTACCAAGGACAATGCCTATCCATTGCCCTCGATCAAAGAGCTTTTGCTTAGAGCAAAGGAGAGTAAGTTTTTTCGCCACATTGGATCTCAAGTCAGGCTACCCTTGATGAAAGTAAAGAGAAAACGGCCTTTATAGCGAATAATCAGCTATAGGAATATAATTTCCTTCCCTTCAGCTTAAGAAATGTTCCAGCTCATTTTTTACGAGTAATGATGTCAGTTTTAGCCTCTTGTCCTTGGGTTTTTGTATATTTAGATGATATCATTGTAGTTGGCGCTACTGTAGAGAAGCATAAAGGTAACCTGATACAAGTTTTGGAAGCATTAAGGAGTCATGGGATTTAAATAAATTTAGAAAAATGTAAGTTTTTCCAGGCCGAAGCAGAATTTTTGGGGCACCTAGTAGCTTCCAAAGGCCCTAAGCCTTGTGCCGATAAAGTTGTAGCAATTAAAGAATTTCCACGACCAAAGCTTGTGAAGGATGTTGCCAGCTTCCTCGGACTCGCGGGTTACTATCGGAAGTTCATTAGGAACTTCGGACAGATAGCGAGACCGTTAGATGCATTGAGGAAGCAACCTGATTTCCAATGGGGTGAGAAAGAGGAAGAAGCTTTTCAGAAATTAAAAGATGCCCTAATGAGTGACAAACTCTTGGCTTATCTGAGGTTCGATCGCCCCTTTTTTAGTGACTACAGACGCAAGTGATATTGCGATAGGAGGAGTAATCTCTCGGATTGATAATGAAGGTAATGAAAGACCATTTTGTTTTGCATCATGCGCATTAAAAGGGTCAGCTTTGGCGGTCTTATGGTTGCTGGAGAGACACCGCTATTTTTTGCTGGAACACAAAATAAAGATTTTCACAGATCATCAACCATTAACGTACCTGCTGAAGAAGAGTGAGATTACAAATCGCCAAGCTCGATGGATCAAGCGATTTTATAGTTTGACATCGTAAAGATTGAACATATTCCAGGGAAAAGTAATAGGGTGGTGGATGCTCTCTCCAGGAACATCATAAGAGTAACAACTTGTGCTGCAAGGCACAAGGAAGAACAACAAAAGAAACCTAGTGACGTTGGTGGCACACGCACTGCAGCCAATAGTGCCAGCAACGTTCCAACAGTTCCGAACAATGGCAGTCAAGCAAATGTAAGAGCGACGCACAGAAAACGGGAATCTCGCAAGCACTCTCAAATGAATGGGAGTGCCCAAGGCGGTGGCTGGTTGAATGCAGGTGGAACTCCGTCCGGGGGATTCCAGAATAAATGCCTGGAGAATGAAAGTGTGGTTGATTTTTGCGGTTGGAGTGTGCGAGACCTGGTTGAAAGTCAGGGTCTGAAGCCTGGATTAGCCAGATCAATGCTTGTGTGAAAGGTGAGAGCAACGAGTTCCCGAGTATTGTGCAGTTGTCAAAAAACGTGTTCTTCATTGAGGAAGACGTCTTGTTGCGTATATATGAAAAAAGGCCCGAAGAAGTCCGAGCCCGAGCCGTTCTTCCTCGAGCTTTAGTAGAGAGAGCTATACATATGATTCATGTTAGCCCTTATGCTGGACATGTAGGCATAGAAAGATCTCTTAGAAGTGCCGGTGACCACTTCTTTTGGGTTGGCATGCGTAGGGACATAACTAGATTTGTAACTGTCGTGTATGTAATACAATGGAAAAGCAACCTGTTAAGTAGTTTTTTTTTATTGAAAGAGACATCCATTTTATTTATGTAGATCCTTATTCCAGGCATACAGGCATAGAAAAGTCCTTTATCAGGGCACTCGAAGTGGTACTTGTTAAATTATATCGTGGGCATTAAATGTGGTGAGACCACTCCCTGCGGCGTCAGGGCAATACAAGTATTATTGCAAGTTTGTGGATGCATACACGCGCTGCCACCCACGGATAGGATGGTGGCTAAAACTTGCCTGTTGGGGACCATATCATGTGAAAGAAATTAATTGCAATACTGGCTTACTCCACTTAAATGTACTGGAAGCACAAAGCGAGAAACACCTGTCGCACACCGTATGTCAAGACATTTGGTGTACCACACCAACCAACTAGTACCCCTGTACCCGAGGTTGGCTGGGTACCTGGGAGAAGAGCCAGTGAGACACACAGGAGCACAGGTGGGCGCCAGGCCGAGAGCACAAGACAATGTTCCCGAGCCCATGTCATAAGTAAATGCTATTGCAAAGTAAATGAAAGGGGTCAGTGATCAGAGTCTGTAAATGCCAACCCACGTCTTTGCCTAGGATTCAGAATCATACCAGTTGTTTTATTTTTCTTTTATTTTTTGATATGTCGGTCAGATTGTAATGTGTCACGAATTTATGTTGTTTTTATTTCTTGTCCAAATATATTTTGGGAACAAATGTTATTGCCTGTGAATCATATTCTTGTGTTGTAATTTCTTGTGTATTGCTGTTGAGTTGCTTATGTACGTTATTTTATTATTATGGTTAATTGTTTTTATTTTGTGTTAATTTTGCCGCGACCCCGATTCCATACTATTTTATAATTCATAAATTACACTAATGCTTGTAAAAAAAAAAATTCAGATTTTCACAGATGATGAATTTTTTTGGTTGTGTCTGAATTTCCAAATTTATTTCTATGTTTCTTATATGATATTCTTAAATGTAAATTGATGTTCTAAGAGGATTCTTTTATTTTCGTGAAATTCCACTGCATTATTTTTGCTCTGTGTATAAATGTCTAAATGATGTTTTTGTTATTTTGAGGAAATTTAATACATTGACGTGATGCATGGTGATTAAGAATTGATGCCATGTGTCGTGATTGCCAAGGGCAGTGGCTGAATGTGTGAAATTTTCTCTCAGGTTGAGAAGAGCGTCTCCTCCCCCCAGCATCCCCCAAAAAGTTTGTTGGTTTTTAGCGTCACCTATAGTTGGCACCCATTGGTCCATAGACCTAAGGAGAGGTGCCGGAGCCAATCACATCCTGGAGGGAAA
>NC_061096.1:3021237-3143737 GCF_015104395.2 Macrobrachium nipponense
TGACTTGTTAATCATTTTGTTCTATTTTATATTCAACTGCTTTGGGTAATAAATAGTATATTTTTATACTTACAAGATCTTAATAGCCTAACGACATAGTTGCAGACAGAGGGCACCATCGACGACAGGTAAGGGTTTATGATTTGTGTAGTTTAATAAAAAGGGGGGTAAGAGTGGTGGCAGGCGGTTTAATAGGCTTTTTATATATCTTATAAGCTGTAGGTACGCTAACGAAGAGACTGGTGACCAGTTAGACATAGGGAGTCTTTTCTTTTTTGGTAGGAAAAGGGGTTATTAATCATGTCAAAGGCAACTCGGGGCTCTTTTTGCTGATTCAATGGGTCGGACAGAGAGAAGCTGTTCGTCTCTCGGGCTAAGTCAGTATCAGCTTCTTGGGGTTCTAGAATAACAGTGTTTTAAAACGTGAAGAGGAAAAGTTTAATTTTCGACGTATTAAAGTGTTTCGCAAGTGCAATAGTTAACAGTTCACGTATATTTGCAGTGCATATACGAATTCGGTTTCCAGTCATATGAAGATGTGAGTGTATTTTCAAGTTTTCTTTCTTATTTTCTTCTTTTTATCTTTCATATTTATTTTTTTTTTTGCCTTTTTGTTGTTGTGTATGTTCCTTGTGTTTGTTTGTGGCGAATTTACTCGAGCGGAGATTTTGTTGAGAGTCACGCCTGAGAGAGAGAGAGAGAGAGAGAGAGAGAGATGATGAAGTTGATGAGAGAGAGATGAGAGAGAGAGGAGAGACAGAGAGAGAGAGAGAGAGAGAGAGAGAGAGAGAGAGAGAGAGAGAGAGAGAGAGCTGAGGACTGAGATGGCTGGTTGCCAGGGCGAATTGATTGGTAAGCGTTTTGCCTTTTTTTTCTTTTTCTATCCCCTCCCTATTTTTTTTTTTTTTTTATTGTTGCTTTCGTGGGGAAATATACTGGGCGTGGGGCGCGTTTGCCTTTTGTTATCCATTATTGGGGGAAAATTTGTGTTAATCTTTCTTGATTGGGTTTGGTGTATATAAATACATTGATGTTATTGAGATCGGGGAAGCTTATAGAACAAAATAGCTTTCGGAAACAGAGAAAAATGGCGGACACTAAAAATACCACAACGCTACTACATCATGTAACAAACGTAAGTGCAGGCGTAAGTCCATTCAGAGGGATCGTAGATTGCGTATTATCACAGCCTATACAAATTTTTATTGAAGGAGTTAATAATTATTTAGCGGGAAAGAATATATTAGACTATGTAAAGGCATTTAGAGAGGTGAAAGCTTTGCTAGATTTCAATAGGGGAGACCTCTCCCACCGTTCCAGGAGTTTCCAATTTACAAAATGTTGTACCTGGACGGACTTGCAAGCATTTTTGAAAACAGTGTATGGCTCAAAGGAACACGGAGATATGGTGAGGGACCTTCCGGGTCTTTATAAACTACGGAAGGGCACTAATAGCCTCATAGAACATAGTTCAAAACTGTTTGACGCAGTGGCGGATTGGGTAGGAAAATTGAAAACATCTAAATGGGTTACAGGGGATAATCTCTCTCTAGATAATATTCATAAACTGATCTATTTTTCCCTGCTCTTGCACGAGGTACCGGATGCGATAGTGGATAGCTTTGATGAAAAAATTGAACCTACTTCAGATGAAGAATTACTTTATACCCAAATAGAAAAACATAGGTCTAAATGTCCCACTGTAGATAGCACAATTTTTAATGGGACAGGCCCGAGGGATAGAGTACAAAGAGATACAGAATTTTCTCCTCCTCGTCTGTGCGCAAAAGTTGAGTATAACAAAAGATTGATCGATCAAAAGCAACAGCAGTTGCGCTGTTTCAACTGCAATAAACCAGGGCATCCAAAGAAATTGTGTAGGGTTAAATATTGTGGGATGTGTAAAAGTACTGATCATTATTGGCAGTCTTGTCCGTCTCAGATACGGAGAGATGCGAGACCTACACCTCAAGGTTCTGGTAATTATAATGTAAGAATTTCCCAGGCAGTTCAAACCATAGGGCAAAGGGATCGGCGACATTTTTGGAAGCCCGATCAACAAAAAGGGTACAAGTGATTGGTAAATGCCATTGTGGTCTCGTGGGGGTCGCCCCAGAGCCCAAGCCTATAGTCTATGGAACAGTAGGGGATGTGGATATCCCGGTGTTCATAGACTCGGGGGCTTCAATAAATTTAATGGACTATAATCTGTATCAATCCATGTTTTCCAATTGCCCTTTGCAACCCTCAACGGAGACGGTGTGTGATGTGCAAGCCCATAGATTAAATACCCTGGGTTGTGTTCAAATACAGTTTACTCTCTGTGACAGAGTTTTAACAGAACCATTTTTGGTAATGAAAGGAATTGCGTTGGGCAATAAACTTTTGCTGGGTTATCCTGCTTGTAGAAGACACAAGATTTCGATCCATGCGGGTGCTAATGGGATAACAGTCAGGATACCAGGTATTTTTCTGCCTTATGAGGATGTGAATAGAACGGAGGACATGGAGGTTATTGAAAGAGGAGATGTGCTCGGTGGTATTAATGGCGGTGATACGAGTGTTATGGAGAAAGGTAATATTAAAACACACGTTGCTGATATGGGAAATGATTACGGGGGTTCTATCAGAGTTCACAGTGATAACAATGGTGGTGATGATACTAATATGGATGTTATTTCTGATACCAACAATGCTGGGGATGATACTGAGGGTGGTAATGTGTATGGGGCGGTGGCAAGGGGAGGTACTAACCACAAATATAGAGGTGTTTTATCCGAAGATATTATGTTACTACTAGGTTTGAAGACTATGGTAAAAGTTAAATTGAAGGAAAAGAAAAAACCCACAGACGTGTGTGTTATTGAAAATAGCAAAAAGCTTAGAGGGATTGTTAGCACGGCATCGGTGAACACTGTATCCAAGGATGGGTTTACGTGGTTAGAGTTGCTAAACTGTAATGATACAGTGAGGAGATACCAGAAAAACACATATATATTGGATTTCCAAGATTGGAGTTGTGATAGTGGTTCAGTGGCTATCCTAAAGGAAACCTGAGTTTTCAGAGGCAGAAATGCAATCAAGGAAAAGAACATTTAGAGAACATTTAGCTAATGCGGATTATAGCGAACACGTTGAAGCGATAAGCGGGCTCTTAGCAGAATTTGGGGATACGGTAGCCTTACAAGGTGATAAATTGGGGTTGACTAATGTGTTAGAGCATAAGGTAAATTTGGAGAGTGGCACAAAACCTATTTATATTCCTGCATATCGCATACCTTTCAAAATCAGAGAACAGGTAGAGAAAGAGGTTAATAGATGGGAAGAAGAAGGAATCATTAGACCCAGCGTGTCTCCTTACAGCTTTCCCTTGTTAGCGGTGCCTAAGAAAGACAGTTCTGTCCGTGTATGTGTTGATTTTAGACGTTTAAATGAGAAGACGATCCCTGACCGCTACGCAGTCGCGTGCATACCAGATCCTTTTGTTGAAATTGGAGGACATAATATTTATAGCTCAATTGATTTGGCGCAGGGTTTCTTACAAGTCCCTCTTAGTGAGAGTAGCAAGGAATATACCGCTTTTTCAGTGCCCAAGGGACACTATGAATTTACGCGAATGCCTTTCGGTTTATCGGGCAGTCCGATGACTTTTACCAGGCTGGTGAACACAGTTTTGCATGGGTTATTGGGCAAAAATGTTTTTGTGTATATGGATGACATCCTGATCGCAACGGACACAATTGCGCAACACCTGGAAGTGCTTACAGAAGCACTAAGGAGGCTTAGATTAGAGGGGTTGAAAATCAAGCTAGCCAAGTGCTCGTTCTTGAAAATGCAGATCACGTACCTAGGTCACGTCATATCTAAGGAAGGGGTTAGAGTAAATGATGATAAAGTCAAAGCAATAGCGAATTTTCGCACCCCCAGATCAAAGAAAGAGATTGTCATTCCTGGGTATCGCCGGTTTCTATAGGAGGTTTGTGAAAGGGTTCTCTGATATAGCAGCTCCCCTAACTGATGTGTTGGGGGAAGACGGTCAATTTCAATGGAAGGAACCCCAGGTGGAGAGTTTTCAAAAGCTCAAAGATGCGCTAATGAATCCCCCTGTTTTGAAGTTTCCAGATTTTAGCAAACCTTTTACATTAGTGACTAATGCAAGCTAGGAAGGTATAGGTGCTTGCCTTATGCAAAAGTTCGATGGGAAATTTCATCCTATAGCTTTTTATAGCAGGAAGTTCAGCAACGAGAAGTCCATGGCCACCATAGATAAAGAAGCCTTTGCAATAGTGTCGAGCTTAGTTCATTTTAAAATGTTACTGATGGGAAATAAAGTAGAAGTTCTTAAAGACCACAAACCATTACTAGATCTTTTTAATAAACCCGATTTGTCGCCCAAAAGAGCTCGATGGTTTTAACTATCAGAGATATTGATGCAAAGCTCAAATTTATAGAGGGCAAATTTAACGTTGTTGCTGATGTTCTCAGCAGGAGTTTTCATGACATGGAAGGTTTCCAAGTCGCGCAAGTCACTAGCGAAACCATACAATGGGATATACCTCTCGTAGAGCAAAGGCAAGATGAAGACGAGATTTTAACAGATGCAAAAGCGTTTCTATGAGGGGAATTAGTCAGGAAACGTTATAAGTTGCCTTTTTCGGGTTTGGAGTTAGAAGGTAATCTATTGGTTAGGAAAATTAAATATAAGTTGAGAACCAGTGAAAGTAAAGGAGATACGACACAGATCGTAATTCCGAAGTTCCTAATTCCAGTGGTTTTGGATATAGTTCATTGCAGGTTCAGTAGTCCTCACTTGGGAATAGAAAAAACGTATGATGAGGTTCGTGCTAAATACATTTGGAAAAATATGGGGAAAGATGTGGAAAATTTCGTAAGGAATTGTACGGTGTACAACGCATGTAAGCCTGCAAGCACAACTTCATGCAAATTAGGATCGTATCCTATACCGAGTAGACCTTTTCAGAGAATACATATGGATATCTTAGGGAATTTTTGTGAGTCTAGATATGCGAACAAGTACTTGTTAGTGATAATAGATGAACTTACAAGGATAATAGAAATTTTCCCCCTTAAGCATAAAACGGCCGAAGAAGTAGTCATAGCGTTTTTCAATGGTATCATTTGCAGATATGGCTCACCCGAAGTTCTATTAACCGACAATGGGAGGGAATTTGTGAACAAAACCTTGGAATATTTAGCTGAAGTCATGGGGATACAGAAAGTAACAATTATTCCATACAGGGTAGAATGTTAACTTACTGGTTTCTTTATGGGCAGATTTGGGTTTTCTGTCATTATGACTTGTTAATCATTTTGTTCTATTTTATATTCAACTGCTTTGGGTAATAAATAGTATATTTTTATACTTACGAGATCATAATAGCCTAACGACATAGTTGCAGACAGAGGGCACCATTGACGACAGGTAAGGGTTTATGATTTGTGTAGTTTAATTAAAGGGGGGTAAGATATATATATATATATATATATATATATATATATATTATATATATATATATATATATATATATATATATATATATATCATATATATATGATATATATATTTTTTTATATATATATATATATATCATATATTATATGGATATATATATATATATATATATATATATATATATAGTATATATATATTGTTTATATATATTATATATATATTATATATATATATATATATATTAAACTATATATGTATAATATATATATGATATATATATATATATATATATATATATATATATATATTATATATTTATATTATATACATTATATTGTATACTTACGAGGGAATTCATAACTGGAAAGCAAATCTACCTTCGATGGTCCCTTTGAGTGTCACTTTTGTATCTAGCTGAAAATCAATCATTAAGTCTTAGGTGAATTCAAACCCCTGATATACAAAACTATAACCTTTATTTTCCCAAATAGCTAACATAAGGATGGAATAAAATGAATTAAAGAAAATCCCTATTACTCTTCCCATAAAAGCATCATGTATATAATCATCCACTTTACCCTCACATGTCCGACTACTACTTGAGTCTTTTTCAATACACATCATATCCAAGTCTAGAGAATTACTTTTTAAGTAGCGACAACAGAATTCATCTGAAATAAAGAGACCATAATTATCAGACAATGAAATGTTAAAGTTCGTCAATAATATTGAGTGTCACATCACACTCCCCTTCTCTAGAAGTTCAACTTAATGTCACTACATAAAATATATAACTTTTCAAAATCATTTTCATTTTACCTTACAACAGATCTCCAAGTGCCTTCATCTATGGCGAGTTTCCAAACTTAGTGAATATCGGATAATGTCCCCTTAATCGCCTCACTAGGGTTTTCTTATTCTATCTATTTTTCTTACAAAAGTACATATGTACGTTGACCGACAGATGTACAGATACACACCTCAAGTCTTTTTCCGCCCCTGTCTTCATGCGTTTACCGTTTCTCATGTCCACGTCTTATCTAGCACACATATCGATGAACTGTAGTGACCTTTCCTTGCCGGTTTACCTCATCTCTCCACAATCTGGTCATCATGTTTTCAACTTGTGTCTCATATCAGCATCTTGATGAATTCACTGTTTTGCACCTATCTCTAAACATCAAGCGCTAAGGTTATCAACATGTAAGTGTTTCATGAACACCCATGTCGATGAACTGTAGATCCACCATTTTCCAATAAAGGAAACATAGCCGCTTCCTCGTTGCCACACTTGAAAAATATTTTGTGACTCCCATGCAAGTGCCTCCTGCACCCACCTCGTAGAAGTATTGTAGGCTCCTGATTTGTCCCAGAATTTTATCCTGAGACAGCCCATCAACGATATCTCGTCCCTGCAATGGCGACCTGTGACCTCGTCACCTGTGTGAAGACCCAACATCTGGTACAGTAGATCCTAAGTTGTTTTTGCTGTGACCAATCGTGTTAGCTTGGGAATTCTCTAAAGTCATCGACAGGTCTACATGATATTATAAAAAGTCTTGCTTTAACACACGAATCTGTCATGAACTAACATACCCAATCTCATAGTAGATTATTAAAGACTGAAGTTCCTCACTAAATAAACATGGTCTTTATCTATTGACCCCTTTTAAACTTACTGAGAGAATTTTTATTCCATATCTGACAAGTATACCATCAAAACCTCCATAATGTTTATGCAGCTGGTACTGTGCAATATATGAGTTACATAATGTACATAAAAAATTACAATGGCAATGAACAGTTCATACAGTTGAAGCCGTCTGCGGACCGCTCCACTCGGTCTCATAAGATGCAACAACAGAATACCTAGCATAACCCTAACACCTTCAAATCTAATCCCAATGTGCACTTTTTCATAGTTCACCTCTCAACTAATAACAACATACACTACACTGAATTGTCTTTTACCCATTCCAACCTTCTCTTTCTCTGTACAACAGCAGTTTTCCTTTTTGGTCGTATCTCGACTTCGTTCACTGTCTCACTCACTTCATCCCTATCACTATCTGTTTAAGGTGCGTCCACATGGTCGAACAATGTCCGATGGACAAACATTGTTACCAATTAACAATCGTCTGCCGGTCGTTACCTTGTGAGCAGAGTAAAAACGTTGGCATACAACCCCATCTGGCACCACTGTTTGTAGTCATATCTACTCCCATCGTTTCAACGCTTATGACATCATCCTGCTTTGCCTATGATATGGTAACAATGTTTGTCCGCCGGACATTGTTTGACCATGTGGACGCACCTTTACGATCACTTATATTGAGTCTTTCAGTCTGTTGATTCAACTCTTCTTCACTATCCTCAGCCTGACTCCCACCATTACCTGCTGTGTAATAACAGTCGTTGCTCTGGTTCCCTTGTTCTCGCTCATTGTCGTGGGTGTTGATCTTAAGAGGAACGATGTGTTGCACTGCTTGTAGGTGCTCCTCGCCTTCGAAGAGTACCTTTAGCGACCTCATTATTCTCCTGCTGTTAGGGTATACTTAGATGGTCTTACCAAGGGACCAATGACTGCGTTTCCATTGATCGGCCTTGACCAACACGATGTTGTCTTTACTCAGTGCAGTCAGGGGTGGGGGGGGAGGGGGGGGGGGGGGGGGGGGGGGGGGGGGGGGGGGGGTGAGGGGGGGGCGGGGGCGGCCTCTCATAGGTCGCGTTGTTCCTGTAGTGACTTCAGGTAACCTTCCCTCCAGTAACATTTAAAACGATCGAGGGTCTCAGTTAGTCTGAAGTACTGTTGGCACAGTTGTTTAGTGGTCTGCGTCTGATGCATGTCCACGTGAGGGACCACTGGCGGTAGCAGACGTACTACATCTCCACAGATGAGGAGCGATGGATTGAGGGCTTCATGCTCACGCATGTCCCCAGTGTACATCAAGGGGTGGTTGTTAACAATAGCCTCAGCCTCCTTAGTGAGGGTTCGAAGCTGTTCTTCATGGAATACATTACGTCGAAGATTGGTAGTCCTTTTGACTACCTCAATGAATCGGCAGCAGATTCTACTATCCAACAAACATGCAGTGTTCAGACAGTCAACATTTCTATCACCGGTAGGGCCCACTGAGGTACCCTCCCATAAGGTGCAACCCCATTATGAGTAGTGAATAGACTAATTCCCTCAATTTTCTCCACGCCAACAATAAAACAAATTTGAATAATCAGCCCCAATTAGCAAATTAACGTGTCATAGTACATCTCCCTTGATTTCTGAATCTGCCATCTGATACCCCTTATCCCTCAAAAACTGACTAACATTCTTCAAGCCTGCATTGCAAATAGGCGTATCTACATCATCATGACTAATTTAGCTTGTAACGATTCTTTTTCCAACAAAAATCTTACAAGCTGTGATATCAAATTCCCCATTTACTGTTGGTGAGCCAAAAAGTGCGATATTGAGTGATACTGTCTGAACAATTAGTAACTCGAGTTTCTGGGCCAACCAAGTAGATATGAAGCTGCGCTGGCTTCCTGTATCGAGGAACATTTGAGGTTTGAAATAATTGGCCGCACGTATGCAAAAGGGCCGTCGCGGTGGGGAGTAAGGTAGCGGGTAATTCACCAGAGGACTGGTTCTTTACATTTTGTTGACTTACACAAGGTTTGTTTTCTCCCCTTTAAATTGCTTCCTCTGATTTATGTTTCAAATTACATTTCACTGGACAGGCGAATGAGTTTTATTCAGATTTCTAACGGGCTTTGTTGTGACATAAGTAGGCGATTGATCACGAATCGGGAAAACGGAGTTTGGTGCAGAGAATTTACTTGATTTTGGCTTATCGCCGTCGTCATTCTCACATTTGAGGTTGTAATGCCTTCCACACGCTCACACACACACACATATATATATAATATATATATATATATATATATATATATATATATATATATATATAAACCATACAAAAATATGTAAAACTTTTATTGACAATAAAGATTTTTCGATAATAGGACAGGTACAAAAAGAAAACGACTTAACAGTACTGCAATCCATTATTATAAAATTGACCCTACCACCGTTAACTCCCAAACGTCATCCATACAATTGTTTATTGCCTGATGGTCTTGATGAGCTGCTTTTATCTGTCTGTATGTTTGTTATTGTTCTCTCTCTCTCTCTCTCTCTCTCTCTCTCTCTCTCTCTCTCTCTCTCTCTCTCTCGTTGTAACTCTATACGAGTACAGTAATATATTTTTAACTTCCTTCTGGGTAGGGTGTCACCAGCCATTTGCTTGAAGTAAATGTTTTAGCAATTATATTCTGAATGTTTTAATTTAATTGTAATTCTGATTTTATTAGTTTATTGATTGCCATGTTCGCTTGTTTGCAGCCTAGAAAATGCAACTATGTGGAGTTGGGAAACGTCGGCATGTATTTCAATAAAATGCATATGGATAGTGCCTTTCCCTGACCCGCCTTGGATTGTTCTTCCAGCTGTTGCTCCGGAAATTGGAGATATATATATATATATATATATATATATATATATATATATATATATATATATATATATATATATATATATATATATATATATATATACATATATATATATATATATATATATATGTGTGTGTGTGTGTGTGTGTGTGTGTGTGTATATATCTAACAATAATTAGTTACTAAAGGAACATCTATGCAAGATTCAAGGTAATCTAAATTAGAAATAGGTAGAGAAAAGCCGTACATCCTGAACTTTCCAGAAAAGTAATTTTGTCCCAGGTGTTTGTAATACATGAATCACCGTTAGAGACGGCAAGTGTTAAGCATATCTCGTCCCATATGTCAATGATTTGTATGAAATAGCCGATGATAAGATGTACAGCTGTGGCTAAAACACTTGTGTCTGAAGTGGATACACGGTAGAAGACAGTCGTCTGAACCAAACAGGAAAGTAAGTACAATTAATATAATATATATATATATATATATATATATATATATATATATATATATATATATATATATATATATCACAATGATATTTGCGGCTTTAAATTTGTGCGTCTAAGAAGATAATGCGTACGATTAACGTTATCATGACTGCATAGTCATTGATTAGAAACTTACAACTCAGATTTCAAGGTGAAGAATGGCTGATTCAAGCAAAAATACAGATCCTGAACTCGAAAGGACTATGTATTGCAGAATCAAATCCATTAATCCATTAATCACCAAGACATACGCACTGCATCCTGGTCGTAATAGATAAATTTTATCATATATTTACCATCTGGATAAAAGTTATTAGAGAAATGGCTTTCTGATTGATGCATGTGTAAAAGAGAATATCAACTGTTACCTGTGTATTAGACCGCAGAGACATGCATTCAAATCCTTCTTAGTGTATATATATATATATAAAAATATATAATATATATATATATATATTATATTATATATATATATATATATATATATATATATATATATATGTATATATATATATATATATATATTATATATTTATATATATGTATATTATATTATTATATATATATATATATACTATATATATATATATATATCACACAATATCCACAGGTGAAAAATAAAAGACAGGGTGTAGGTCCTGGCCGGTTTCGGCTTTATTTTCTAGCCATTGACAAAGGACTGATACATAGTATTAGAATTCACAAGTATATATACTACAAAGACAGTACCGACGAACACACACACAACCATTTGAGACTGCAGATCCACCCACAAGCAGGTGCCTCAGTAAAGGGTCCGAACTAGGACCGAAAGTACTTGGCTATCTCGCTTTTTAATTTTTTCCTTTTTGGCAAAAAACCTTTATTTATACATAGCATCATGTTTTATATACTTCGTGATCAAGTTATTCATATATATATATATATATATATATATATAGATATATATATATATATATATATATATATATATATATATATATATATATACATTCTTCTGGTAAAACAGGATATGTCCCAGGTATAAAAGACCCATTGAAGCACTCTGGTTTAAAGCTAAGGACTATATTTCAGTGGACTGACTCCCACCCTTATCAAGTAGTGAATAACAGAAGAAGTTGCATTTGTGAAATATAGTGGGAGATATGCCCTTAGGTGATGCCTGGGGTCACTGCTAAGCTGAAGTTGGCTCTGTCAACTGTCTTAATCCGGTTCATTGTTGCGTTAAGGAAGATATTGTTTATATGGTCAGAGTCCCAGGCTTTATCAGTGAAGATTCTACCATATGACATTTGTATCGACAGCTGCTTTTGTATAAAATTTGGGATGAGTTCCAATCCATGATACGGTTCGTGTTATTTATATGATGAAAAATTGTCAAACTATGTTGTCCATATTCTGACTCAGCGCTCATGATGAGTTAATCTTTCAGAGGGAGATTATCTTCAGAATCCATTGTATGACTTATCACAATCCCTAAAGGGGATTTCATAGACCCCTACATCTTTAGAAACTGGTTTCTGATGAATGTTAATTAAGGATTTCCCCAATGTATTTAGATAAGTGAAGATGAAAGGGTTAGGGTGGCCTAAGGTTTGTGTGATCTCTAATAAATTATCCACGTGAGGGATTATGATTTTGTTTGTGAATTTTTCATTTTCTTTGTTTTCTGTGTGTTTGTAAAAAATGCTCTTTGCATTATGTATGTATGGCTTTTTCTGTTATGTCCTTGGGGTATTTTAACAAGATAAGTTGATTTCTGATTGTTTCAAGTTCTTTGTTAAGAAAATCTGAGAAACAAATTCTCAGGACTCTAAGAAATAAGTTACTTGCTATGCCGAGTTTAACTGAAATGTCATGATAGCTATAAAAATGTATGTATGAAGATGAGAATGTCGCTTTCCTGAAGACAGTGAATTTATAGGTGTTATTAGTTATGATGATTAAGACATCTAAAAAGGGGATGCGGTTATTGTTTCCCCATTCTACTTAAAATTTTATGCTCGGAACCAAGGAATTTAATTTTTGTAGAAAGAAATAAAAATCACCCCTTTTGTTTTTCCAGTATGTTAAGATGTGGTCTACATAATGAAGCAAAATCATATCTGCAGGTTTGATAGGGTTTATGATTACTGTTTCGAAGTAGTTTGCTAACACAGGACTGAGTGGACTCCCCATACTGAAACCAAATTTTTTATGGCAAAAGTTATCACCAAAGGAAAAGACTTTAATAGTGACGCAGAGCTCTACAAAGTTACATTACTTTATTCAATTCTATGGGAAAGTGGTCAGCAAATGGCTCAAGTTTATTTTTGAGTTACGTTAATACATCTTTTATGAGTTCTTTTGTCAAAAGGGAGTCTACTTCTAGGCCGAGAAGGTTACGTTATGTACGGGGATATTTGCCGACCTAAATTTGTTGCAAACGTCTACTGTATGTTTTATTTGAATAGGGGAAAAAGTTCCTAAAAAGGGGGACAGTAACTCTGCTACCAATTTTGAAATTCTGTGGTTAAAAGTTCCAGCACACGAGATTATGAAACAGAAGGGAATGTTATCTGTGTGAGTTTTGGGGAGGCCATAGAAATAAGGTAATTTGGGATTGATTGCTTTAAATTTTTCCAAATTTCTATGTTTTTCTTACTTTTAGCAATGTTTTTGATTTTTCTGAAGACATCTATTAGGACATGATGGCTCGGATTTTGTGGTAATTTCTCATAGGTACTTGTATCATTTACAAATTCACTGATCTTTTCTAGGTAGAAACTCTTGTTCAATAACACAATTTTTCCATCTTTATCTGATCTAGTAATGACAAGACAGATGTTGTGCTGAGCCTGACTGATGGTTTTTCGGTGCGTATAGATGTCATCCTTCATATTCTTGATTTTGTGGTAATTTCTCATAGGTACTTGTATCATTTACAAATTCACTGATCTTTTCTAGGTAGAAACTCTTGTTCAATAACACAATTTTACCATCTTTATCTGATCTAGTAATGACAAGACAGATGTTGTGCTGAGCCTGACTGATGGTTTTTCGGTGCGTATAGATGTCATCCTTCATATTCTTGATTCTCTCTTCAAGGAATGTGAGATGGCAGAAATGGATAATAGCCGGATTCTAAATTTGTAGACGTTGCATCAGCTCTAACTTGCTTTTCACTTTATTCTGCAGTGTTTAAGAGCAAGTTTGAACTGCGCTCTCGCCTGTCTCATTAGCAACGCAAAATGTCCTTCCCTTGGGCTACCATTTTGCCTCAACAGTAAAACCATTTCTCATTAATACATTAATATGTATGTAGATCTTTAACCAAGTCATTCCAGCCAGGTATATCGTGAGAAGTGCCTTGACGAATGATAAAGGTAGCCCTGCTGAAGGCAAGCATAGTGGAAATTATGTCCGAAATGAATTCTTTCAGATCTCCTCTATGGTGGTCATTTCTAAATTGTGTTAGTTCAAAGTAAGGTGTCTGCCAATTGAACTATTGACAGCAACCTGGTTTCCATGGTCACCCTAAAGTATCTGACTTTCTGTTGGTTTTTAAAATTCTAGTTAACAGCAGGTAGGTGATCAGTTATGGGATTCATGGTAGTGATGGGTGGGCTACTGAATTACACCTGTAAAGGGATGTGATCATAGCCGGTTGCATGATCATAGAGAATGTTGCAGGTCACAATAGAATCATGAAGTTGTGGAGACATGATGCAGTGGTCTAGCCAGGAGGTTGTAATTGTGTCCATTCTATTTTATAGGAGGAGGGAGAGAGGAGCATTACATTGCTAATTTGGAGAGCATGATTTTGGCAGAAGTGAGTATGTTCATTATAAAATTGTTTAGTGGGGTGAGAATTAAGGTCCCCTGTCATACAAATATGATCAGCAAGAAAATCTTGTATAATACTGTGTAACTCCCCTAGGATCATGCAGTATTGATAAAATTATTATTATTTTCCCAGGGTGTATAATATTAATTATTAGGATCTTAGAGTCCCCTACTGTCATTGAAGCCCCAGCAATCTATCACTCCTGTAGGTCATCACATTTACCATATTGTCTAACATTTTGTGCCACAGGAAAGAAAGGCCCCCCTTTCTGGCGACTGGGGATGATTTGGCCTGTAACTTGCATTGATAAGGTTGAGAAAGCTCCGAAGTTTTCATGTTCTGTAGTGCAGATGACAAGGTCATGTGGCCAGAAGATTGTTTCTTGCAGTGCAGTGATGCCTTTGAAGTTTATGCAGAACATGTCTAGGAGAGGAATGTTCTGCTTGAGGCCAAAAATATTCCAACAGATTATATCTAATCTATCCATGGCAACTCACGAAGATGGGAGATGAGTGAGCTGATCATTTGGGTGGATGGGGGTTTACCCAGCAAGGGTGGGCAGCCACTAGCTGTGGGAGGTTGGCCGGCACTAGTGGTAGAAGGCAAGCCTGTGCCTAAAACCCTGCTTTGCGGTGTCAGTAAGTTCCTCTGGTGGGGGGGGAGAGGCATTGGTCTCGGGTTAGGTTATATCTTGTGACCTTTATATTAGGACCGAAATTCTCACCTTTAAGAATATTGAGGTGTTGAAATAGGCAGGTAATCCTATAAGACACCTTATCTTTAATTGTGCACGGAGTTGTGGGAGATGAGGAAGTCAGAGCCTGTGAGAAACTTTACTCTCTCCACTATTGTGTCTAGCTTCACCAATGAGCACAGATTGTGAATCACAACGTGACATCTCTTCTCAGGTTTCAGGCGAGGGGATTCACGATTGTTGGGCTTCGGTCCAGCAGGCAAACAAGAGGTTCTTTTTTCTACTTGCTTGTGTCTGCTGGCCACAATGGGGGATTTTGGGGAGGGGGGTGGGGTGAGATAGGGTTGGGAGACTAATGAGGGCTGGTGATTGTCACTGAAGATCTATCTTCCACTGGAGGCAGTGGGGAGAGAGAGGTGGTTGCACTTCTCTCATGCTGCTGGGAGTAGGAAACAATGGCTGCCACATTCAAAGGAATCTGGTGGTTTGCTGTACAATTGTCTAATGATTCCTGCACTCCTTTGATTGCATCCTAGGTCCGTGAGATATTGATATTTATTTTCACAGTTTTAAGAGTGCCAAGGAATTCCTGATTACGTCCCAGATCCGTGCAAGCTTATCATTGCTTACTCAATTTTTACCAAGTTTTTTTTTTTTTTTTTTTTTTTTGCCATATAGTACACTGCAGATAGGCTTAGATCAGCAGGCCCCCTTGGAGGAAGATTGTAAGGGTCATCAGCATAGATTTCCACTGAGCAGGTCCTTAGCCACTTATTGATGTATGATTTTTTTTACAAATTTGAGGCTTGAGGGACTTGCACAAGGGATAAGAATTCATCTGACCTCTCAAAAGACCCCTTTCGAGCTCAGTTTATAAATAGAAGTTACATGGCTGAGGGCCAAGATGAAAATTCAAGAGAAAACTGTAAGGAAAACTCTAAGGATCAAATTTAAAGGAGATATATTTACACTTTAGTTACTCTACGTATGCAAGGCGCCACCAAGGGCGCTAATGACTCTCAAGGTCAGACTTAGTACTGGAAACAACTGCTTGTAGCACTGGAACACATGTTCGGAGGGGCTGACGTGTGGGGATTGGAGCGCAGATAAGCCAGAGCTTCTTACAAGGAATGAGAGGTCCACTTCACACAGCAATAATGGATGTGGCAGGGTATCTGTAACACAGGATGTTGTTCTATAAACACGTGTGACACAACAAATGATTGAACATGTGTGGTGATGCCGCCTAATATGCAGACTTGTTTAATTTTAATTTTATATTCTCAGGATTCTCTCAGAGGACAAAGAATGACTTCATTATTTCACAGAAAGTTATTGTGTTGAATGGGAGGGTGTGAACACAGACAGATTTACGTTATCTCCCTCAGTAAATATTCTTATCATTTGCTAATACCAGGAGGTATTAGCAAATGATAAGGGAACCTTCAAGGGAGCCACAGCTCTTAACTCAGCGTAGCTTTTAGAACAAGGGAGCACAGCTGTGGGGAGGATTGACAAGGACTAATGATGAGCAATTGTACAGGCACAAGCACAGGAAAATAACAGAAAGAAATACAGGAAAAGATACAAAGAGACTACCAACTAACTACCATACTTTACCATGAATTTGGCCATTGAATTCCGTTTCTCAAGGGCGCTAATAGAGGAGGGGGACTTCGTCCAACTTTGTTTGGCAATGGTGCAGGGGGGGCAGCACGTGGAATACAAGGGTACAACAATGAGGCCCGTGTTGGGGCCGCGTGCTGGAGACTGAGTGAGTGAGCAAATGAGTAAGGCTTTTATTGCCTTGGTTTTTCCCTCAGGCGAATTTCAGATTAATTCCGAATTTGGGGGCGGTCCTCAGTCATTTTCTGTTAAACGGGAAAAGTGGCAGCAAAGAGGTGAAAGGAGAATATGAATTGGAAACTCACGGAGAGAGAGAGAAGGTATGTCTTGTGCCTATTCCTTTGTATTAACGTTACTCAACTGAATGGTAAAATGAATAAAATCATAATTATGTTTCCTTGTGAGAGGACAGGTTTTTCATGGATATCTCCAGGAGAATGTTTTCTGGTGTCAGGTCTTTGCATCGTGTATATACAATGCTAATTTCTTCACCAGAGAAGGCTGCACTGACAGATTGTATAGCAGACTTGGCAGTGGAACGGTTCGATTGGTACTGTATAAAGTAAAGACAATTGTTTGGGAGTATGGAACTTGTGTGTTTGGTACAGGTATCAGTAGGTGCCAGGGGTCACTGTGCAACGGTTGGAGGTTGGTCAGATGACATTTTTGTAATAAATGGAGGGCAAAGCACTAGCACATACATAACACTCTTTTACCCATTTCCCAGGGCCAATAGGCCTCAAGTAGCTGTAATTTGAAAGATTTCGAAAGGTACTGATTGGAGCAGAACATAGATTAATATATCTGCAATTATACACCACCATCCGGCTTACAAGCTGGGTATTATGTAGAGCCATTATTAACTCATTGCCTTCTATAAGAGATATAAACACCAAGGGTGGAAAACCCTTCTTTTTTTGGTAAAAACTGCGAGAGGCCTCCAACACACACACACATTACACATGGTAGTTCCTATGACATTAGGACCAGAGCAGTTTGCAAATTTGACTTCGGAGAAGGCGGACTCTGCATGAACTGTATTGGACACTAATGCTCAAATGTTGGGAAACATTGTCACCTTAGGGCATCCAGATGCTTTGCAGATACAAATTCAGAGGTGTGTAAGCCCCTCAGTGATAAATGTACTGGATGCAGTGTGGCAATGTATCTGGAGATCTGTCTGTAGCTACGGGATTCATGGAAAGGCTACCTGGCCTGAAAAATTTGTTAATAATTTTTAAAAATTATTTTGAATTCTCACTTCTTATTCTGGTTTCTTGAAAACACTTTGGCTACACTCAGCAGTATATTAATTTGTAGCTCCAGTGGAATTGACAGTTAAAACAGCACTATTGTAGCACTTTTATTTATCCTTCCTTGAAGACTGAAATAAAGCACTTGGGATATATGAAGAGTCACCAGTAGATTTAACAGTTGGACAGGTTTGGCTGGTACACCTCGGTCTGAGCAAAGTGCACCCTTTTACCCCTTATTGCGCTGCGAATTTTTTTTTTTTTTTGTAGCCCCGCCCACCACCTCAGCCATCTACTATCTGTGTTTGGTTCCGGTTTGTTTGATTCATCGTTAAACTCGATGTTCGGAGTATGAGTGTTATACCTACGAATATGAAGTAGCTACAGTCACATTTTTATTATAAGATAACTGTTTGTGTAATTCGTAAAAGCTTCCTTAAATATATTCAAACCTATAATATATATCACTTCCTAAGATTGCTCTGGTGGGACCAGGTAGAAAAAGCAGAGTTGTCACGTCTATGAAAATGGGAAGTCCTTTAAAGTGCTTTCTGCACAGATAATCCTTCTTGAATATTTGCTTAAAACCTTGGTAGTCGAGGAAAAGGGTTTGCTTCTTACCTTTTTAGTTAATTTCTTTTATATCATTTTCATTCAGATTTTATTCATTCCTTCCCAAAGATACAGATTTATTTGACCATTCTTCGTATTAATGGTTACAATAAATGCTACAGTATAAGATTTTGGTAGTACTGTATATGAAGCATCTTTAAATACTCATATCTTGTGAAAACCAAAGAACTTTAACAATCATGTTTATTTATTTTTCATCAATACAAAGCTTATGCAAAACATACAAAAACTTTTTTGATATAAGGCTTCATGAAATATCAAGACCAGTTATTCGAAACCCATGTTTAAAATAACATATACAAATGCATAATCCATCCATAATTTTACTCATACAGTGTCAATAAAATTCTGTTTCTTAAAGTATCAAGACATTTTCTAGAAAAAATCGCGCTTATACGACACATTTATTGACAATAAATAAACGATAGTTTTTTCAGAACACCTGTTACAGGACTTAACTGTTGTTTCCTTGGTTTCAGGTGATAGGTGAAGGCCTTTGGGCTGTCCTTACAGTGGCTGACATAGAGAGAGTATCATCTAATGAAGTGACAGCTACCTTTTAAAATATCTTACATAACTTATGACCCCTATAGCAACGACGGCCAAAAAATATGCCACACTTTACTATTGTTAATATAACTTAGGTTTTAACCAAAGATACATTGAAAATTCCGTAGTACATAAAGCATTACATTTCAAATCATGAAAACTATTTTAATAAACTCCAAGAAGCTAATATGATTATCAAAAAACGAAAATTAGCGGCGTATCATATCTGTACCAGCCACACCACAGGTAAGACAATTTACCAATACTGTTACCGACCTCACAGTATAAAAAATGAAACACATCACCCATACCATGCAGACACACCCAGTCCCCTACGTTGCAGGTGACATGGCCAGATCGAATCACCTCAACGATGTTACAGAAATCTCAGAAATAACACTTTTATTTATGTTTACTCCCTTTATATATTTGGACAATCCATTTCCGTGGAACAAAATCTGAAGATTAAGAATAAAGACGAATGCAATTGATAATTGATGCAAGTAATGATTTTGCTTATACTGAGTTTAGTTTGTTCGCCAACAATGCAGTTTCCTATGCGATGTGGATGAGAAGCACTTCTCATCAGTAGATGACCCAGCCCCAAAAGTCCATGCCCCTGTCAGCGTGATGTTGTGTAAAATCAAGACTTCCCACCTTATGTTGCTCCGTCAAGAGCTCCTTCGTTTCTGGAGTTCTGTGGTGAATCCCGGCAGCGTGGAGTCTACATCGTACTGTCATCGATGACACCTCTAATTCAAGGTCTTCATGAATGACCTCGGCGTTGGTTAAGGGTTGCTCTCGAGCCGCCATGACATGGCGTCATCCTCAGCTAGGGTGGTTTCCCGTGGACCCCCTGGCCCAGCTAAGACAGCACAATATCTAAACGTTTAACTGATATTTTGTATAACATTGCAATCAATTCTAGATTCTTGGAATTTTGTACTCTATGGATTGATCATGATTTAGTAAACATGGCTGTATATTATTGGCTTCAAAAGCATATCAAACTAGAATGTGATTACATATTCCACAATATTCTCAATTTGGTTAGTGATTATTAAAACTGTAAATCATTCCTGAGCCATCACTGAAATGACATTTAACATATAACTATATCTATCATAAGACGCACAGTCACTGTGAGGGGTGGGCACAAATAAGTCTTATAGGCCTAATTATGCCGAAACAACTCAATCGACTATCTAACTTTGTTCAAGGTTGAGGTCGGTAAGGGCCAACCACCCACTGGTGTGGAATTATGGAGGTGCACCTGAAATATTACTGTGGTATTGGAATGGCTGTGGATACTTGTAAGTAGTCTAACCAAAATTATAATAGAGAGACGAAATAGATTTAAGAAAGAAACTTTCACATTAAATAAGCAAAAAAAATAAACATAAACAAAGTACCATAGAACATAATTTCTTCATATTCTCCAATTCAGCATCAACAACTTACACAAGTCGTTCAAGTTGCCACTCTCCTCCCACCTTCTTATTCACATCTGTACTGTGGTGGGGGACACCAACATCACATCTGTCCATTCGATTCATTATGAGTGGTTATGAAGTCTGACCCATTTATAAATCCTGCTGACAACCTCATCTCTGTTGGGATTCAGACTTTGTTTCGAGTCGAGTAAGACAATAGCTTGTTTCATATATCATTATATCGTTCCTTGATTGTAGGATTAGCCAATAGGGAACATAATCATTATGGTATGAAATAAAGATACTACTGACTCTGATAAGCTGGTCGTGGGATGGTGAGATAGTCTTTTTCACAATTTTGAAAATGCTTATAAGGACTTATTTCCCTCAGTGGTAACAAAAATTAAAATAAATCAACAACCAAGTGAACTTTTAGTAGATTCCAAAATCAACAAAAATGATATTTTTATGATAAAATAAAGTTTCACATATACTTACCGAGCAGTTACATAGCTTATAGCTTCTTACCTGCGGCAGTCGAAATTCAAATTGTTGGCGCCAGCGGCGTTGCTATCTTAAGTATAGGTGATACAAGACCCGCCCACATCCGGGAACCCTGGGCACTGCTAGCCTTCTACCGTCAATTTTCGTTTAGCCGCCACGTCCATCTGTGGGGAGGTGGGTGGGCTTTGATTATGTAACTGTTCGGTAAGTATATGTGAAACTTTATTTTATCATAAAAATATCATTTTCACATAAGTGACTTACCGAACAGTTACATAGCTGAATCCAAACTACCCGGAAGGAGGGTAGATGGACTACATAAAAATGACAGTAAGACCACATTAAACAGCAAATGTTGCAGTACCCTACCTTGTGAGAGAGCAGCTGCAGGAGAATACTGCCTCTGGTTGGCACTCTCATCACTCGTAGGAGACGTGGCAGTATAGGCCAGGGTCGTTCCTACTTAGTGGGATTTTGTAACCATGGACAAGACCGTTGGTTGACAAAATATTAAAAAACAGATAATGCCCTTGCCCTGGGCTTCAAAAACCAGATAAAAAACAACAGACCATCACCTATACCAAAAATAATGACATACTCAAAAGTAATAAATAAGATCTGGAGGTTCTCCAAAGTATTATGAGCCTCCAGTCTGCCCACGACTCAACAACCTATAACAAGGCGAGGAGACAGTAGAGGATAGAAAGTTCCCCTATGTTTCCTTTCCCAACACCATGCCCGCTACCGACAAAGGACCCAATTTACAACAACTATCATAGGTAGCCTCTACATTCTTCAGGTAAAATGAGGCGAACACAGATCTCGATCTCCAAAACGTAGATTGAAGAAAGCGACATATTGTGCTTGAAGCTTAAGGATGTCGCCACTGCACGTATTTCATGTGCTTTCACCTTAAGCACATTTAGAGTCTGATCTTGGACTTGAGAGTGTGACTCCAGTATCAAACTTCTCAAAAAGAACGAAATAGCGTTCTTGGAGAGGGGTTTTGCAGAATTCTTAACCGAACACCAAAGTCGGTCGGAATTACCTCTAACGGATTGTGTCCTTGACAGGTAACATTTCAGAGCTCTGACAGGACATAGTAAATATTCTTCGTCCATCGGACCCACTATATTAGATAATCCCTTAAGTACAAAAGATTTAGGCCATGGGTTAGAGGGAGATTCGTTCTTTGCTAAAAATTCGTTAACAAAAGAACAAACCGCATTACTATTTTTGAACCCCACCTCTTTGTGGATGGCTTGTAACTCACTCACTCTCCCTGCTGTAGCCAATGCGAAGAGAAAAAGTGTCTTCCTCGTTACATCTCTCAAAGACGCTTCACGAAGTGGCTCGAATCGTGAAGACATCAGAAAAGTTAAAACTACGTCCAAGTTCCAGTCCACACTATCCTTCTTGGATACTTTTACTGTATTAAATGATTTAATTAAATCTCCAATATCCTGGTTAGAGGAGATGTCAAGCCCTCTATGCTTAAACACTGAGGACAGCATAGCTCTGTACCCTTTAATTGTCGATACCGACAAGTTCTTAACTTCTTTAAGGTACAGCAAAAAATCAGCTATTTCTGTCACAGAGGTTTTAGAAGACGAGAAATTATGTCTTCTGCACCACGTCCTAAAGACTCCCCACTTCGATTGGTAAAGCTTGGCAGAAGAGCTTCTTCGACAGTTAGCAATAGCCTCTGCTGCTCTACGAGAAAACCCCTTAGCTCTGACGAGTTTCCGGACAGTCTGAACCCTGTCAGTGACAGAGCGGACAAATTCTGATGATACCTGTCGAAGTGGGGCTGTTTGAGTAGCCGAGGATACTGAGGAAGAAGTCTGGGATGGTCTACAACCAACTTGAGAAGGTCTGGGAACCACTCTTTCCTGGGCCAGAATGGTGCTACCAGCGTCATTGACACATTTTGATGCGAGAGGAACTTGTTCAACACCTCTCTGATCATTCCAAATGGGGGAAAGGCGTAAACGTCTAGACCCGTCCAATCCTGAAGTATTGCGTCAGTCTTCCAAGCAAGAGGATCTGGAACTGGGGAATAAAAGATCGGAAGTCGATTGTTCCTCGACGTGGCAAACAGATCCACTGAAAGTCTTCCCCAAAGTTTCCAAAGTTCCTGCCAAACTTTGTCTCACAATGTCCACTCCGTGGGAAGAACTTGGTTTACTCGACTGAGTTCGTCCGCCAGTACATTTAACTTCCCCTGTACAAACCTCGGAACGAGGGAAATATCCCGATCTTGAGACCAGAGAAGGAGATCTTCTGCGACTTTGTTGAGGGAGAATGAATGGGTTCCTCCCTGATTCCTGATATAAGATAGAGCGGTGGTGTTGTCGGAGTATACTGCCACTCTCTTTCCCACGACCAAAGGAGCGAATGCTTGCAGACCAAACCAAATCGCCTTCAACTCCTTCATGTTGATGTGATTCAACCTCTCTTTCTCTGACCATAATCCTGAGATCTTTTTGGTTCCTAGGAGAGCACCCCAACCTCTGTCCGAAGCGTCTGAGTATAGTTCTAGGTCTGGGTTCCGTAATGTCAGGGAGACACCCTCTTGCAATCTTTCCCTCGACATCCACCATCTCAAGTCCTTCTTGATCTCTTCCGACACTGGGAACGAATATGTGTCTGGTTGAGACTTCCAACACCAACTCGCTTTGAGAAAAAACTGAAGAGATCTCATGTGAAGACGACCCAACTTTACAAACGTCTCTACTGATGATAACGTCCCTAGGAGACTCATCCATTCCAAGGCGGAGGAGGACTGACGGTTCAGGAATTGGCTCACTTTTTTGAGGCAAGATTCTATTCTTTTCGGGACAGAAAAACCCGAAAAGTCTGAGAGTCCAGAATCATCCCCAAATAGGGGATCTTCTGGGAAGGCACTAATTGAGACTTCTCCAGGTTGATGAGAATTCCCAATTGACTCGCTAATGACAGTGTCTTCCGTAAATCCTTCACGCACTGTGTCCTCGAACTCGATCTGAGAAGCCAGTCGTCCAGTAAAATGCTGCATTTATGCCCAACATATGCAGCCATTTCCCCAATGGAGCAAGAACACGAGTAAATACTTGAGGGGCCGTCGAAAGGTCAAAACAAAGGGCTCTGAATTGATACATCCTCCCTTCGAACACAAATCTCAGGAACTTCTTTGAACTCTGGTGAATCGGCACAGGAAAATAGGCGTCCTGCATGTCCAGGGACACCATCCAATCGCCTGGGCGAAGTGCCGACATCACAGGACGATTTGTTTCCATATTGAACTTTGTCTTCAGCACATAAAGGTTCGATGTGCTTACATCTAGCACTAGCCTCCAACCTCCCGAGGCCTTGGGAACTACAAAGAGTCTGTTGTAGAATCCCTGATAACTGTCGAGGACTTCCTCTACTGCTCCCTTCTTGATGAGTGCATTGACCTCTGCTGCTAAAGCCAAAGCCCTCTCTGATCCTGGAGAATATGCTGTTAAGCTGATTGGTGTATCGGAGAGAGGAGGATCTAGAACAAAAGGAATCGAGTATCCCTCTCGAAGAACTTGCACTACCCATTGCTCTGCACCTCTTCGACTCCATTCTTCCCAAAAAAGATGGAGTCTTGCCCCTACTTGCACGTGAAGGAACGGCTTCTCACTTGTCCGAAGGTTTGGGGGGGGGTTTCTTTGAGGACTTGTACTGTGGACGCAAATTAGTCCTGGGTCGTTGCCACTTAGGTTTATTCCCTCGAAAGGGATGCTTCTGAAGAGGAGAAGACTTTGCTCCTGTAGGAGTAGGCTCTTTCGGACGTCTAGAAGACTGAAGAAGGAGATCATTCGTAGATTTCTTTTCTAAATCCGATAGAATTTGTTGAATGGTTTCTTCAGGGAAACGGTGAGATTTACAGAGAGGAGCAAACATGAGAGCCGACTTCTGGTTATTAGTGACTCCTTTAGACACGAAAGAACACCACCTTTCTCTCTTCTTCATCACTCCCATTGTGAAAAGGGCTGCTAATTCTCCCGAACCATCTCTAACAACCTTATCCGCACAGGACAGAACTCCTAACCAATCTGTGGCAAAATCTTCTTCTAAAGACTGACAGTCTTCAATCTTGCGAGCTAAAGAGGCAATAGTCCAGTCCAAAAAACTAAATACCTCATATACTTTAAAAATATTCTTCACCAGATGGTCAAGCTCCGAAGAAGAAAACAAAATTTTAGCTGATGAAAAAGCTGCTCTTCGGTGTGAGTCCACTAAACCGGAGAAGTCTCCCTGGGAGGAGGCAGACACTCCCAAAGAAGGAACTTCTCCAGTTGCGTAGAAGCGATACGCTTTACTCTGAAGCTTAGAAGGCGGGAAAGCAAACGAAGCCTTACCTGTTTCCCTCTTCTTAGAAAGCCACTCTGTTGACTCCTTAAGTGCCTGCTTCGAGGACTGAGAAAGAACCAGTTTAGGTAGACACGAATACGCTGTCTTCCTATCTTTAACGAACATTGAAGGTGGTGAAGACGGAGAAGCAGGTTCAAAGTAATCTGGATAAGTGGAAAGAAAAAATTTAAGAAGACTCGAATAAGCCGACGAATCCTTGTCATCTTGATCCAAAGCTTCCTCTTCAGACTGCACGGAAGCGGAGTCGAAATCAGGCTTATGTTGTACCCCGGTGGAGGATTTCAACAAACTCATAAGATCCTGAAAATGCTCCTTAAATGGAGCTAAGGTAGAATCGTCTAACACTGTAGAAGTCGATGGTCTTTCAGTCGAAGAACGATTCTTTCTAACAGGGGAAGTCTCCGCACAACGAGTCGACACAGGCGAACAACCAGTCGAAATTCCTATCGACTCACGGCGAGGGGAGTCGAACGAAGACTAGCGAATACGCTTCTCTGGACAGTAATACGGAGTCGAACGAGGCGACCGAGCTGAAACTGCGACTGAGACTCGCTTGGGAGAGTCGAGCGATCGTGACTTATCACGAAGTTTCGTCCGAGATCCATTGCTTTTAGCCGAAAAATGCGACTGCGGAAGAGATTCACTAAATATCACATCCGGAGCAAAACTACACGAAGGTTGAGGACTCCAATGCCTCTTAGACTTCTTAACAGGAGTCGGTGACGAATCACCCCCAAGAATCGAATGTCTTTTTAACGGTCGAGACACCAAATCACTTCGCCTTTTGCGCACTGGCGATTGCACTTCCGAATCAGAAGACAGACGAGAATCACAAACACTAATACCTTTCCACATCTTTTTGGACGACACCCGCGAATCGACGGAGTCGACGGCTGACCGTGGGCAAACTCCCCCAGACTCCTTCCGACCTCCAGTATGTCTTCTCCCGGTTGCGGGGGAGCGGGACAGTGACCTTCGTCTGGGAGTCGAGGGGGAACGGACAACCGCCTCCTCAGGCGCAACATTAACACTTTGCACTGCACTAGATTTCACTGTACAATCTACGAAAGCTTTAAAAGACATTCCTAACTTCATAACTGATTCAGCTAACACTTCGAACTTTTTATCCATCTTAGACTCAAGCAAGGCAATGGTGTTGGGTTCGGAAACATGGGCAACTTGAACAGGGGTAATCAAAGGAGAAGTAGGAGGACTATTAATTGGAGAAATATTCTCTAATAAAGGAGAGGCAAGAGAAGACTTATTTGTCTCCGAAGGAACAGGAGTAGTTTCTAACCTATTCTTACTACTAGCCCTAAGAGCTGCCTTCCTCTCCCTATCTTTCTCCATTTTCTCAGCATGCGATCTAACCGCCTTCCATCCCTGTTCATCCAATTCTTTACATTCATCACATGTCACATCCATACCATTACAATTTTGTCCTCTGCATTTAGTGCACTTAAAGTGCGGATCGTGACATAACTTAGCTAATCTTGTTTTGCAGCCAGCGCTGCAAAACCTTACAGCAGATGAACTAGAATCTGACATAATTAGCAATAATGACGAAAAACTGAATAGAGATAGCTAACTGGCAAGAAAAAACCAAAAACTTGTACATCACCAAACAAAAACCAAAATCCAAAATGGCGACGCAGGAGACTGCAGCGAAAATCTCACAGGTGTTACCCCGTGAGCGGCAGAAACGAAAATTGACGGTAGAAGGCTAGCAGTACCCAGGGTTCCCGGATGTGGGCGGGTCTTGTATCACCTATACTTAAGATAGCAACGCCACTGGCGCCAACAATTTGAATTTCGACTGCCGCAGGTAAGAAGCTATAAGCTATGTAACTGTTCGGTAAGTCACTTATGTGAAATAATAAATTTTACGATAATAACGAAATTCGGCCAATCGACATACATGGAACTTCTTACGTATGTGGGACAGGCAGAAATTGGTCATGGAAAAATAGTGCACATATTTTTTCACGACAGTAATCAAGAGATTCTCTCGACACTCGGATGCTCGCACCTGTTCAGGTTCACGTATCTCATAAATTCAGGTTAAGCTGGTTGCTTAATGCTCCCTCTGGATCCTTGTTAGGGGTGACCTTCAACACCGTGTAGCATGTTGCGATTTTATCAGATTCATTGCCCAGATGTTGAAGGCTGATGACAAGATTGTAAAGGACCAAGCAGCGGTTGCAAAGGGTAGGGTTGAATAGACAGGGTCGACTATTTTCACAATTTTATTACAAAAATAAACTATTCGAGATGAAAAAAAAACAATCCCCACATATTACAATGATTTACAAGTCTCATAAAGATATGTATAAGACTAAATAGTTATTATAACTAAGATTCAGCCGCCTGCGGTTGGGTGACAAAAACCAAGTCCCGGAAGGAGGAAATCTTCATAAAAACAGAAAATACTATTATTAATTCCTTCGCAAAAAGACCCCAATATAATAAGTAATACATCTAAAGCAATAATGACCTAGGCAATTCAAATATGAGATGGATACACCACGATAAATCTAATTCAAGCATATCTTACAACTATTAAATTGCTCGATCAGAGAAGAGAGTGCAATCACCTTACCTTACCAAGTCACACCCTGGGGAAGAATGCCTATCCGAGGCAATGTTGGCCCACTTTACAACTTGGTGATGCCAAAATGCGACTCGTTTATTGAGCATCTACGTTATTATTATGAAATGAAAATGTTAAAACTATATTGCATTCAAGGGTCGATTGAAGTTTCATTAATTAAATTCAATTTCAACCAAGGCATTCTCCAGGATTCGCTATAATTTCGGCCTATTTGCCTTGGGCAATTCTTTTGTTACTTATACTGAACACATCGGATAAATTTTGATTCATTATTTACAGAAAGGTAATTTTTTGTTAGTTTAATTCATCCTCTTCTCTGATCAATTTGGTTTACCGCAACCTCTTAGTTGCATAATGCAACTTGCATTCGCTATTTTCGTTACTCACGTAGCTACATCATCAACCCATTGATGTTCTTCTTGCTAAGTAACCTGACGTTGTGGAAGGTTTGTCGTTAAAAAGGGGATCCTACCTTTTTCACGACATAGCACATGAGGTGCATTAGGACATAAGGCAATTTCAATTTATTACAAACACTCATTTTGTTGAAGACGTCTGCGGACCGTCCTTGTTGGTTACGCAAGTCGCAACAACAAAGCGAACTAACCCTAACACCTTGAGCTCCCTTCTCGACTTCTGCACTTTCACAGGTCACCTCTAATTGATTACACATTTCACTACACTAATCTGTCTTTCATCCACTCCGACATTTTCTTTCTCTGTTCCACAGCAGCCCTTCTTGTCAGTCTGTTTCCTAAACCATTCACTGTTCCACTCGTTTCTTCCCTGTCATTGTCTCACTCCCACTTATCTCGTGTCTTCCAGTCTGTCGAGTAACACTTTGTACTTCACTCTCTGGCTGATTCCGGGCACTTTGTCCTACGTTGTCCACTTTCTCGTCCTGGATCTCTTCTTCTTCTTCCCTTTCATTGTCTTGAGTGTTGATCTCCAGTGGGACGAGGTGCTCAATCGACTGTAGATGTTCTTCGCCTTCGAAGAGCACCTTTGTTGATCGTTTCACTCCTTTCTTGTCAGGGTAGACAGCTACAATCCTTCTCAATGGCCAATGATGACGTTTTCGCGGTTCTACTACCTTGACCAGTATGACGTCTGCCACTCGGAGTGTAGTTGGAGTACCTTCTCGGCTATTGTGTCGCTCCTGGAGCGACCGTAGGTAACCCTCTTTCCGGTCACACTTGAAATATGTTTAAAGGTTTCCGTTAGGCAGAAATACTGATGTCTTAGTTGCTTAGTGGTCAGGGTCTGATGCATGTCCTCATGTGGGACCACAGGCGGTGGCAGACGGATCACATAGCCTCATATGAAGTGTGAGGGTGTAAGGACTTCGTCCTCCCTCGTATCCCCGGCATACATACATAAGGGCACGGTTATTGATTACTAATTTGGCTTCCTTAATGAGGGTGCAGAGTTGCTCTTCAGAGAATATGTTTCGTCGGAGGATGGTTGCCAGCGTGCGTTTAACCACCCCTATCATTCTCTCAAAAAATCCTCCTTTCCAAGGTGACCTGGGTGTCTGGAACACCCACTTGATTTCCTTCTTCCTAAGGAACAGCTGTGTCACGTCCTTCTCATAGACCTCTCTCAGGAAACTACTTGTAAGGAATTCCTCACACAACGATTTTACTTTCCATACTATCTATCGCTTACTATAGAGTTATTAATATCTGTCTCATAAGAAATGATTGATTGATTTTTTTTCATTGTGAATTGCCGTCTGTCAGGTAACCGACAACCAGGAACTATGTTACTGTATTTGTATTCATGTGAAAACCAAATATATTCGGATGCCTATGTATGTATTTTGTAAAGATATGTAGTAGTACGTCTGTATTGCATGACATAATAAGGGTGAAAGAACCTCATCTACTCGAGAATGACACTTAACCGGTGGCGGACTGGGTCCACAAAATTGTTGTTGCCAGGTGACAAAAGGGGGCCCACTCCAATCCTCAGCCACAATACTATAATGTAATAGAGTTTAAATGACAAATATATAAAATATTTGAAAATGCATGAGTGGAAACACTGGCAGACAAATTATGGGGACGTTATTTTTCACTAATACGTAAGTGTAAATCAGTAATGAAATTTTATATGATATTATGGGCAAGGGGTCCACTTGCCATTGGGCAAGCTGGCAACCTTGCAATTCCGCCACTGCACTTAACATTATTTTATCTGATTTTTGCAATGTTCTAGCATGTAGTATCTGTGGTGCGGTTACCACCGAAGATGATTTTATACAAAGACAAGGTCTTTTGACACAAACGTCGGTAGATGTTTTAGTGACAGTATAATTACTGTCTTAGTTATGAATTCATTTCCATATATATTATATATATATATATATATATGTATATATATATATATATATATATATATTATATATAATATCATATATATAGATATATACATAGCGATATATATATATATATATATTAGATACTATATATATATACAATAGGATATATACGATATAATATATATATATATATTTATAATATGGACCCCGCCTGGGTTGCGTGGGTATCTTAAGTTACCGTGGGTCATGCAGAAATCAAACGCTCAGTGATTAATTTAACACCGGTCTTATATTCGAATGAATTTACACAAGGGCCCGAGTGAAATTGTACTTAATATCTATAGTACCAGCGAGGTTGAGACCGAACGAGGAAACCGGCAGAGGCAACGAGGGGTAGGACGTCTTCCCCATCCCTTGACCGACGGTTAACTGCCCCTCTTAAGGGCATCTTGGCGTCCCCTCTCGTTCCTCCAAGACCCCACAAACCCCCAGATATTTTCCCTCTAGGATCTGATTGGCTCTGCCACTTCTCCTTAGGTCTATTGGCCAATGGGTGTCAATGTAGGTGACGCTCTTTATAATCTGAGAGAGGATGACCATTAACGACACTCATGGCGTTCCGTAAGACGTTCAGAGATTCTTGGGGAGATTCTTTATAAGCCCTCTAGAATTGTTTATATAGTATATATATATATATATATATATATATATATATATATATATATATATATATATATATATATATATATATATATATATATACACACACACACACACACACACACATATATATCTATATATATATATATATATATCTATATATATATAATATATATATATATATATATTGAAATTGCTCCTGGTGAATATATTGCGCATAACATGTATGGTAAGATTTGAAGGTGTTACTAGATCTTGTTTGGGCCTCTTGCCAGAGATGCCATTAGAAGAGGTCAAAAGATCGGGAGGGGAAAGGAAGGGTAGTTGTTCGCCCTCTATGGGCGTGTATACGTATATGCGAACACTGTATGGGCGTGATATCGCCCAAAATTGTATTGACATGCACCACCAATTAATTCACTACCTATGACAAATATGTTGACATTACACTCTATTATATTTGAAATTTATTTTTGACAATGAACTTGATAATTATTATAAAGTTTTTTATGTTCATGAAACTTTGTAAGTCAGTTCTGCATTTGTGGTAGGCTTATTGTATAACTTTCTCTTTTCCCAAACAAAACCCGAATGCGGGACGGAATGAACAGCTTCTTGGCTCAACTTTTGCAGTTACCTGTTATCTAGTGTTGAGTAGTGATGTGTGTGCGGATCAAGAAAGGGCGATTGCCCTAATTCTTTGAATTTTGTAATTTGTTTAATTTGAGTGCCATTGAGTTATAATTCCCATTTAGTGGTTAATTTCATTTGTCACTTATGTTACCCTTTGATACGTTTAACCTTTAGTTATTAAATTGATTTTGACTTTAAATTTAACAAATGCATTTCAATATCCCTCCATTTTATTTCATTTTTACTGTGTTTCAGTTTTATGGATGGTGAATATAAATAGATCTGATAAACTTTTTTGGTGTTCATTCTTAAAAGTTACGCAAGTAACTTGTAAAAATGAGGTAACACAGCGGTCCTCTAAGGGCTGAAAATCAACCTGTGAGTACTCGCAAGATTTTGAGAGAGAGAGGCGCGTAGTACCTCTCGTCGTATCTCACAGCGACTTGTGATCTGAATTCATGTCTACAGGGACTGCTCAGAAAGTGAAAGAACTTAATTGTGGTACTATTCATTAATGATATTGGTGTGTTATCCTCATTAACAACGGATTGGGTTGAGAGATATCTTTCCGTAATTTAGAAACCATAGAGGGGGCATGGTGTTGTTACGTAAGGGTTTTAGCTCTTTTTAACCAAGTAACAACGTTAAGGATACAGTCCACTTAGTCCATCTTTTTCCCATACTACGCGTTGAATGGAGGGTCATGGCATTGTCGCTATAGATCGTTGATGGTGCTCCAAGGGTGGCAGCAAATCTCCTTAGCAATAGCACGAAGGTGTCAGCATCCAACTTGTTGCAAAGATCCAAACAGATTGCACTCCTGGTGAAACAAATGAGGATTAGGAGGTATCCTACTCCCTCCTCAGTCCTGATGGGGCTGGTGTGATCCACACGGACCTTATCAAATGGACGTGTCATGAGTGTTCTGTCAGTCAGGAGGGCAGGAGGTGGCGGTCGCCAAGGAAGAGGCCTAAAGGTTATAATACATGGTCGGCACCTCCTCGCTACTCGTTTGGCAAAGGCAACTCAATCCTGGGCTCCAACATTCATGCCGAAATAGAGTCATTAGAATATTGGCACCACAATGCATGTGGGTTGTGTGGAGGTGCATAAGATACAGTACAAATAATTGGCCTTTTGAAGGCAGCAACATTAACTCATCCTTTGTATCACTTAAATTAGGTAACCTACTTCTAGTATAGGCAATAGTGTTTCTCATTACCAGATTTAAATGAGCTAAAAAATTACGGATGTGTGGAGGTAATCGCACACTGTTTTCTAGATGGTCACACACTGTGGGAAAGTGGTGCCACTGTTCAAGATACACTAATTTAAGAAACAGATCTGATTGGCAATGTCCGAACTTTAGCACAAGTTTCATGAGTCTTTTTAAAGTAACGAAATCTACTCTACCTCCCATTATATCCCATAGTACGAAGGGTGGAGTCAGGGTCCCTTCCTTGTGCGTTTCTCTCAGGGCAGCAACAACCAAGGCTCGTTGATGGACAGATGATTCATCCTTGCTCTCTGGTGATTCAGCTGGGCTTTTTCATGTAGAAAGGCAGGTCCCTCATACCATAGGTGATTCTGGCTCAGGTTCTTCTATGTAGAGCCTCATGTCAAGATATCGGCTGGGTTCAGCTTGGTGGGTATGGAAATGATCTCCCTCACCCTGTAGCTATAGCTACCTTGCTATCAGTCCATACAGCTACCTTTAGGAAATTCAAGAGCTTCTTAAGATGCTTTCCTAATCTGAAACCCAATAGCAGTGCTAGCAATTCTAACTTGGGGATGGTTAGCCTAGATGGTTTCTTAGGCCTGTCCACACAACCAGGGCTGATCGGCGGACCTCCCCTCTAACGGGCACACTTGATGGGCAAACCGTCAAATTGTCCGATGGGTTTTGTAGAAAAATCACCATGGTGGTGCCTGATTGCTTGAGCTTCGACCCTGGCAGACGTACGTTAACCATATACATTTCTTTTACTGAGTCATTCTTTGCACCATATTCTCTTCTTTTTCTTCTTTTTCATCACGCACAAAGCAATTATCATGCTACACAATATCTTCTTTGCGGTAGGCACCATGTTTATCGTATCACACTGAACACACTACTGGCATCGTCGGGCCGCCCACCTCCATCGCCTCACCCGTGTGGACAACATTCACGGGTAAGCCCGCCAGAATTTGCCCGTCAAACCCGGAGCACGCCGATCAGGCCCGCTTGTGTGGACAGGCCTTTAGGTGTCACTCTCATCTTAGTTCGGATTGTCCCTAACATGATCCCTCTTCTAAATTTCAAGTTGTGTATGTTGACAAACTTCTGAGACCTTACTAGCTTCCTCCTCTCTTTCTTTGGAGAACACATCATCCCAACCTACACCTGCCTCCCATAACTCTTGCAGAGAGATCGTTCCCTTTACAAAGATGGAACTCACGAGCACTAAGGGATCAAAATTAAGAGACTAGCAGTGACAACAGCTTCGTGAGTTTGGTGCTTTGCCCATCCCTACTAACTCCTTTACATGGTTTTAGACTAAAGCAGTCGTCTTTTTTGTCCCATATCATGCCTAGCACAAATATCTCCCTTAGTTCCTGAAACCCTATGTGTTGATCGAATTGATCACTATTACTGGCCCACCCCATTAATGGCATGTGAGCCTCAGCTAACAAGGAGTTCACTTCCACATAGTCCCTCCTCATCTCCTCTAAGTAACTCATGCATTGCACGGGAAGAGCTCCTACCATGTGAAACCCTTGTATAACTGTTTTTTGTTGGCATCTGTGTTTCAACAACAAACATTTGAATTTGTAGATCGGAATGACCGTATTGTGTAAGTAATCTTCTGTTACTATTCTTGCCTTAATTGGCTGGTCTCGTGACATATTTCCATCTTTTATGATTGCTAAATCTCTATGCATAATTGCATGTGTATTATTAATTTTCTGCCATTGATGATGACCCTGATATGAGTATGCTCTGTGATGAGCACTGAGTGAGTTGCAAGTTCCTTGAAGAGGAATCTTGACTTTATTTCATGATTTTGCATTTATCATTGATCAAGCTGATGTTGAGTTGATTCTCCTTTTGATGCTTTGAGATATGTTAATATTGATGAACCGAGATATATGCTTGCATTGCCTTTGCATGATTGCAGTTGCCATGATGTGCCCTGCACTGTTTGGCTATTGATGCCATGATGTTATTCAAATTGCATTTTGATATGATCCTGCTGCCATTAGATGGTCTAGATGGTCTGTGTTGCTCTGTTGTATGTTATGACGAATTGACATTGCTTGAATTTTGCTGAGCCATTTATTGCAATTATTACATTGTGCTACAATTTGTACATTGCTTTTGATTCTCTTTTGAATATTGATTTGTGTCCTTGCCTTTTTTTGAGTGATCACTCCGTATTGCACCTTTACCGTCGAAAGCTAGACCCGTGCTGTAGCGCTGCACACGAGCCTAGGCTTCGACGACCTGTTTGACCATGTCTGCCTACTCCGGCCGATTGCCTTGTTGCCTGCTTTCTTTCCTTCCCCCCTTTTGGAGGGTGGAGAATGTCGCAAAAATTAGTGCAAGAATTTTCCAAGACATATTTCCCGCCCATCCATCCATTTCCCACTTTTCAATGTAAGGTGAATTGCCACGTATCAGGCATGGCGGCTAAAGCAGAATGGTTCTTTTTTGTCAGTTCGCATTTATCAGTCATCGCCTCTCCTCCCTCATGGATTAATAACAGAATTCTTGTAGTCATGTAAATCATATAAGAAACAAAAGAATGCTTTCTTTTTGAAGAGAACAAATTCTTGGTAAAATTGACTAACCCGATCTGTTCGGGTATAAAATCAGGCTGCGCCAAGGGTTCTCTCTCCCTCTTCTAATTAATGTAGATCAGGTAGCAACTCTTCCGGGTCTTGTTCTTGTACGTGGTGTATGGGTGTCAGCGTGGCCGTGAGGGAGGTGCAAATGACCAATATTATGTACAGTAAGTAATCATTGTTTCCTGTAGCCATCGTTTGGCTAATTGGTGTTAACCTTTACTCACTTTCGGTAAAGTGTCTCAATTTGTTTTAGTGAGAGTGCAATTTAATTTAAGTAATTTTTCTGAGTTTTTGAGTGGTCGCATTGCCACGTAAATTTCTTCTAATTTGGGGTGCTGATCGAGCCACCCAAGTTCACGCATTAATACTTTGTCTTTCTGTTAACATTGATAAATTGTAGTTTTGTAACAAACTTGTTAAAATCCTCCGTGTTTACCATTCGAGTTGTCCTTGTGCATGGGCTGGAACCTATCCCCTAAGGTAGGGCTATCAGCCTCCCTCCATCTGGCACGAACCTAAAAAACAGTCGCTATAACATTTGCAACATGGGTCATGATATAGTTTCCCATGTTGGTTTATCGCACTTCTTGGGTTCTTATGTATTTTCCGTTAATTTTCCTTATTTTTTGCCAAATATCTTTCATAGACAACCTTGATAAATAATTTTCCACGATGATATTTTCTCAGATATTACAAGTTTTCGAAATTAGGCATTATATTTATTATATAATGGTTTAATATAATTGATTGTTATGTTGATTACTACTACCTATCTTGTTTAGAATGTTTGTATGGTTGGGCAATTCGTTGCGGGATTTGAGCAGTGTCTTAAGTCTGCTAATATTTCGACTTAACATGCGTTTGGTTTTTCTGAAAGTTGATAAGGTTGAGGTCCACCATGGGACAGGGGATTTATTTGGCTGTGGCCTTGTTTTAGGTATGCTTTTATCGGCAGCATTATTATGTAATCCGTGAACAGTTCCCGAATTTGGTTATGGTTATGCGGAAATGGTGGTGTATTTCTGGTATGTAGATTGTAAATGTCCCAATCTACTGGTGGCAGTATTAAATTATTATTTAAATAATTAAGGACTATGAGGAAGCGGTCACTGGTATAAGAGTCATCCACGACATTCCACTCAAGTCTTTCAGCTAAGTCGACTGAGCACAACGAGATATCTACTGAAGAAAAGGTTAAGGGGGTATTGGAGAAGTAAGTTGGCACATCACTTTCATTGAGGCAGCATAGGTCATGCTCCAATACATATTTCTCTGTTTGTTCCTGGTGCGTCAGCAGGGCGACTGTTATCCCAAAGGGGACTATGAACGTTAAAATCTCCTACTATAAGAAGGGGTTCATGTAGATTATTTAATTAATGCTGGCAGATCACTGATGTTCGAGCTAGAATTTGGTTGGTTGTATAAGTTACAAATTGTGATCATATTTTTGTCCGGCATATATAATTTGATAGCTGTTATCTGATATGATAAAGATGGTATGTTTAAAAGTTCATAGGCGATACTATTATGAACATATATTAGGGCTTGTGCCTTGTATGATAAGGCGCCCTATGAGGTAATGTTAGACTAGCGATAATCTTACGCTAAGTCGGTTGGTATTGCACTTCCATCTTCAATGGAGTGTCTGGGGGTTTGTAGATCACTTACGAAGTCGGTATTATCTTGTTGGTTATTACGACGATGTGTTAAACTCATGTTGGTTCGGTGAGGAGGTTCTTGTAGAAAACAACTAGTATATTATATATTCTTCTGAAGTTTTACATGGTGAAGATCAGGTATGATTGTACAAGTCTTCTAATAACGATAGCTTGATCGCTTCTGCCAATGATGATGGCTAATCCTATTCCTCTACATGATAAAGCTTAGGTAAAGAGGTACAGGTCTTCTAATGACGATAGCTAACTCTGTTCTGCTTGTCTACCATCTCTGTTACTTACAAGTATGAAGGAACAGACAGTATTCGAACATCATGAACATACATACAAATGACCATAGTTTCATACGAACACACATCAAATGAGACACGCTACAGATCACGTAGTCCGTTTGAATCATAGGTCGGGGTAGTTGTCTCAAGCAGGGAGCTTGGACTAATATTTATAAACAATTGAATGACTACAGGTGACAGCATGTTATCTTAGCCTACTTTTATTGTATACGTCATCTTTAGCGTCTCTAGTCTGATCACATTCCTGCAAGCAATCTTTTATATATATGGACTAACATTCCATATTTTTATTATGTAAACACTTACATTAGCTCGGTCAGCTACCAAAACCAGCTACTGAATATTACTCAAACTTGACTTGCATTTGACTTATAGGAGTGTGATACAGACACTATGTGAATATATATATATATATATATATTATTAGTAAATAAAAATTCATGGTGTACATGATTGATTCAAGTTAAAATAAATACAACAATGATATTGGTAAATAATAGTGATCACGTGATATATAATGATACAGTTTTTTCACTTCATCTCTTTAAGATACTATGCTACAGGAAATACTAATGTACTCTGATAATTGCATAGAATGAAGATTAACATGATAAAAATCATATTTTAACTGATAAAAAATTTCATATATGAATTGATAACATTATTAATGTTTATGCTGATTGATTCGTTTGATTTTTATGCTAACTGTTACATATCTGATTCATTAATCATATACTAACTCATAAATAACTGCAGATATTGGTAAGATAAAAGGTAACAGAATGATTATAGGCTACCTGATTTGTTTATACATATGTATATGGATTCATATAATTATGATTAATATATGTGCACTTTAAATAGATTCCTATTGCGTACACGCAAAGATATATTTAGATTCTGTTATTTATGATCATTTATATAAGAGATTCCTATTGCGTACACGCAAAGATATATTTCGATTCCGTTATTTATGATCATTTATATATAGATTCCTAGTGCGTACACGCAAAAAATATATTTCGATTCTGTCTTTATTTATGATCATTTAACCCTTATATATAGGATACATGATACTTTATATATAATAGGGATACATGACCCGAGGTTATACTACTTCACTTTTAACTAGCGTTCGAACAACTTTTCGTCCATTACACAGTTCCAGACAACCACCTATAGCCCAATGAAACGGCCTATTTCACAGGGTTAAAACAAGGGAAAATTTGCCTGGGGGGCGGGTCCAACGTTCTATTTTTGCGCTCATACTTATTCTCTGCATCCTAAGCTACACGATTACGTTCGCGATGAATCAATTCATCCCAGCACGAGTCCTTCGCCAGCAAAGTAGAGTTGAATATCCTTCGGGTCGTAATTGTCGGAAGTATGTCCCTTTCGTAGTCGATTCCGACAGCCGCCGGAGCATTCCGCATGAAAACGAGATTAACGACGAGATACGGTGTCGGTCGAAGAAGTCCATGAAATTCCTTTCACACTGTAGGCGGTTTGTTACTTGACTGTAGTCGTCCGCTGCGACGAACGATTTTTGAAGTTGCGACGTGAAACTCTCGTACTGCAGGATACTGTAACCAGGTTCCATTAATCAGCCTGCAAGTGAAATTATACTTGTCACAAGGGCAAAGTAAATTCAGACGACATCCAAATACAGGGGAGGGGAGAGAGCCATTTAGACCAGACTTAACCACATGAATTCGCTGATATTTTGGAATTCAAAAGAGTCCGCTGTACAAACTTTTTTATCCATGGCATTTACAATGAGTGAACCTATCCCAGGTCTATGATGACTTGTAAAAATATCCATAAGTAATAAAAATAAATAGATATCATTACGAATCTCAAAGAAAATTCGATATTACTGGGTAGTAAGTTACTAGACAAAGAAAGTGTGAAACGGAGCTATTTGTAAGATTGACAGGCAACATAAGAGTCAAAGAGAAGATTAATCATGATTCTGTATTTCTCTATGCTAACTGAAATTAAGTTGTGATAAAATCTGATCCTATGTGCCCTAACAAAAGTTTCATATTCAATGTTCTCGCGCGCATCCTCTGAGGTTAACTTTTAAAACATTATTAATAGGTAGGAGATGCAACGAAAAACCCACTATGTAACTAATTTCTATATAAACTTTGGGTTTTTCAAGAAAATGTGACATTTTCCCATGAATGCGATTTACCTGGATTGTAATAAGCTAATGTTGCAAGTAAATAATCCATATCCATATCGTGATACTTCTAAATGTCTATGAGGTTAAGACAAAATTAATTCATTTTGATGTTATAGAAATTTCTATTTCCTTATTTTGTTTATTAATTTTAAAATGATTGCAAGTTGCATTGCGCATACCGATAGACACATGTACCTACGTCTGCCTTGCCCATGAGAAGTTCGGGCTAAGCATTCCTTTCTCCAGCAACCTGCTTTGCAATCGCGAGATGAAGCCTGTGTAAGCAGATTATTGAGGTTAAAAGGAACAAATGCTGATACGGCAATGATGACGTCGTCACTTGGCAGGAGATTGCTCTCAGCCAGCTAAGAGTTACGTTACTTGCTGTAAGAGATACGACTTTAGGATATTTTTTGTTTTTTAATACTCGACCCACATGAGAAGAATGTCTGAAAAAAAACAGTACCAAAATTGAACAATATATTAGTTTCATGCTGGAAATCTGCATAATTGTAATTATGTTAAATTAAATATTCCTTATTCAAACTAATGAAAAAAGGTTTCCATACAAATTCTATATATATTATTAGCCCTGTATAAGAATTCATATAGGATTATGCCATAGATAACATTTTCACTTCTAGACTTCCTGACTTTAAAATCTCTTTTATTTTATTTTATTTATTATTAGTTTATTTATTTATTTATTTATTTAATTTTTTTTTTCATTGACTAGTAGCAACAAGTTAATATAGTAATCCACAAAACCTATACATATAAATATCGCATTTTTTTTTTTATTGTTGCTAATTTTTAATCCCGCCCAATCAGTCGTGGATGAATCTCTCTTATATTCTATCTAAAGTAATATCAGTAAAGTCATTCAAGCAGAGATGATTCAGCAGAAACTTTTTTTTATCTTTTATCTGAATACCAGGAAGTTTCTCCACTAGAGAGTGATTTCGGAGGAAAAAAAAAACGGATGTCATTGAAAACAAAATACGGTCTAAGGACAAACATAAAGCTATATACGTACCTTCGTATAGACTCTCACTGAAATTTCAAAATAGAGGTAATGACGCGGATGTTTAGCCTGATGAAAGTTTTTTACAGACATGTTATTCCTTGCAATCCAGCCATATTTTTTGTTTTAAAAGTTGAGTTGAGTCATGGAGGTTCGATATTTTATATAACTCAAAAACTCAAGGCTAAAACTGCGATCGGGACTTTGCAAAGGAGCATTTATTGTCATGACCCGAAATAGTGTTACCTCTAATTTATATAGATTTGTACGGGTGTTCCACTTGTTTTTTGTGTGTTTTCTAATCATTACGGTGCTTAACGACCCTATGGTGCATCTGTATAAATACAGACGTCCACTGCGTAAACGCATATTCACTGTTTAATATGATTTGTTACGTAAGGGATTAATAATCACCCAAAATGATAAAATTAACATAGTATATGATTATGATATTTCAGTAGAACTTCTGGAAACAGACACTCAAAGATAAAAACTCGCAGTAGCGAAATCTCAATGATGTAGATAATTTCTGTAAAAAAGTAAGATTAAGAATGTCTCGTAACTTCAGCCACAGGAATAACGAAATTCGACCTGCAAAGGAAACACTCAAAGTTACTCCAAATGAATAAAAATTGTACTTAGCTTGCTTTTGTGGGAAGTCACGGTGTTCCGATAAAGACAACACGGCCTTGGGGCGGGCGGTACGGGGTCTTGTTTTGTGGTGGGCGCGGGCCTCCTTCTCTATTTAGCGGATGACCTGGTTTGGCTTCAGTTTCCCCCGTGCGCGTTGTTTCGATGATTCGAGCCCTTGAAAGATCCGATGCTGCAGACGCGTTCGGTTTGTTTCTTGCAGTGCCGGAAACGCTCACTAACGATGTTTTCTTGAATGATTCTAATGAGAGACGAAGCTTCCGTTGCCGTAGGAAAAGGACACGTCGGTTTTGTTTCTTGAAGTTATTCACTAAACGATGATACTAAGTTGCTTGACGAATCTTGTTGTTTTCTGAAGTCGCTCACTAAACGATGAAAATAAGTTGCTTGAAGAATCTGCTGCTTTCGTCGTCGTTGAAAGAGTTCTTTATATGATACTTTCATTATTCTGATGTTTCTTCGGAGAAGTTGTAGAGTTCTTCTGGTCCACTGCCACCAATATTAGGGCTTGTGCCTTGTATGATAAGGCGCCCTATGAGGTAATGTTAGACTAGCGATAATCTTACGCTAAGTCGGTTGGTATTGCACTTCCATCTTCAATGGAGTGTCTGGGGGTTTGTAGATCACTACGAAGTCGGTATTATCTTGTTGGTTATTACGACGATGTGTTAAACTCATGTTGGTTCGGTGAGGAGGTTCTTGTAGAAAACACTAAGTATAAAAAATTATATATTCTTCTGAAGTTTTACATGGTGAAGATCAGGTATGATTGTACAAGTCTTCTAATAACGATAGCTTGATCGCTTCTGCCAATGATGATGGCTAATCCTATTCCTCTACATGATAAAGCTTAGGTAAAGAGGTACAGGTCTTCTAATGACGATAGCTAACTCTGTTCTGCTTGTCTACCATCTCTGTTACAAGTTATGAAGGAACAGACAGTAGTTCAAACATATGAACATACATACAAATGACATAGTTTCATACGAACACACAATCAAATGAGACACGCTACAGATCACGTAGGCCGTTTGAATCATAGGTCGGGGTAGTTGTCTCAAGCAGGGAGCTTGGACTAATATTTATAAACAATTGAATGACTACAGGTGACGGCATGTTATCTTAGCCTACTTTATTGTATACGTCATCTTTAGCGTCTCTAGTCTGATCACATTCCTGCAAGCAATCTTTTATATATATGGACTAACATTCCATATTTTTATTATGAAACACTACACATATATTGCTGTGCCTAGTTTTCCACCATCAGTTGGCGAATAACAAGCAATTTTGAACTGTCGAATGTTTGTGGGGTTAGATCCTATGTGTTGTGGGCATATTCATATTGGGTTGCGGTATCGTATGATTCTTTGTAATTCACCCAGACGCAGTCTGGTTAACAGGCTATTTTTATTCCATTGAATAATTTTATATTCCATTATTGGAGGGAATTGGTGTTAAATTCTGTAAATTGATTGCCGATTTTACTTTGCCTCGAAGTTTATATGCATGTGAATTTATTTGTGGGTTTTTAATTGTTGTACTTGTATGGTGGTTATAGATTCATTTTTCATAATTGAATATTAGTAAGTCGATTTTTTATTTTCAATTTCCTTTTTGTATTATAAGGATTCAGATCCTAATTCGTTCTCATATTGGTGTGTTGAAGGGCATTTCCTAAATTTAATAAAATTGTCTATACAATTTCGTACTGTGTCCTCTGTCGTGGTGGTTAGTTCACTTAGTTGGTTATGTGCCTACAAAGCACTCATTACACCCACAAGACGAAGCTTGTTTGCTGATGTTAATTACTTGTTCAGAAGTATTTGATCTAGCTTTTGAAATTCCTGGTTTTGTATTCTATTGGTCCTTTTCTGTAGTGATAAGGACTGTCAATTTGAGGGGTTATTTGTTTTGTTGTTGTTAATGGAATATTTGGGTCTTGTGGATGGTTGGGGAGTAATAGTTATATTTTGGTTTGGTTTAATGGTATAATTTTCATTAGTGTTATTTGATGGGAATTATAAAGAGTGAGATTTTTTACTGTCCAGGTGTTGGCTGTTTCATTGGTATTGAGGGTAATTGTGTATTTCCACTTGTGATGAGGTTAGTATAATATCTTTTTTTAAATATTCTCCTGGTGTAGTTGGAGTTTCTTTGGATTGATTGTAATTTTAAATATTAACTTTTTTTCCCTTAGGTGGGGTTCGTTCCAGTATTCTTTTCTTTTTGTCAGTTCAATTATTATTATTATTTATTAACTCCTCTTCCATCGGCAGTTCTCTTCCATATGGATATCTGAATCTTCCATGTTAGTAGTGGTATTGGTGGGTATAATATCACTTTTATTTTGGGTTTCAGTATTATTGGCATGAAATTTAGTTTCTATGTTTATATTATCTCGTTTGTTATTGTGCTGCTGGATGTCTTGATTTTTAGTTACATTTGAAAAGGTGGGGCTTTTGGATGGATTATTAACTGGCTTCCATGACTGATATTCCTGTCCTATTTATTAACAACTGAAGTTCTGTGTTGCATTCTTCAGATTTCGCGTGATGGGCTAGTCCACAATTAATACATTTTGGGTGGTTACAGTTCCAATTAGTGGTATGGTTAGCTGATGCGCAGACTGCACATATTGCCTTATTACGGCATTTTTTGTATATGTCCATACCTTGAGCACTGTGTAGTACATTGTATTGGTTTTGGAATGAAAGGACGAACTTCTCTATTTTGTTCGAGAATTTTTATTTTAAATGGCAGTTCTTGGCCTGTAAATTCTATTTTAGCAATGTTGATATTTTTATTCTTGTCTTTCCTACTTGAAATTGAGTATATTTCTAGATCGTGAATATTGTTATATCTCACTTTTAAGGAGTCTAGCAGTAGTTGTTTTGAAGGAAGTTCTCGTTCGTTGTTGGGTAGGATGACTGTACCCTGTACATAATTCTATGTTTCATGGCTTATAATTGTTACTTTTACATTATTTATTTCTGTTATACTTAAAAAGGCAATCATTGTCTTCGATGTGTCTACATTCCATGTCCTGTGTTGGATATATGTTAAGTAATTTGTTTTCTAGTATCGCTGCTGAGATTTAGTTGTCAGTTTTGATGACTAGAATTCTTGACCAGTTATCTGGTCCAAAGAGGTCATCAAAATGTACCAATGAGGGAATAAGTCGGTAATTTTTGTTTCTTTTTGGTCCTTCTTTTATGTACGTTGCTTGTCTATTATGATTTTTTATGTTTTTCTGCATTGATGGGAGGATTATTTGTCTCTAATTCAGAATTATTGTTCATCATATATGGTTCCATTGTTACGATATTGGCGTTTACCAATTGATTTTTGTTTGTTTCTTTTTTATTTATGCACCCTAATTGGTTTTCTGGCTCTGCTACTTCTCTTGGAACAGGGTGTTCCTTTGTAGCATTTATAGTACTTTCATGGCTTCAGGCAGTACCAAGGAAATTCGGGAGTGACGTGCCAATAGTCATCAACTGTGCCGGAGTTTTTCCATCATGGGGCACAGGAGTACCTACTCAATTCATTTAGTTCAGTATTCATAAAATTATTTGAGATAAAAAAAAATCTTGAAAAGATATCATTGGCCCTTCGCGAAGTTAAATCTTCCGCCAATGGCACAAGTGAGAAATGACTTCCAAATGTCCGCATCCCTACCCTACCTCAAAAAGGGGATGGCGTAACATGATTAGTATGGACCAAGAGTAAGCAGAACCCACTAGCTAGGACTAAGAGTATTACGATAATACAATTATCCCCATCCTAATCCCATTATGGGCAAACTGGATAGAATGTCGAGAGTTCTACTCTTGGAACCAGGCCCCCTCTAGAATCCGTGGTCCAGCTCCACAGAATAGTTGCCTGAAAAACAGGTCCGAACATTGTCGGGTAGGTGATGGATTTAGTTTCAGATTTAACTCCACGTTAAGCCATGATATGTTTTCTCATTTATTTGCTTTCGAAAATTTTGGCAAAAATGGAAAAGTCGACAGATATTAACTCGAAAATATATGTATAATGTTATATGCGACTCTTGGGTTCGAACCTAGGAAGAAATTCCTGAGGTTCGAGAACCTAGGAAGAAATTCCTGAGGTTCGAGAGCCCCCTCACCACGTTAAGGTGGTCCCAAAATGAGGGGTATGAGGAGAGTGAGCGAACTAACTTTATTCCTTGTTGTTGTTTGAGATTAAGCTGGCCTTGTGCCAGCAAGGGCTCTTGCTCCTAGAGCAGCCTGTAGACTTTATTTTGCAGAGCAGCTCTACATAAGCCAGTATACGGACGGAAACGTAGTGTCCGTCACGCACGCATGAACAAACATAAACAAAAAGGGACAGGGCCCCCGCTATCAATGTTTCTTCACAGACGAAAATACATGAATAATATTACATAGAGGGAATGGACTCCCGACATATATGCATCAAAAGAAAGGGCGAAAACTGCTCTAAATTTCAGTTGCTGGAAGAAAAGAGAGGACATATGAATATACAGATTTTTACAGTGGAAGGGCGAACATTTGCCCGAATGTCGTCCTTACAATACTATATAGATATTGCATAAAAGTAAGTTTCTGCATGACCTGTGAGTTCCATTAGAAAGAATTTTGGTGTACCATTTTTTCTTTTTGTTAAATATTGTTCGCATTCAAAAAACCACTTTAGGTGAATGAACATCATCATATGAAGGTAAATTTTTGATAACGGCATGCATTACGGGACCTGGGTTCTGGTCGGATCTTTATTTTAACAAAGTTTCTATAACTCAAGGTTTTGAGTTTTCGTACTAAGAATCATAAACCTCAACCATGATTTATGTAAAATTAAAACCAGATTCTAGCAGAACATTTCAATTTCCTCAATTCTTTCCTTAACCCTTAAACGCCGAAGCGGTATTTCAGAAAATGTCTCCCGTATGCTGGCGGGGTTCGGGAGTGCGCGCCGAAGCGGAAAAAAGTTTTTTTAAAAAAATCACAGCATGCTTATTTTTCAAGATTAAGAGTTCATTTTTGGCTCCTTCTCTTGTCATTGTCTAAGTTTAGTATGCAACCATCAGAAATTAAAAAAAATATCATTATCATAAATAAATATTGGAATATATGAAAGCGCAAAAAAAATTTCATATATAATTGTATACAAATCGCACTTTGAGCAAAACGGTTAAAGGTAACGAGTTAATTTATTTTCGTTGTATTGAACACTAAATTGCGATCATTTTGGTATATAACACATTGTAAAACGATCAAAGCAACACAGAGAAAATATTATCACAAAATGATGCATGAATTCGTAACGCACGGACACAACATTTTTTTTTTTCAAACTTCACCATAAATCGAAATATTGTGCTAGAGACTTCCAATTAGTTGCAAAATGAAGATAAATGATTGAATATTACTAGACTGTAAGAGTTTTAGCTTACAATAGCATTTTTCTACCATTTCGGTCGAGTTAAAGTTGACCGAATGTCGAATTTTGTTATTTATCGTGATTTATATGCAAATATTACGAAAATGATAAAAGCTACGACCAAGAATTATTTTTTTTGTATTCTACATGAAACTGCACACATTTTAATATATAAAACGCTATGTAACGGCTAATATGAAACGGAGCAAATATTACGACAATGTGACGTAAGCATTTCGGAGATTTGCGGCCGAGATTCTGCGCGGGGAGGGAAGGGAAAAGATTTTTCAAAAATTCACCATAAATCGAAATATTGTGCTAGAGACTTCCAATTTGTTTTAAAATGAAGATAAATGATTGAATATTACTAAACTGTAAGATTTTTAGCTTACAATTGCGTTTTTCGACCATTTCGGTCGAGTCAAAGTTGACCGAACGTTGAATGTTCTCTATTTATCGTGATTTATATGCAAATATTTCGAAAATGATAAAAGATACGAACATGAATTATTTTTTGTTGTATTTTACATGAAATTGCGCACATTTTCATATATACTTCTCTATATAAAGGCTAATATCTAATATGAAATGGTGCAAATATTACAACAATGTGACATAAGCATTTCGGAGATTTGCGGCTGAGATACCGCACGCGGAGGGAAGGAAAAAGTTTTTTCAAAAATTCACCATAAATTGAAGTACTGTGCTAGAGATTTCCAATTTGTTTCAAAATGAAGGTAAATGATTGAATATTACTAGAATGTTAGATTTTCTGCTTACCCAAAAATAGCAATATATATATATATATATATATATACAATATATAAATAATATATGTATGTATGTATGTATGTATGTATATGTATGTATGTATGTATATGTATGTATGATGTATGTATGTATGTATATATGTATGTATATAGTATATATATAATATATATGATATGATTATATATATGTATATATATATATATATATATATATATATATATATATATATATATATATATATATATATATATATATATATATATATATATATTATATATATATATATATATATGTATAATATTAAATTTTTTTTATTCTGGTACAAATACATAACTAAAAGGAATGCAGGTGAAACGTTTCTTTTTGCATAAAATGAAATAACATAAAATACACCAATAAATACAGATATATAAAATACATCAATAAATATAGATATATAAAAACTTGTAATAAATATAAAACTAAATATAAAATCAATACAGAATACTCACTCGTAATCCTGACTCTTCGTTCTATTCATGTTGTCTCCCTCCTCCATTGAAGTCTTGCGTTTTTTTCCTCTTGACATGACGAGGTACAGGTGGAGGAGGGAGACGTGCACCCTTACTGCTGATGCGGCTGCCCTCTGCGCCCTCCGTTGCCCCTAGGGTAGGCGCACTCCAATATATGACCGCAGTGTGGTACTTGTTTTCACACTCCCCGAACCTGCAGGTACGACAGAAGAACCGGGTGTCTCTCCTTCTGTCATTCATATGGCACACCTGGCACCGTTTCTGCCTGCGCCCTTGTAGGAGCTCCAGCGTGTGATCCCCTGGCTGCAGCCGACCCACAGGGTCCACTATCTGACGAGAAGTCGTAATCTGAGCGGGGCCGGGATCATCAAGGGCGGCGGCAGTAGGAGCAGGAGCAGGACGACCAAAGTTGGCCCTCCTAACATCTGCCCTTTCCTCTTGGGGCAGATCTGCAGCTCGGGGCAGGGAGGCAGTGATGGAAGGCCACTCATTGGGATTAAAGTTGATGTGGGCATTCCCGGCTACCTCGAGAAACTGGATGTGGGACAACCTCCGGAGGTCTGGATTATAGTACCCACAGTAGAGGATGTAGGCACTCTGGAGGGCCAACTGAAGAATGTATTTGAGGAGCTTCTGTGTCCACCTCCTGGTTCTCCTGGCAAAGGGATAATACTAGACGAGTTGATCAAAGAGATCAACTCCTCCCAGGTGCCTATTGTAGTGCCCAATGACGGTAGGCCGCTTGACACAAAACTCCTCATACATAACTCGGCCCTGTCGACGTGTCTTCTTCCGCTGGACGATCTCTTCTTGGATGGGTTCATGACTCCTCGTAATCATGGGCATGAGTTGGACCCCCTTCCAACAGATGACGAAGACAGCTCCCTTCCGCCGCCACTCTGTCTCTCCCCTTGCCAGATGTTGGGGATGGCTAGCGTACCTCTTGAGGGCATTCGGGGCCCCACGCACCAACCAAAGGGTACCACTGACGTGCACACCTGCTTCATACAGTTCCTGGGCCAGGGATATCGAGTTATAATAATTATCCATAAACAGGTGGTATCCCTGGTTAAGGTAACGATCCACAAGACTGAACACAGTGTCATGCAGCATGGAGAAGACCCCGGAATACACCGAGAAGTCCACTACGTATCCAGTGTTGGACTTCGTAATAAAAAACAGTTTCACTCCATATTTCTTCGGCTTCTTGGGGTTATACACTTTAATGCTCAGAAGTCCTTTGTAAGGCATCATCCCCTCATCCAAAGAAAGGTTCTTGCCAGGAACCACGAGAAACTGGCACCGTTCACGAATGTACTCCAACACTGGGTGGACTAAGATGAGGCGATCGGGGTTATTCCGGGGTATGGCCCTTCAGTTGAAGGCGTTGAAAAACCTGTCAAACGCCAGGAAACTATCACAGGGCATAATGCCGGGCACATTGGGCATACTTAAAAAAAAATTCCGCCTCAAATATTGCCTGACGTCGGCAGCAGGCATCATTCCCAAAAAAATGTGGAGCCCCAATAAATGTGCCATGTCGGTGAGGTTGCAGCCCTGCCAGCGATAAGACAATGTCGTCTGTAGTTCGTCACGGCAGTACCGAGCGTAGTCCGCCGTCTCTGCTACCAGGTATTCCAGCTATTCCCGCGTAAGGTACAGCTGAATGAACCCCAGAGCAGTGAGAGGAACAGGTACGGTGAGCCCAGGTACTGCCGTGAATGGGTGCATGTTAGGTGGGGTGGGGTCCTCCGACCAACCCTCGTCGCTCTCGGACGACCGGCCTTCACCTTGGCTGGCGCGACGCTCCGACCTTCTACGTGCCTGTGCGCGCGCACGGTTTCGCACTCAAAACCGCCCCTCGCTTTCTTGTGTCGTCATCGGCGACAAAACTAAATGACGACAACTCCTCCTCCTCCTCCTCAGATTCCCCCTCATAAGCACTAAAACCACTAAATTCGAGCTCACTTTTGGCATGTGACTGTCGTATGGACATTGGGGGCAAATATTCATCATCACTAACATCGGTAGTGATGTCCTCGTCACTAGATGACCAACCACCATCAAAATGAGGACTTGCGACATGCTCCAAATCACCCCGATGCTTCCTAGGGGTTATAAAAGGCACACGAGACACACGTTGTGGTGCTTAAACACTTTCGTCCACACGAAGCCGCACGGAACAGCGTTGAGGAGCGAGGTCATCTTGGGTGCTTTGTCCCTCGCCAGCATTCAAGTCCAAAATACGTCTCACACGATCCTTCCTGAGAGGTAAAACGCCCCTTTCATGCTCCATTCGACGTTCAGACATCTCTACGTATGTCTTGTACCACCACAAATACTCAAACTCTCGCAAAAGTTCAGGAAAACACGATTGCGGCAAAAGATCGCTCTCGGACGACGCGTCGCTGATGCTGGCTGGTGCGAGAAGAAGGCATTTCGTGCATGCGCACCTGAGTAACGCTTGTAAACAAAACAACAGCTTGATCCGTAAGCTCCCAGCATCCCCCAAGGTGCGTGGCGTGATTCAAAAGTTTTCGCTAAGTAGGCCTATAACTATTTTTCTGCGAATTTTTAAAAAACTATTTTGCGTTGACGTACCATACATCGGTTCGGCACCCGACAGACAATTTTCGTCGACGTACCATACGTCGGTTCGGCAGCCGACAGATAATTTTCGTCGACATTTAATACGTCCAATCGGCGTTAAAGGGTTAATGGGAAATTGTTACCACTCTAATAACCATTTCAATTCTTTCGTGGTTTGAAAATAATGAAGATTTTGGTTATTTCAGGCACCCATTTACTCTCTTAAGTTATGGAGGATATTTTCTTAAGTGAATATTCAGCAGTTTCACTATTTCTTAATAATATTAAGAGTTCAGAGAGAACCTGGAACCTTGCTTCATTTTGAAAGAACTCTAACTTACCTATAGGATGGATAAAAGAATACCTTAGAAAAAGCATCCACTTCATCTCCAAAAAACCCATGCTGGTGTAGTACCCTTTCATTTTCCTCACTCTTCAATAAAAAAAATGAATGCCTACCAAATCTATATGAATTCCTCTATATGAATTACATTAATATGGTTCAAACTCTCCCCACTAGTAATAGACAACACCATGAAATCTCCTTGGTCCAACTAACATTGCTATGCTAATAGCCCACAGTCAAGCTGCTTAAACTTTAGAAACCTATACAGTATTTCAAAACATATAAAAATTTGAACTGCTAGTTTTCCATAATTTTTCAAATATTTCACTAAAATTCCACATACAATAGGCCTAGGTGTAAAATTTCAATGAAACTAACATGATGAAGAGTACCAGTTTGAAGTGCTAAGAAGTAAACCGTGACTTTTACTACATACTTAAGGGTTAAATTCTTGAAACCTTCATGTCTGCAGAAGAGAACATCTTACATTAGCTGAAAACCTTCTTCACAGCTCCTAAAAACACTTTAAACACCATTCACAGCATTATAAAGACACACCAAAGAGTAGATATGGTGGCAGATGCTTATGTCCAGCTTTCATAATTATTCATACACGTGTGATTATACAAACAAAAGGCAAATGGTTCTCACAAAGTTTATTTTAGCTAAGCCTACATAGTTATGAACGGTAGGTAATTGGCAATAATGAGCTTGGTCTAACAATTACATCATCCAAACTTATGACACAACAGTTTTGTGATACATCACCTAACATTTATGTAACATTATCAATATTGGTGTTGATACATGTTTTCTTATCCTACTGGTACTACATGAATGTATACTATAAAAAACCAATCAAGAGAGGCAGCAATCACTCCACACTGTAGTATTAAGTTCACAAAGTTGTCCTCAGACAAGCAATTTTCTTGACTAAATTTCCATTTTTCGTAAATTATAAAACCACAACGTTATTCAAACTAACAATGAAAATAAAATATCACATGTATATGCAAAAAAATTCAAAAAATAATATTAGTTATGTAAAACATTAGAATTAATGAAAAATGACTGATGTTTCTGAACAAAGGTAAGTTGTACCAACCACCATACAACTTCCTAATCCTTCAACTTTTCCCAATAACTACAACCAGCAGAGCTAAAAAAAAAAACTTATGCAATCACTTGTATAAACCTAACACTCAGTGTATTATTAAAACATCAATCAGTAAATGTGGGAACTCATAAAAAATACAAAAGTACAAAGGGACAGATGGTCCAAGCATCATGTGATCAGCTACTGAGGATGAAGGGAAGTTCTTAGATGGGAGCTTGGAAAACGAACCAAGGGTGTAAAATACACACCACACTTTTTCACTATACATATACCAGTGTAACATTTGACCCTATTTTGCCAAAAAAATCAAGAATTTGTCATTTACTTAATGTAAATTTTGAGGCCGAGTTTCTAAGCATTATAAAATTAGGCAAGGATATATTATCTATTGAGAACACTAGGGTAAACTTTGCACAGCAAACTTTATAAATACATGTAAACGATTCAATATAAAGTAATGAGAATTAGAACAAACCATAAAACATATTTGTATGCATTCAAAGTACAACACAGGAGGTATAAAAATATACCATAATGAACATGGAAGAAATTCACATTTTATTACCCTAGACACTATGGCAAAACAAGGCCCAAGTAAGATAGGTAATAAAAAGTTCTACTCTAACATAAAATACTGAACTAGTACGATATAGCATAAAATAATATACAGACAGCCCCAGTATTCGGCAGGGGTTCTGTTTCTAGGGGCTTGACGGTAACTGAAAATTTGCCAATAATTCAAAAGTCTATGGCTGCCCCAATCCACCTTACGGTGCTCTAGACTGGTTAACGACACCTTAAACAGTCACAGCCAGGTATTTTACCCTAATATGTGATGACTCTTTTAATAAAAATGTGGAATTTCCCTTGCCTAATCCTTCACTGTGGTCTGCACGGTAGTTCTACAAATGTTTAATGCCAGATTCCATGAACTTACAAGTAAACCTTGGCTGAGAGAAAGAGAGAGAGTTACATTTTTCAGAACGCTTAAAGATGTCAATTTTCATCTCCACGGATATAATCTTCCTCTTCTTAGTGGCACTTCCTAAGCTCTTTTCCTCCGTCTCTTTATCTGTCCTATCCTCTAGTTAAATAAGTTAAAATAGTAACAGTGAATGATAAAAGTATCGCCGTAACATTATAATCATTACTTAAACACACACAGCCATAAACAACTGAACGAGCACAGTTGTTTTGCTACGACCAACTGAATCGGATAACAACAGCTAGTTTGCTTGCATTCAGCCATCATAGAATAATAAAAAATTACCATACTGTTACAAATTACGTTAATTAAGTAGAATAGGACTGATATATTTTTACATTAAACCTTCTTTCGCTATGGAGAAAATATCAGCAAGAAAATATACTGCTAAACTTCAGCTGCAGTTGTAGCTGAAGCTGAGAAAACAATGGTCACATTGCTAATGACCATAAATTGTTGTGCATCAGCAACACGGATGAAACTCGACCATATATAATAGAGGAGAAAAACGTATTTAAATAAAAATACTGGGCAAAAATTAACAACTTTTACTGTTGTTTTCACACCATATAAAAGATAAATATGTAAAGCTCATATCATGATGAAATAGAGTGAAAATAGCGAACAGAATCTGCTCCCAACGCTATTTACTAATGAATAAAATAACTAAATTCAGTTCACAACAAGACGTATTCAAGTCATATTTCAACTTAAAAACTTCATATAATGAAAAATAACCTGGTCCCATATAAAGAGAGATTTTAGGGAGATTTATCTTCACTAACTAAAAGCAAGAAAATCGCTCTGAAGTGAGTCCAATATGGCGAAATAAACTTACCTCTGACCTCAGCTGATTTTTCCAAACCAAAACATAGATTGCTTTGTTTATATTTTATAATACAATAGTAATATGAGAATATATACAGTATTATTAGATTCAGTGAAGTAAAGCATAACTTTTTAAAAGATCCATGGAAAAGATGTATATTCATTATGTTTGTATTTTATGAGGATCTCACAGCACTTAAGCTGCCGATAACCAGGCAATGGCCCTGTAAACCTGTTTTGAATATCCTTGACAAGCACCACAAAACCAAAACACCGATAATCAATCCCACCAATAACCTGGGGCCTGCCTATATATATATTTCTACACATTGTGTGTATTTCTAAATGATGAACTAATGTAAAATGAAAATTATAGCAATGATAACTAACTTGCAAGAAACAGACATTTTATTACCAACACATTTGGCTAAATAGTTCACATGCTCAACAGTGATAGTTACCACAAGTTTTCTACACAAGATATCATGTTAGGGTACAACATACCATTTATGGAAAGTATTTAATATAGTATGCGCTCTCGCCATACGAGATGTCATGACTGGGCTTATGTAATATACCAGGCATGGGTTTTGAAATCCATAACACACAATGATAAACAAAAAACAAGCAATGGCCACTGTCAGTTCCACAAACATTTTCCACTATACATATGTACATTATGGTCCACCTTGGCCAAATCAATAAAAAAAAAAAATTAGCTCTTCCCTGTGAACGCCTTAGCATCGGGAAATTTCTGATTTAACGCTTGGTTGTACATGTGTATTATTCAGTAATCTCTTATTTTGAAACAGATTTGTACAGTTGAACATCCTAACTGTGCTGCTGAGTTGAAATGTTACTGGGAACAAGGTTTCAATATGACTGACTTCTTGATTGATGTTGTTTGGTATTGCTGGGAAGACTGTCATTAGACAATTAGGTCAGTGCTTTTTTAATAAAATGTTTTGCAATTTATTGTAACAATACAATGTTTAGAAGAAATAATCATCATACACTCTAGTCCATGGGGATGGTGGCAAATGCCATACCTAGCAACAGGAAGAAGTACAGTCACAGTTTTGTATTTTTTCTAATTCCACTGTTCTTGGACCACACACCCTCCTAAAACCAATCTTTCAGGGAGATTAAATACCAACAATATTTACATCAGGTTTATTTCAATTTCATTAACAAGGATCCTATAGGAAAACACTGGTAAATAGTTGAGTCCTCTAGTCTTGTAAAAAATATACTTGCATTAAGAAAACAATTATCCATTTCTTACATCTGGAGGCTTCTTACACATCTTGTGTACCATGCTTGCATGAGCCAAAGCTGCTGTTCAGTTTCATGAAGTATAAGGTCATCAAGCTTCCAAAGACTGTCCTTCAAATCGTGATACAGTATGAAGTAGTAAAGTAAAAAATGTAGGAAAACCCTATTTTGGGTAGTCACTGTTCAGTCCTCAAGGAGTACCCTTTCCATAATCTACCTAGAGCTCCATGGTGACCAGACTAATGTCAAAGAATTCTCTTACCTAGTCTTATGGCCGGATATTGTGTTGTAATGATAAACATTATAACATGTGATAGAGTATAAATGGACTCAGGATAAGAGGGCACTTTCTATTATCCTCAGTGAACGCTAATACCCAGTTTACCTACGACATCAAAACCGTAAGAAGAAGAAGTGATTATGTGCAAACACACCATCATATTGTTTACATATGACCGAAGTCCGACCAAGACGCCATCCTTTCTGTCGGTCAATGTAGGATGATGCCATACTCAAAACCCACGTCTTTTCGTCAGGGAAGGGGGAGGGTTTTGAGGACTCAACAGCGACTACCAAAAATAGGTTCTTCCTACATCAAAACCTGTTTTTTCATAAGTGTAGACACTGTCCCGTCCTCAAGGAGCTTTGCAAAGAAATTGACAGATGCAGAAAAGCTCTTGGATTCTAATCATAACAATTCAAAAAGATTTTTGGTCTCAGGTCAAGCCACTAGTTTCAAGGCCCCATTCTTTTGGTAGCAAAGAAAAAGAAACTAAGTGCAAACTTATGTGTTTTATTGCGAAGTTCTGTGGTGACTTACCTAAGCATGCAGGGTATGGTTGCAGTAATGTCAAACCCTCCCCAGCGGTAATTAGCAAACATACTTGCTTGTTGAGTTTGCCGCTGCAGCGCATATGGGGTCAAGAATATCTATGCTACCTACTACACAGTGTAGTCAAATTTGTTCGAGCTTGTGGCAATTGTTGCTAGAGTAGGAAAAAATAGACCTTTTGGGATGTCTGCTAATTCTAGTTTACTTAGAATAGGAGATTTCCTTCTTAAAGGAGTCCCATTCTTGGCCAGGAATGACAAGCCAGAGGACAATCAAAATTGATTGTCAGCTCTTTGCTTGATGTACAGTCCATGTCTATGAGAGTCCAGTTTCCTAATACAAGCTCCTGATGCTAATGCAATCAAGAATACTGCATACTGTAACTTGTGAGTTGTGGTTGCCCCCCTCTAAGAGGAAGACCTGTGGTTTGTATCAGGTCCACTGAATTGCGGGACTGATCAAAGTCTAAGCACCTTGTTCAGGGACCAAGTAACTGAAACCCTTTTAGAGCAGATCTTTGTAGTGCAAAGGACTGCAGAAGGGAAGTGACAACTCTTATACTAGTCAAATCATGAAATCATAAATCAATGATACTGTTAATGCTGCCCTGTATTCCATAATTGCTGTAACTGCAAGGTGTTTGTCTTCAAAAGGGATAGGAAATTCTAAAATTTGTTTCCCTAGCATTTTTTACTGGGCTCTCATTAAAGAAATAATGCAACTATATCTTCCGTATATACTGGTATTGCCAGAAATATGAAGTCTATAATTTTTGCACTAGGTACCTAGTAATGTTGGGCGAGTAATTTTCATGGTAATATTTAAGAAAATCCACTTGTGAAGGTCTTGGCTTAGAAAGGAGGATCCTCAAAACTACTTTCCCTCCTACTAACTGGGATAAAACAGCAGACAGTTTTGGAATTTATCTCTTCACCTGTTATTAAAATAATAGGAACCAATGCCTGTTTGGCAATTTGGGGCTAGTATTTAAGTATGCTGCTCCTTAGTAGGTTAGGAATTTGCTCAACACCCTCGAAATCTGGAACTATGGAGGAAAGAGTATATCGTCCTCCCTTTGTTCCAGTGTTGTAGGAAGGCATCTCTTGCTGTTGCTTGCCTGGCAGTATGTGATTCTCATATGTGGCAAACAGGTCCACTACCATTTGTGGAAGCAAGTTGGCTACTTTCTGAGAGAGTGGTTGTCGTTTTCCTTGAATGGGAGTCTACTATTACACTGAGACACCCAGTGAGGTAAATTGCAGACAAGTGTCTCCCTTCTGGAGGTTTGAGTTTTTTGAAAAACAAAAAGACAGCCATCAGCTCCACGAAACTGATACGGCAATTCCTTAGATAGCTGAACACCTCCCTGACACCTGATGATCCTCCAAACGTCCTCCCAACCTGTCAACAAGGTATCTGTGTGTGATGTCATTCATACAGACTGAAGAGTCAAGGTGACCTGTATCACCAGAAATTCCTTCAGGGATCAAGGTCGAAGTATCTCCCCAACTTTTTCAATCTCTTGGTGAGGTCGGTCTCACATCTTGTTTGTTGCATGCGATAGCTAGAATTTGTTTACATTAATTTGTTGTAATCCAAGTATTTGATCTGTTACTGATGCAAATTGCAACAAGCCCACCATACATTCTAATTGCCGTTTAGAAACTGTGGGCTGTGCAAGGCCCATTTTGAGGACTTGCCTCATTCTGTTTCAAGTATGAAGGGGAGAGACAACGTGCTGTGAAAACTATCCCAACATAGTCCTAGCTACTGAAAGTGTCTGCTGGGTGTGAGGTGGGATTTTGCCAATTTATCATAAAACCTCTTGATTGTAGTCAGCTGACCAATGTTCTTAGGCTTTTCAAGCACACTTTTCTTGTGGGCCACCAAATCGACCAGTTGTCTAGGTGGGCTATCATAGTTGTATTTCTGATTTCTCCAAGAACTACCGTTACTAACTTTGTCAAATCTTAGGGTAATGTTTAGCCTTCGCAAGGCTTTGAACCTGTACATATGTTCCCCTATCCGGAACCTTAGGAAGGGACGGAAATGAACGCCAACAGTATACATTTATCAGATCTAAGTCCCTTTTAGAACAATTGAATGCACTAAGGCAATGGTAGTTATTTGGAAAATATAGCAAACAGTGTGCTTGTTCAATATTGATAGGTCTACGGTCACTCTTCGTTTGGAGGAATCATTTTTGTCGACACTTAAGAGAGACATGCTTGACGACAAATATCCGCATGTTTCTCTATGGCTCCCATTAACAGGGACTTTTTGCACGTAATATTCTAGAGAGGGGACAGGTTTTTGGAAGAACCCCTTTACAGGAGGGGGTGGGGTGAGTCAGTTCCCACCCCAGCCCGATCAAAATTAATGCTGTGCCCCCAAAGGGAAGACTTCAATTTCCTTTTATGTCATTGAAATCGACCCCCAACCATACCATTCACATTGGCTTCCACCTCTTCCTCTAACTCCGCCCTCGATAGGCACTCCATTTGTTGCTTTACTACTTCTTATAAAAGGGTCTCTGGACCTTGTGAAAAAATTTTCTTGTTATTGTCGTCGTCCTTTTGTAAAGCATCATCCCATCTGAACAGCTACCTGTTGAGGGAAAAACCTTTTGGGGTGACTGAAGGCTTACCTTTTCAAGTAAGCCTTTTTGGGTTGGGTAAGAGGATGTTTCGGATTCTTGTTTCTTAAATTCCCCTTTTTCCCACAGAGCGGGCTTGCTCATTAAGTTTTTAACCACAACAGACTCCTCAAACAGGTCCTTACAAAAAGGGTTATGATGTAATGAGCAAGTTACATTGGGAAGTGACTAGTTGGAGCCCTCCAGTGTTTCCATTTGCACTTTTATGTGCCACTCTAGCAAGTCCTAGGATGCTTGCCACAGGGTTGGTTCTCATAAGACTTTTAACCACAACAGCAACACTTGTTCTGGAAAATTTTGGAAGACTTTTGATGGCAACTTGTAGCAAGGTGGTAGAGGTTACAATACTAAATTCTATTGAGGCTGTCACCTCAGAGATTCTTCTCATAGGGGTCCTAAATTGCTGTGTAGCTATAAATAAAGGAGGCTTTTCCCCTTCAGAAGTGAGCTGTAGTATTGCCCTTTCCTTTGTGGAGTTTTCCAAAGGTTTTAATTCTGCCATTATCTCCTGTCTTTTAATAACTACAAAATTCTGAAAATTTGTCTTTACAAGATTAATCATTTTGAAAATGAAGGGAAAGAAGACTGGAACTCTTTGGTGAGCAACTTTGGTCCCAAAAAAGGGTGTCTTCTATAGCTTGTAATGTTATAGACACAGGTAAGAAGACCGTTTCTGTTAGTGGTATTTCACATGTACTGCTCCAATCATAGTTTTTCTCTCATTAATTAGATATTTACTAAAGGGAGATAAAATGCACACTGATGCATCTAACCAAGGATCATGTGTATCATCAGGGATCAGTACTGGAGCCCCTATCATGTTTTGATTTGAAGTTTTGTATTCAGAACTGACCAATTAAGTAGTGGTTTCCAGTCGTAGTTCCAACGCTAGACCTTATTTGGGGAACATTTGCATCCTCTTTCACTTTTGGATTGCAGGATACAGTGCTTTTACACTGGCGTGCACTGGACTAGCTAAAATTCCTTTTTGGAATCATGCATCATGTCGCTCATACATTGCCATTCTGTGGCAATGACCCATGGCTACCTGAAATTTGTGTCCCTGATCCATCTGGATTCAGCAGGGTCATTTCATTGGCAATACCCCCTTCATAATCCATAGTAAGAATGTCTCCCACGCATAAAAATCCCTCTATTTTCTCTGCGGGTTTAACCTGGGAGGTAGTGGGGACTGATTTCACTGGGTTTTTGCCCAAACATAAAACACCTGGGAGGTAGCGGGGACTGATGTTACTGGATTTTGACCCAACCATAAATCCTGGTCTGAAAAATAAAGGCTTACATATCTGCTGCCGGAGTTTTGCCGGAAAGATTTAATTTCCCCTTTTTTTAGTTCTACTGAACCCCAGGAATCACTGGGACAGCTAAAATGAGCAGTTCCATCATTAAAACTTATGTGGTTGGTATGAGCCATACCCACTGGCACAAAATGACCTGAGCAATTTGATACGGAACACTTGTACTGAGGGTCCCGGATAATGGCAGCCCCCGTAGTGATAAAAAGAAAGTTGTTATTAGAAGCCAGTCATTATTAAATTATTATTGAGGGACAACTCTGTAGTTCCTCATACAGTTCCAATATTTGTGATAGATTCTAATAGAAATCTATGTTAACTTAAGCCCCTTGAGGTTTAAGTTAGTTTTGACAGCTGTGTCTGGCTGTACAGTATGTCTTTTTGCACTAACTATGTGAAATTTTAAGCTGAAATGTCATACCATTTAGACTAATATCCTATGCGCTAATTTGTTTAGTTACCCCAAGCCACTGTTTTTAAATGGCTTTAGGTTATTTATTATGCCTAGGATATTGTTTGTATCCTGTCCTAGGCTATTTGGGCTAAACTAACATTTAGTACACCAACAGTATGATGTTTCCTAAATTGTTCCCTCTTAGCCTAGTATAGGATACTGCCTAATCCAGATTATTCTAGATCAAATATAAAGGCTACATAAAAACAGAAAGTTACTTACATGTAAATCAATAGTTAGGCTAACATCTTTTGTCTAACTCAGAGTGTTTATATCTAGCCCTAGGCTAGTTGGTCTACTACATAAAACAGTAACTTTCTGATATGAAACTCACTGATGTGAAATTTTATCGTTAGGATCACCTAGTGTAGGTCACTGTCTAATCCTGATTAATTTACCTTTAAAGGTATGGGATTAACCAGGTGTAATTTGTAGCATTCAAGATAGGTTACTACCTCATAGTCCATTTGGTCTATGTACTGTTTTTAGTTTATATAAAACAGTAAATTACTAATGTGAAACTTTATAGTTAGGCTATCACCTAGTATAGGTTATTGTCTAGTCCTGATTAACTGTTTTTAGTCTACACAAAAAAAGAAAATGTCTGTAGCCTTTTATCTAATACTAAAGTCTTTGGTGTAAACTTAGGCTACTGCCTAGGCCTATGACCTAACAGGATATGACCATAATTCTTACCTTATTCCAGGTTACTGTTTAATCCAGGATATTTTTTTTCACCCTTAAGGATACATAATCCTAGGTTATAGGCTACAGACAATATCAACTACAGTACAGCTAACATATTCTCACACTAAATCAACGTAGATTGTAGGCTACTGCCTGGTAGTCTATTGCCGACATAGTTATCTGAACAGATATCTATATTAATGGTAATTGTGGAACATTTCTTTAGATAAAACTTCCACATAGAATGGTTAATTTTTCAAAACAACTTTCGCTTCTAAAAACAGTTAACATTAGTAAATTGTAAGCAGCACTGACGTGTACTGGCGAAAAAACCAGTTTACGGCTCTTCATGCACACTGAAATCATTGTCCCACAGTCTAAACTAAATGGGGAGTTTCCATGACCATCGGTAACGAAATCAATAAGCAAAGAACGAAACTCTGAGCTAACAATCATAAATCGCTAGCGACGACATGTACTGCTGAAAAACGACAGTTTACAGCTTTTCACGCACAATAAAATCATTGTTCCATATCATAAACTAACAAAATTTTTAACCATTATAAATCGTAAGAAGTGCTGATGTGCGCTGGCGAAATAAGCCGATTACGGCTTTTTGCTCAATAAATCATTACCAGTTAAATTTTTTTTTTTTAACTGAAACTTAAAACTATTCAATAAGCAAAGAACGGCCTTCTCTGAGCCCTGGTTTCTTGAATGACCAGAAAAACGAATGGCGTCAGATTTTGGTTGTATGAAAACAATATGATGGAGAGTAGGTAAACTAGGTATTAGCGTTCACCGAGGATAATAGAAAGTGCCCTCTTATCCTGAGTCCATTTATACTTTACCATGTTATAATGTTTATCATTACGACACAATACAAAGCCATAAGACCAGTTAAGAGAATTCTTTGACATTAGTCTGGTCACCATGAAGCAATGGATAGACCATGGAAAGGGTACTCCGAGAGGACGAGACAGCAACTACCCTATCAAAGAAGTAGCATTCCTATTGACATTCAAATAACACTTACATAAATCTATCATGACACCTTAAAAATATAAAACTGGCCTTAAGTAACATTACCTCTGATGAAAAGGTTGTGTGTGCATGCTATTCATTAATTCCCAAACTCTGTGTCGCTGCGAGATTTTTTTTTTTTTTCAGAATCACGGTTTGAATTAAACTTATTGATAATTTTGTCTTACAATGTATCTCTTCTGCTTTTTCCACTGCATCTACTTGCATAAGTCTACTTAAAGTGCTGTCATATTTACAAGTAGGCTACATTATTTAAAAACATATTAAGGCACCATGCACACAGAACAAAATTTAGATTTTGTAAGAAAGTAGCCTAGGTATCCAGGATTAAAGTTATAATTACATACAGGTTGTTGGCATTAAATATTTTGAAGGGAACTGAATTTCACTTAAAATATATCAATCTTCAAAAGAAGAAAGCAAATGTCTTACTTATGTCTTTAATCTAAAACTTCTCTTCAATTTTTCACTTAATCAATTACTCAGTCTTGTAGACTATTGGGTTAACAATCAAAACAATTTTTAAAAAATACATTGTACAGTAGTTACAGTAAATTTCTCAATTATTCCAGACCATTATTTTCTTAATACTTATATGGGTTGTAATAAAATGAACATGATTGTGATAAAATGAACATGATTACTATAACAAAAAAATGTAATGTGCCACAATATTATATGATGAGTTCACTACAATGGTGCTGTATCTCTTTAGGCATAGAGCATCAGAGAATTTCTTTGGAGAAAGGGTCAGCAAGTCTGTTCTGGATGTCATCTGGAAATTAAAGGCAATAGCTGTTAGACTAAAGCCATGAGTGAGCAGTATTACAAAAGCAATCTGGGTGTCTTATCTATATGCAAAAGTTGTGACTCTCTTGACTACACTGTATATCGGTTTCTTGCTTTGAATATGAAGATAATTTTGTAAGCATAAAGGAAAAACTAAGGGGACCAAGGTTACTGAGTTCCCCACCTCATTCTTACTGATGTTGTGTGACTATTGTATTAATAATATTCACTGCAAAATTGTCATACTATTTTTCTAGGAGTTGCTAGTAACATAAGTATGAAAAATTACACACAGATTTAGAAAAGGCTTCATAACCATAACAAAGTAAATAACTGTATTTACCAGAGGTCACAGGCATCTGCAGTTTATCATTTATGACATAAGCGCAATGGTATAAATACCAAAACCCCATAAATATATTTTTTTTGTTAGCTAATAATTTCCTGGCTAAGAGGATTTTTTATTGTAACCTAAACGACATTGGGCACTTGAGGGCCATCTAAAATGACACCTATGGACTGAAAAAGCAGCCTTGTCTGTAAAACAAAACCAGTGCCACTGAGGGGGTATCCACAAGTTCAAGTTTTTCAATAAGATCCTTCCGGAAGGGAGAGGGTAGAGAAATTGCAGACAAAAATTATGTGAACTTCCATGAAGTCCAATTACAGCACTGTACACTTTATTCTCTGAAAAGACTTGGAGGCTAAGCCTTTGCATCCCTATGACTCAATGGGTATACACAAGAACTAACTCATCTCCAGGATTAATTACATTTTCATACTACCTCCAGTAGTACAAGTACTCAGACTTGAAGGTGCCAACTATGGAAGTAAAATAAACCTATTGGCTGTCTGACACAATCTCAAATGCATTTCTAACAATACAAAAGTATCCCACACCATCCTGAGAACAGAAGAGCTACTATTCTGGGCACTGAAGATATGATCCTCCTCCTCATAGGAGATCTCAATGCAGTTGTTTATGACTGCTAGACAAACACCAAGGAGGATTAGTTTCAACAAGCCACTATCTGGAGCATATGAAATAGATAAGATAAAGGTAAACATCAATAAGGACAAATACTGGAGCTGGCTTGACTGGTGCATACTGGTGGGAGTAAATTTTTATCAGGCATCAAGAGAGTATATGCATCACACCACAGCCTCAGGGAAAGAAACAAGGGTTCAGAGAAATTACAAGTGAAATGCCTAGTAAATATACCAAAGGGTTTACTGAAAAGTCGACCAGCACCCTGGAGATAATGGTAGCATTCACATTCTCACTATAGTAATTTCTACTGTATACACGATGTTCTTTTCTCAAAAAAGTCTTCTCCAAGCAAAAAGGGCAAGTTAATGAATTCAGCTTCCAGAGACCCACGAACAGGGCATGGGGACTGAAGAGTCATCCTTCTCTATGGTTAAAAGAATCCCAGTTCTACTGCTTTTAAAAAGAAAAAAGGGAATCAGAAGGTGATAATTTTTTGAGAAACTTAGCAATGGATCTATACTCTTAAAAGTTCCCACTAAATCCTTTGGTACACTTCCTCAAATTAAAGGATGCTTCACCATTTCCATATAATTAAAGATCAACAGAGGCATGGCAGTGACTAAATAGGACTGACTTACAGGGACTGTTAAATGGCCCATGAACATTCTTTTAAAAAAAGATTGGTTGATAGTAGAATTATATAAACATCCACAGTTGATATAAGGAATGTCGATTTAGTGGAAATATTATGAGGGTGATAAAGGTGTTAGTTATTAATTCAAAGAAAATTTTAATATAAATAGGACTGCTATAGACATAAAAATTAAAATGAATCACAAAACAGAACAATCCATAAAACAAAATTCCAGGAAAACAAAACATGTGTACAGAAAACACCATCCCCTTCTCTTCCCTAAAAACTATGGAGATGTATAATAGAAAAGTGGGGACCAAATGTTAGTTGCACTGCTAGGCAAGGTTGAATCCTTCAAAGGTTAGCATTCCCCATACAAGATACCACATGGGGTCACCTGAAGGAGGAACCCTGAAATCATGAGACAAAAAGAAAATAATAGGTCCCTGGGAAAGGCATGTGACAATATCGCACAAAGTTAACCAGAAATAAGAAAAGTGAAGCCCACAGGGATTAAGACTCTCCATGATAAGTAAGAAGTAAAAATATGTCAGGAGACAAAAGACATTGAGAAAAACCAAAGGCCTTCAAAAAGTGAAATAAACAGCACAGCTATCCTGTCAAAGATGACAAAAATATGTTAAACATGAGTTTATTAGAAGAGCAAGCAAATTCATTTAGCAATCTGACCATATATGATCGATAACAACCATGAAAGTAAGCTAATAACAGCTCTGCTTCTTTAGCATATGACAAGGGTGCTTACCAATGATATGTGAAGACAGATACAAAATTTGAGCCCTACAGAAGGAAAATAGTGCTGGGACTGCATTATTACAATAAATAAATCACACAAAATTATGGCTAAAAATCTGTAAAGGTTTAAATCTTAGATATCTCAGAAAACTGTTGAGACCCAGAGAGAATGAGGATACGGTCTGGTAGAAGGATTTCACACACCAGTTGCAATTAAAATGAACAATAATTCTGTCAAGAAAATTTTAATGCCAATAAGAAAAAATACACAAAGCAAGGCAGGTATGAGCAGTATAATTTACTCTTCAAAGAGAGGTAACCAAAGTGCTCAGGGAAATGGGTTTGAGTCTCAGTTTTTTTGCGATTTGCTGAAATCATACCCCTCATGAATGCAGGCAGTGGTACTGGCAGATAGAGGCCACACAAAAAATTAAATACTCAGAGAGAAACTTGAATAAATACCTGTTCAAAATTACTTTTGTTTTTGTCCATCTCAGTTTTAGTTTATGCTGTAGAGGGGGTGGTTCTAATTTTGAAATTATATATATATATATATATATATATATATATATATATATATATATATATATATATATATATATATATATATATATATATATATATATATATATATACATATATATATATAAATATATATATATATATATATATATATATATATATATATATATATATATATATATATATATATATATATATATATATATATATATATATTATATATATATATATATATATATATATATATATATATATATATATATATATATATATATATATATATATATATATATATAGAATATACATCATTCTATGTGAAGAAACATGTTATTGTGTTAATGTGATGACTACTGTAGTCTAGTAGGATCTTGCAGTGTTTCTAAATAGTATTAATTAGTGAATAGATGACATTGCCTTGACGTCGTGTTGTATCACATCTTCATTTGAATACACTTGGATCATCAGTTTAAAAGGTAAGGCCAACCGATGCCCCACTGGTCAAATACATGTTGACGTTCCCATGATAGCCTGTGCCTACGTCACAGACCTAGATCCGTATACCCGTGTGTTTGTGTAACATTGCGAAATATGTCACTCGACTAATGTTCTCGCAACAGAATTGTATATCAGACTTCTATCATACCTCTTCGCTGGAAGACCTATTCAAATCTTCATGTCGTTACCATTGTGATGTAAAACTTGTTAATACTGATTAATACTGTATTAGTAAGTTTAATAAGATTAAATGATATCACATGGTAAAAATAATAATTCTCTCTCTCTCTCTCCTTCAGAGATGTATGGTTTTTTTTGTATGATAAATAATTGATTTACTATTTTCAAATATTAATACTAATGTATACAGCAATAACATCAATTCATTAAAGAAAATACTAAAGTGAATTAGTAAGATTTTAGTTTATAAATTTGAAAAATTATGTAAGAATGAAGGAAATCCCAGTCTTCTCTCTCAAACTCCAGGTACTAAAACTGTCAAACATATCAAGTAATAGGACGGAGGGGGAGGAGCTGTTCTGTTGTTGCCACCAAGTGTTCATACAATTTCTCTCTCTCTCTCTCTCTCTCTCTCTCTCTCTCTCTCTCTCTCTCTCTTTCTCATTTACTGAGACTCGAGAATTTTTACTGTACATGTACTATTTGTTTTTAATACTTTAAATAATAATAATAATAATAATAATAATAATATAATAATAATAAAATAAAATAATATTATTATTTTATTAATATAACTGTAATTACAAAATTCATATTATGTCATAGTATTTTAAAGAAATACAATAATCTATCCATTTCACTCTTTTTTTTTAATTAAGGATAACTCCTCTCTCTCTCCCCCTTTTGCCACACAGGATATGTATGTCATAGTGGTAACTCCCTACCTCTGTTTCGCTGAAAGCGATAGCAGTATTTTCTGAGAGAACAGAGAGATAAACACACACACTCTCTCTCTCTTTACTGAGATTAAAGAATTTTTATGGTACTAGTACGTAAAATGTTTATTGATATTTTCTGTTGTTAATAATAATACTGTAATAATAATTGAAAAAGAAACCCACAAAATCACTTTGTAACTTGTTTACTTCTAAGTATTTACATTTAGTTTTACTCCACACTCGAGTACTTTCAGGCCCTGTCTGTGGCCCATTCTCAAGAGATGTTTGGGATGTTAGCCTGGGTCAAGGCCCAGCAGTCTTCTGGAACTTCTTCTCGTTGAGCTGTCATTTATGTGATGGCTGTTCTGGTTTTCTTGAGAGTTGCCAATCCCCTCTTGTCGCTCTGATATCCTGAGCTGATGGTCAATGGGATTCACCCTAGTGGTAAGGGTGTGGTCACCAAAAGTCTGTTGGGCAGGAGACCTAATCTCCAGGTCAGCAGGGTCAATCTTAGCTTCTTTTAATATCAAAGCTCGGCTTATGGGATCTTCTGAGGTAAAACCTTTGTTTCCTTCAATTACTTTAATCTCTCTGATAAGTGCACCTTCTACTACCCTCCTGTGACTAATTTTGTTGCTTTTGTATATAAGCCTACTGTTTTTGAAATCCATCCTATGTTCATTTTCCCAAAAATGTCTAGCTATAGCACTCCCCTGAGAGTTAAGCTGTACTGCCCTTCTATGTTCTTGGACTCTAGTCCTTATTCCCCTACCTGATTCCCCCACATATCTGTCTCCACAATTGTTGCAATTGATTATGTATACCCCCGCTACATCATCTGTATTACTGTCTTCTCCTTCCAATATATTTTAACATACTTTGTTTTTTACGGTATTATCAAGGTATATACAAATTTATATTGACTTTCTTTCATTTTTGAAGTGATTTGTTTCATTTTAGGCATAAAAGGGATGGCAACTATTTTCTTGTTTTCTTTATTCCATGTACTCTCTACATTCGCTCTGTAAAAGATTTTCCTAGCTTTGTTGAGTGCCCTTTTTCTGAACCATTCCGGGTATGCTATCGATGTAATTTATTTCTTGCTCTATCTCGCAAGGGTTACACGTTCTCATTGCCCTGAGAAATAAACCTGTTAGAACCCCTATTTTTATATCATGACTGTGAAAAGAGAAGAAATGAATATACGAGTTTGTATGTGTGGGCTTTCTATATGTCCTGAATTCACATCCTGTTTCTTTTCTTTCTATGAGTACGTCTAAAAAGGGCAGTTTATTAGTGTTACTTTTCTCTAAAGTGAACTGGATATTGTTATCAAACTTATTGAGTTCATCTAGAAAAGTTTCTATTTTATTTCCATCCCCTTGCAGAATAGCAAAAATATCATCCACATATCTCCACCATCCTTGCAGTTTTAAGTTAGGGACATTAACATTGGGAACTAGATTAGTTTCGAAATATTCCATATATATGTTAGTGAGTATAGGTGATAATGAGGACCCCATAGCTACTCCAAATTTCTGTTTGTAAACTTACCCCTCAAACGTGAAATAAGTATCACTGACACAATTTAATCAACTCAAGGAAGACGCCTATTTTGATGTTTGGATTGAAAATACCCTCATTATGTTTAGTCTGAAGGAATACGGGGGGAACACTGTGTGCATATATATATACATATATATATTATATATATATATATATATATATATATATATATATATATATATATATATATATATATATAATCCAAGGGGGGTCAGGGAAAGGCACTATCCATGTGCATTTTATTAAAATATATGCCGACGTTTCACAACTCCATGTAGTTGCATTTTCTAGGCTGCGTGGAGTTGTGAAACGTCGGCATATATTTTAATAAAATGCATATGGATAGTGCCTTCCCCTGACCCGCCTTGGATTGTTCTTCGAGCTGTTCCTCCGGAAATTGGAGTTATATATATAATAATATAATATTATATTATATATATATATATATATAGATATATATATATATATATATATTATATATATATATATATATTATCCCTTAAACGCCGAAGCGGTAAATAAAAAAATGACTCCCGTGTGCCGGAGGGGTTTGAGAGTGAGCGCGGAAGCGGAAAAAATATTTTTTTTCAAAAAATCACAGCGCGCTTAGTTTTCAAGATTAAGAGTTCATTTTTGGCTCCTTTTTTTGTCATTGCTTCAAGTTTAGTATGCAACCATCAGAAATGAAAAAAATTATCATTATCATATATAAATAATGCGATATATGATAGCACAAAAACGAAATTTCATATATAATTGTATTCAAATCGCGCTGTGCGCCAAACGGTTAGAGGTAACAAATTACTTTTTTTTTCGTTGTAATGTGCACTAAATTGCGATCATTTTGGTATATAACACATTGTAAAACAATGAAAGCAACACAGAGAAAATATTATCACAAAATGATGCATGAATTCGTAGCGCGGGGACGTAAAAAAATAATTTTTTAAAAAATTCACCATAAATCGAAATATTGTTATAGAGACTTGCAATTTGTTTCAAGATGAAGGAAAATGATTGATACGATACTGTAAGAGTTTTAGCTTACAAATGCAGTTTTCGACCATTTCGAACGAGTTAAAGTTGACCGAATGTCGAATTTTTGTTTAAAATTTTTTTTATATGCAAATATAAAAAAAATGAGAAATGCTACAACCTTCCAATAATTTGTTTTATATTGTGCATGTTTTTGCGCACATTTTCATATATAAAACTCTAAAAAAAGCGTAATATGAAAAGGCACAAATATTAGGATGTGACCTACGCGTTTCGAGATTTTCGGCCGAGAATCGGCGCGCGGCGGGACGAAATAAAAAAAATAATTGTTTTCAAATATTCACCATAAATCGGAGATATTGTTCTAGAGACTTGCAATATGTTTTAAAGTGAAGATAAATGATTGAATATTACTAGACTGTAAGATTATATGTTACAAATGCGTTTTTTGACCATTTCGGTTGAGTCAAAGTTGACCAATCGTAGTTTTTTTCCTATTTATCGTACTTTATATGCAAATATTTCAAAAATGAGAAATGCTACAACCTTCCAACATTTTTTGTTATATTGTGCATGTTTTTGCGCACATTTCCATATATAAACCTCTAAAAAAAGCGTAATATGAAAAGGCACAAATATTAGGAGAATGTGACCTACGCGTTTCGGAGATTTTCGGCAGAGAATCGGCGCGCGGACGGAATAACAATATTTTTTTCAAATATTCACCATAAATCGAGATATTGTTCTAGAGACTTGCAATATGTTTTAAAGTGAAGATAAATGATTGAATATTACTAGACTGTAAGATTTTTATGTTACAAATGCGTTTTTTGACCATTTCGGTTGAGTCAAATTTGACCGATCGTAGTTTTTTTCCTATTTATCGTACTTTATATGCAAATATTTCAAAAATGAGAAATGCTACAACCTTCCAATATTTTTTGTTATATTGTGCATGTTTTTGCACACATTTCCATATATAAACCTTTAAAAAAAGCGTAATATGAAAAGGCTCAAATATTAGGAGAATGTGACCTACGCGTTTCGGAGATTTTCGGCTGAGAATCGTCGCGCGGAGGGAAAAAAAATATTTTTTTCAAAAATTCACCATAAATCGAGATATTGTTCTAGAGACTTGCAATTTGTTTTAAAATTAAGATAAATGATTGAATATTACTATACTGTAAGATTTTTATGTTATAAATGCGTTTTTTTACCTTTTCGGTTGAGTCAAAGTTGACCGATCGTAGTTTTTTTCGTACTTTAAACCCTAAAAAAAGCGTAATATGAAAAGGCACAAATATTAGGAGAATGTGACCTACGCGTTTCGGAGATTTTCGGCCGAGAATCGGCGCGCGGACGAAATAAAAATATTTTTTTCAAATATTCACCATAAATCGAGATATTGTTCTAGAGACTTGCAATATGTTTTAAAGTGAAGATAAATGATTGAATATTACTAGACTGTAAGATTTTTATGTTACAAATGCGTTTTTTGACCATTTCGGTTGAGTCAAAGTTGACCAATCATAGTTTTTTTCCTATTTATCGTACTTTATATGCAAATATTTCAAAAATGAGAAATGTTACAACCTTCCAATATTTTTTGTTATATTGTGCATGTTTCTGCGCACATTTCCATATATAAAACTATAAAATAAGCGTAATATGAAAAGGCACAAATATTAGGAGAATGTGACCTACGCGTTTCGGAGATTTTCGGCAGAGAATCGGCGCGGAGGGGAAAAAAATATTTTTTTTTAAAATTCACCATAAATCGAAATATTGTTTTAGAGACTTGCAATATGTTTTAAAGTGAAGATAAATGATTGAATATTACTAGATTGTAAGATTTTTATGTTACAAATGCGTTTTTGACCATTTTCGGTTTGAGTCAAAGTTGACCGATCGTAGTTTTTTACGTACTTATCGTACTTTATATGCAAATATTTTCAAAAATGAGAAATGCTACAACCTTTCCAATATTTTTGTTATATTGTGCATGTTTTTGTGCGCATTTCCATATATAAAACCTTTAAAAATAAGCGTAATATGGAAAAGGCACAAAATATTAGGTAGAATGTGACCGTCCGCATTTCGGAGATTCGCTGCGAAGAATCGGCGCGCGGAGGGAATAAAAATATTTTTTTTCAAATATTCACCATAAATCGAGATATTGTTCTAGAGACTTGCAATTTGTTTTAAAGTGAAGGTAAATGATTGAATATTACTAGACTGTAAGTAATTTGCTTACCCCCCAAAAAAAATATTTATAATATATATATATATATATATATATATATATATATATATATATATATATATATATATATATATATATATATAATTTTTTTTTTTATACGTAAAATGTATATATTACATTCTTCGATTCTGGTACCAATACATAAATAAAAGGAATGCAGGTGACACTTCTCTTTTCGTATACAATGAAATGTCTTATTATTATTTTATCATGCACACATTCAGATATATAAAAAATTGTAATAAATATAAAAATAAATATAAAATAAATGCAGAATACTCACTCGTAATCCTGACTCTTCGTTCTATTCTTGTTTTCTCCCTCCTCCATTGAAGAGTCTTGCATTTTTTTCCACTCGACATGACGAGGTACAGGTGGAGGAGGGAGACGCGCGCCCTTACTGCTGATGGACCCAGCGGCCCCGTGCGCCCTCCGCTGTCGGTTTAGGGGGCGCGCTCCAATACATGACCTTAGTGTGGTACTTTCAGTCACACTCCCCTATCCTGCAAAGAGCAACTTTGCAGATACGACAGAAGAACCGGGTGTCTCTCCTTCTGCCATTCATATGGCACACCCGGCACCGTTTCTGCCTTCGCCCTTGTAAGGCCTCCAGTATGTGTTCCCCTGGCTGCAGCCGACACGCAGGGTCCACTACCCGACGAGAAGCGGTGATGGCGGGGCCGGCAGCAAGAGGGGCGTCGTCAGCAGGGGCGGCGGCAGGTCGAGCGAAGTTGGCCCTCCTATCTGCCCTTTCCTCTAGGGGCAGATCTGCAGCTCGGGGCAGGGGGTCAGTTATGGAAGGCCACTCATCGGGATCGAAGTTGATGAGGGCATTCCCGGCTACCTCTAGGAACTGTATATGGGTCAACCTCGGAAGATTGTCACCGCGGTACCCACAGTACAGTATGTAGGCATTTTGGAGGGCCAACTGAAGGATGTATTTGAGGAGCTTCTGTGTCCACCTTCTGGTTCTCCTGGCGAAGGGATAGTACTGGATGAGCTGATCAAAGAGATCAACTCCACCCATGTGCCTGTTGTAGTGCCCAATGACGGTAGGTACCGCTCGGTACGAAACTTCTCAAACACAACTCGGCCCTGTCGACGTGTCTTCTTCCGCTGTACGATCTCTTCTTGGATGGGTTCATGACTCGTCGTAATCATGGGGACGAGTCGGACACCCTTCCAACAGATGACGAAGACAGCGCCCTTCCGCCGCCACTCTGTCTCTCCTCTTGCCAGGTGTTGCGGATGACTAGCGAACCTCTTGAGGACATTCGGGGACCCACGCACCAACCGAAGGGTACCACTGACGTGAACACCTGCTTCATACAGTTCCTGGGCCAGGGATACCGAGTTATAATAATTATCCATAAACAGGTGATATCCCTGGTTACGGAAACATCCCACAAGGTTGAATACAGTGTCACGCAGCGTGGAGAAGACCCCGGTATACACTGAAAAGTCCACAACGTATCCAGTGTTGGCCTCGGTAATAAGAAAGAATTTCACACCATATTTCTTTGGCTTCTTGGGGTTATACACTTTTATACTAAGACGTCCTTTGTAAGGCATCATCCCCTCATCCAAAGACAGGTTCTTTCCAGGAATCACGAAATTACTACACCGCTCACGGATATATAACCAAACCTTTGCGCTAACAAAATGAGGCGATCACTGTTATTCAGGGGTATGGCCCTTCGGTTGAAGGCGTTGAAGTACCTGTCCAACGCCAGGAAATTATCACGGGACATAACGCCAGGCACATTTGGCATACATAAAAAATAATTTCTCCTCCAATATTGCCTGACGTCGACAGCAGGTGTCATACCAAAATAAAAGTGGAGCCCCAAAAAATGTGCCATGTCAATGAGGTTGCAACCCCGCCAGTAATACGACAAAGTCGTCCTCAGCTCATACCGGCAGTACCGAGTGTAGTCCACCGTCTCGTGTACCAGGTATTCCAGCAATTCCCGCGTCAGGAAAAGCTGGATGAACCCCAAAACAGTCAGGGGTACTGGTACGGTGATCCCAGGGGTTGCCGTGAAGGGGTGCAAATTAGGAGGGGTGGGGTCCTCCGTCCACCCCTCGTCACTTTCCGACGACCGACCTTCACCTTGGCTGGCGCGATGAGCCGACCTGCTACGTGCCGCGCGCACGGGTGCGGGCACGATATTGCATACTACCCACCCCCGTTGGCCCATCACCCTCACTTAGGCCCTCACTTTCTGTATCGTCCTCTGCGATAAAACTTGACCCCGTATCCCCACCCTCCCCCTCCTCAGATTCCCCCTCGTAAGCACTGAACCCACTGAATTCGAGCTCACTTTCGGGATGTGAGCCTCGAATGGACATTTGGGGCAGATATTCATCCTCACTTTCATCGGGACTGATGTCCTCATCACTCGATGACCATCCGCCATCAAAATGAGGACTTGCGACATGTTCCCGATCTATGTCCCTTGGTTGGAGGCCTCCCAAATGCTTATGAATGCCCCTAAGGACGCCCACATGCTTCCTAGGGGTAACCAAAGGCATACGCTGTGTTCCTAAAACACTTTCAGCCACACGTGGCCGCACAGAACGGCCTTGAGGTGCGGGGTCATGCTGGGTGCTTGGCCCCTCGCCAGCATCCAGGTCCAAAACTCGCCTTACACGATCCCTTCCGACGGGTAAAACGCGCCTTTCACGGTTCACATGTCGTTGAGACATATCTATGAATGTCCTGTAGCAATACAAATGCTCAAAGTCTCGCACAAGTCCAGAAAAACACGCTTTTCACGAAAGATCGCTCTCGGATGGTGCGCTACTGATGCTGGCTGGAGCGAGAAGAAGGGATATCGCGCATGCGCACCTGGGTCACGCTTCAAAACAAAACAAGGCCTTGATCCGTGAACTCCCAGCACCCCCCCAAGGCGCGTGATTCAAAAGTTTTAGGCTGGTAGGCCTATAAGTATTTTTCCGCGAATTTTAAAAAAAACTTTGTATGTCGATGTAAAATACGTCCAGTCGGCACCCGACAGACAATTTATCTCGACGTAAAATACGTCCAGCGGTCGGCGTTTAATATTATATATATATATATATATATATATATATATATATATACATATATATATATATCTATATATATTAATATAATATTAATAATATATATATATATATATATATATATATATATATATATAAATATATATATATATATATATATATATATATTTTATTATATATATATATATATATGTTGTCAATCTACTCACAACAGCAAGAAGGAAACAGAATGAATGACAGTGGTACAAGATCAGGCGCTAAGAACCAGATATGTCCAAAGAACATCTCGCCCATATTCAGGAAGTGCAATATGAAAAATGAGACCATAAACCACATAGCAAGTGAATATCCGGCACTTGGACAGAACCAATACAAATAGATTAAGGATTCAGTAAGAAAACCCTTCATTGGAGCCTATGCAAGAAACACCAGCTGGCTTGCAGTAAGAAGTGGTATGAGCACTGACCTGAGGGAGTGACGGAAAAGGATCAGGTAAACATCCTCTAGGACTATGGTGTCAGATCAGATAGGGTGATAGGTGCCAGTAGACCTGACATGATGTTGATTGACAAATTCAAGATGAAAGTATTACTCATTGATGTCGCCATACCATGGGACACCAGAGTAGATGAGAAAAAATAGAAAAAATTGATAAGTACCAAGACCTGAAAATAGAAATTAGAACATGGGATATGCCAGTGGAAATTATACCCACAATCATAGGAACACTTTGCACAATCCTAAGATCCCTGAAAAGGAACAGGGAAAAACTAGATACCAAAGTGGCTCTGAGACTCATGCAGAAGTGTGTGCTACTAGAAACAGTGCACAGTGAAATAAGTGATGGACTTCTAAGGAGGAAGGATGCAACCGGGAACCCAACATTACAAACCATCAAGCCAAACAGGATGACTGTGACAGACCCAATAATAAATAATAACAATAATAATAATAGGGTTAAAGTGATTTGAAAAAAACCTATGTCAAAAAACCACCTAATTCAGCAAGCCCTCAGTGGCACAAACACTAATTATTCTCTTTTGTACAAGGTACCATTGTGCAAATAAACCTAAAATATAAAAATGAAAGTTCCCATAAATATATTATTGATTATGATTAATGCAAATCACTAACAGTTACAATACCTGAAATGGAATAATAAGCATGGCACACACATGAATAACCAGGAGTAAAATCATGCATTAATTGGACACATAACACTGAATGAATTCACATGTTTTTGTAGCTCAATTTAATTTCAATTTTAAAATGCCATGAGTGCAGACAGGAAACAGCAATACTAGCAACCTGGTAACAACAGCAACAACGATAATTAATGTACAAAAGTTATAAATGATGTTTTACATTACTATACATACATTCAATAGGTCGGTAAGTACCGACTTTGCAGACCTGACAGATGATTCTCAGATTCATTCTGGCAATCAAAGTAACTTTCATCACATACTATTAGAACGAAATAGAACGAAATGCCCAGCTGAGGTAAGTGAATGATAAAAATGACAATAATATTTTTGAAAATTAATTACTCATGCATAATAATATGATATCTGACAGTTATAACCTAGGGGTTGTTAATTTAATCTATCTTTTTACCCACTAGTGGCCTAGTCCCAATTACTATCAACCACTGTACATGACATTTACGGTACAAAAAAGCCACAGCGTGCAATGATTTCGGATAAAGAAAAGACAGTATGTACTCATGCACATCAACAAAACCTAAGCATAGTCCTTCAATCATCTAGTATACGATATCACATACAATGTGCTTACAACTGCATACTGTAGATGATACTAAAGGCTCTTTGCTCAACAATAATGCTTTAAATCAATCTATTTCTGTACATTCCCTTGTCTCTAATTGGCTGTTCATTTTGCAACTTTACTGGGCTCCATTGTTTAACTTAAACATAACAGCTAATCCTTTGGGTGAGCCATACGAGTCTAGAACTGTAATCTGTTGATATTATCAACCTGATTTATGATAATAATACCCACTTTACCTAATATAGTCATCTAGTTATGGTGCTCATTTAATATGAGTCATTTATTCTTGCACTTTTCATTTTACTAACTTTTTCATCATAGTGTAATAATAGATAAGGATTTTAATTTTTCAATGCTTCCTGTATTTATGAACCAATGATCTAACTACAACTTGTACATGTAAGAGTTCCACATACACGAATTCAATAACAAGAGGAGGTATAAAATACTCTATTAATAATTCCTGAAAGTACACAAACATTTTACACCACATGAATGACTGATGTAATTAACCTTTAAACTCTGAACTGTTTCAGCTCATTCCAAAATCGAACAAGTGTTTCAATTCACTTTATGCAAACAAAAACATTTTTTTTTCACACATTTCAAGGTTAATTATAAACAAAGGTGTCACGTCCTTAAAGCAAGATCACCAAGATATAAAACACTCATGAAATAGACCAGTTTTACTATGCATGGGAGCTCTTATGTAAAAATGGTATTTTTATGATAAAATGAAATCTTTATGTATACTTACCAAGTGATTACACGGCTATAGTTTCACTATCCGTGGCAGCTAGAACTCCAAATACCCCGCCACCATCAGGGAAGCGTGGAACCAACCCAGTTGTTTTATGCCTTTTCTTCCATGTGAGGGGAAGAGGAAGGAGGGCAATTTATGGTGCCATAACGGGACGAGTTCCGGTTATCAGCGCCATAAGGGTTCTTATGGTGTACCATGGTACACCATAAGGGTGCTTGTGGCGTCGATAATCGGTTATCGACGTCATAAGCCCCATTATGGCACCATAAATCCATGAGTTTCGGTTAATGGTGGTTTTCGCTTATTGGCACACCCCCGGGAACGGAACCACTGCCGATAACCGAAGACTGCCTGTACATAAAATTTCATTTTAGCATAAAAACACAATTTTTATGTCTGCAACTTACAAGTGATTACATAACTGAACCCCACATTATAGGAGGGTGGGATACATGGATATACAAGTTTACAAATCCTGTAAGGGATGAGATGCACAAATAGGGAAAATATTGCAAGCATTTGGTTAAAATGTGCATTGGTTCCTTACCTGTCTAGAGTGCTGCACAGATAATTACTGCCTCTGGATGGCGCTCATCTTAACTTGTAGAGACATGGTGGTATAGCCAGGGGTCATCTTCTACTAGAGTGGGATCCACTGCAGCCAAGGAAAGTCCGTGGCAAGCAAGGATACGCAATACACTGCCCCTGCCCAGAGTTCAGTACCACAAGACACTGAAAGCACCAGTGTAAATATAGTTACCAACACCAAATATTAAAAGCCTAACACCCAACAATTAAAAAGGACTGGTAGGTACTTCATGTAACTAGTACATCCCAGCTTCCCCTGTGATTTGATAACCTTCATCAAGGTGAAGAGGACAAAGGGTAAGAAGAAAAGACTTCCTATACACCCTCACCCAACACCATGCAGAATTAAGAGGCTCAAAACGTGGCTCTGAGAGCCATTTGAGTACCGCATCCAGGCTCCAAGATAAAGCTTTATTCTCCTTCAGCTTTGTTATGTCAAAAAGACCTTATGAGATCTGAAAGGTCTTTGTTGACAGAGCAATTAGTGTCATCGTGAGGATTTTGATGAGATCTGAACTTGTTGATGACCTCTCACCATCCTGAACGGAGGAAAGGCATCTGTTGCCCATCTGAGGGGATCAGGGGCTGGTAAGCAGTAAACGGGGAGGTGATCATTCGCAGTAGCAGTGGCAAAATGTCCAGTACTGGTTTACCCCACAACTACCAAAAGTTGAGACACACTAGAGGATCTAATGGGGAAAACTTGCTTTCAGCGGCTCAGTTTGTCCACCAACGAATTGAATTTGCCTTGAATAAATCTTGTTAAAATCAACGTATGATTCTGATGCACCCATCAGAGTATGGCTCTTGCTGTCTCACACAGTGAAGAAGTGGGTACCCCACTGTTTTCTTATATAGGACAGAGCTGTTGTATTGCCGAGTGGACTGTTATTACTTTGTTGCTGATCTCTGTAGAGGTTTTTAATCCCCAGTGGATGGCTATTAATTCCTTCACATTTATGTGCCAGCTCTTTTGTTCCCCAGTCCAAACTCCTGAGACTTCCTTGTCTCCCAGGAGAGCTCCTTATACTATCTCTTGAAAAGGGACTAAATGAGACTTCCCTAAATTTATTAGAAGTCCAAGTTCTTGGGCTAATGCCAGGGTTTTCTGCAGGTCCTCCGTACATTTCAACTTTGTCTGAGAGCGAACAAGCCAGTCGTTGAGGTAGAGAGCGATCTTTACACCTACTAGGTGTAGCCACTTTGCTACAGGGGCTAGGACACGGATAAATACCTGGGGAGCTGAGGAAAGGCTGAAGCACAGAGCTCTGAACTGATAAATTCTGTTCTGGAAAATGAATCTCAGGAACTTTCTCGGTTCTGGGTGAATAGGGATATGGAAGTATGTCTCCCATACTGATCGAGAACATCCAGTCTCCTTGACGAATTGAGGAAAATACTGTCTGATTCATTTCCATTTTGAACTTGGTCTTCAACACAAACAAGTTCAAGAGGCTCACATCCAGAACTTGTCTCCAGCCCCCGAGGCCTTGAGGACCACAAAAAGACTATTGTAAAACCTTTTGAGTGGGGATCTCTACTACTTCTATAGCCCTCTTTGCTAACAGGGATGTCCCTTCTTGTGTGAGAGCTAAGAATTTCTCTTGAGTTGCCAGAGTAAGCTGTCAAAATTAGAGACCTGGCTAAGGGATGGTTTTGAATGAAGGGAATGGTGTACCTTCTTTAAGAAACTTCACAACCCATGGTTCTGCTCCTCTCACTTTCCAACTCTGCTAAAAATGAAGGAGCCTTGCTCCTATTGGAGTACTGAGGACTTGCTTCTCATTTCTTGAGAGAAGATTTAGAAGATGATGACTTCTTGATTGCTCAGGGAGTAAAACGGACATTCCTTCGAGCTCTGGGGAAACTTCTTGACTCACCTCTGCCACAAAAGGGCTGATACTGGCGGTCATCTCCCTAGGATGCTTCACAGACTGCGCCAAAAGATCTAGAGTAGATTTTTTCTAAAGATCCAAAGAAATTTGGATAACTGTGGTCTGAGGAAACAGGTGCTTACTATCAAGTGGCAAGAGCAGAAAAGCGGCCCTCTGAGAGCAGATCACTCATTTAGTAGTAAAAGAGCACCAATGCTCCCTCTTCTTGAGGATGTCTAAGGTGAATAGGGATGCTAATTCAAGAGACCCATCCGTAAAACCCTTATCAAGGCAGTATATAACACCAAGCTAGTCAGATACTGAGTCCTCCAAGATGGCAGCACACTCCTTAATCTTGCGCGTTAATGCCACTGCAAACCAGTCCATAAAACTCATAGCTTCCAAAACACAGAAAATGTTTTTCAGAGGGTGGTCCAGTTCTGAAGTCGAGAACATAAGTTTGGCTGAGTTGAAGGCTGATCTCCTGGAGGAGTCAATAAGACCGAAGAAGTCCCCCTGGGAGGAGGCAGAAACTCCCAGGGCAAGAGCTTCCCCTGTCTCATATGAACAATGCCTCCTAGTAGACAGCTTAGAAGGAAGGAGACATAAGTTGGCTTTCCCTTGCTCTCTCTTCTTTGAGAGCCACAAGTTTACTTCTTTCTAAGCCTTCTTGGCTGATACAGAAAAAAACAAATTCAGAAGCTTAGAGGCACCCTCTACCTGGTTATCCATCTGGTAAACAGACATCAGGGAATCCACAGCTGCTGGTGAAAAGAAACTAGGGAAATTTACTAGCAAATATTGAAGCAAAGAAGAATTCACTGTAGGAGTATCTTTATCTACTTCCCCTTCTATTTCTTCTTCTTCTGAAGAGACAGGAGACAAGTTGGAAGGGAGTTAAACAGGGCTGCAGGTTTCTGAAACAGACCCAAATTACTATCCAGTTCTCTTTGGATATCCACTACTGAAGGATCAACAGAAGAGGAAGTTTGCATTCCTGAAGGATGTGAAGGCACTGCAGGAGTTGCAAGTCCTGGCAACTGAGGAGCAAGTGAAAAACTCACTGACAGAGGCTGATGCACCAAAGCGAGCTGAGGCACCGATGGGGGCTGTGGCTCCGATGGATGCTCAAGCACTAATGAGATTCGGGCGAACAAGGGGAGTTATTGAGAAGCCGATAGGCGCTCTATCGACAATTGGCACTTATGAGATGGCTGAACTAAAGAGGGGAATGCACTGATAACTGCTTTGGCACCATTGGGCACTTTGAAGTCTTCAGGAGACAAAAGCACAGGTGCCAATGGTGCTCAGGTGCATGGCCTAGGCCTAGAAGAACTTTCAGTAGGCACTGGATACACTGACACTGATACAGGAGCCCCTTCTAAGGCAGATACTCACACATTACTCTGAGCCTCTATGGACTTGGAAACCGAAGGTACGGCTGATGAGCAAGGAGCAGGAGGGGTACCCTACACCAATGGACAGTCAGATACTGACATCTGCGTAGGAACACCCACTGGTACAATACTAGGCTGTTCTAAAAGGAGAATGACTAATGAATGAAGGATGCTTTTCTGGAGCACGCTGTCCTTCCCCAAACAGGAACTTTCTGGAAAAGATACTCAGGATTGTCCCAGAAACTACACAATGGGTGTTGCTCAGTAGGGAGATCACGAGCCTTCTTGGAAGACACAGGAGAAAGCGAATCCTTCCTCACTCGTCTTTTCAACGGATGAAATTCATCTGCAAAGCGCCTTTGGCGCCTGAGCGGCAATTCCTATGAGCTAGATGCTCTTGAGGAAAAACAAGACACTCCCTTAGAGACGCCTTTCCAGTGGCACTGTTGATACCTTGGATACTACAACAGGATTAAATGATGGGGCAACTACCCGTGGCCAGACCCCACCGACCTCCCTTGAGCTACCAGTATGACTTCCCCAGGTGTAGGGGAGTATGACAGGGACCTTTGCTAAGGAGAATCAGTGGGACGAGCAGCCACCTCCTGCACTGCACTAACACTAGCAAAAACACTTTCATCAGTTTTACCTACCTTGTCCATGAGAACTTTGACATTAGCTCCCAAATTATTCCATGGCCTGTAACATCACAGAAAATTTCTGGTCTACTCATGATTCAAGGCTGGCAACGGGATCAGGTATGGGTGCAAGGAAGCCAGGGTTAGGATGGGGTTTAAAGCTTGAGACAATGGAATGAGTGTGACAGAAGGAGAATGAGAAAAAAAAAGAGAGACATCGTCAGCCTGACTAGCTAAGGATTACCTACTGCTAACTCTAACAGCTGCTTTTCTCTTTTTATGTCCATCAAGCTTTTTCAGATAAGTCTTGAAAGTCCTTCACATGTTATCCTCCAATTCTCATATTCGTCACAGGTTAATTGTGGCAAACAATTCTGACCCCTACAACTAATGCAAACTGAATACAGGTCATAACAAGCTTTGATTAGCCTAGAATTGGAGCATTTGCTGCAATACCTTACACTTTGTGCACTAGAATTGGACATGCCGGCTTCTAAAGTAAACAAAGACAAAAGCAAGACAAAATCGAAATACTGGATTCCTAAATAGCTAATCAATGCCAAAGCGGACCACAGGTAAGAGTACTTCACCAAATTCCAGAGAACATCGATTGAGAAGATTCTACCAGCTTCAAATTACGCAGCTGCTATAAAACCAATGTTACAGTTATCAGTGGCAGAAAACAACTTGCCTTGTTTACTGGGTTGGTTCCACACTTTCCCCACTGGTGGCGGGGTAGCTGACTAACCCAAACAAAAGTACTACCGTGAATTTCTAATTCTAGCTGCTGCGGATAGTGAAACTATGGTTATGTAATCACTTGGTAAGCTGCATAAGTTCACTTTTAAATACTGGCCTTACAAGACATAATTCTTTTGCTATTATAAATCAGTGCTTCTGCTCAGTAGTCTTACAAATCAGCAGTACATACCTTTTGAAAAATATCCATTTTGTACTTTGTTTAATAATCTGTTGATTCCTATAAAGCAGCTTCAAGATACAAACAATTTTCTATATTACATAGGATTCTTCCTGTTTTATACTCATGCTTACATGCAACCCAATACAACATATTACTACTACTTGAAAATTTTTCACATTCAGTTGCAAATTATAATTTCAAAGTAAGTGATCAAATCATTTACATTAACCTAGCATATTCTTTCACTTCTTCAATGAAGTTGAAATGATTTGCATAAGGAAAGTCAAAGCTTTTAGTAAAACAAACGTATGGAACAATGATTCTGATTTTAATTTTGCATACTTTAAACTTATCATCTCTGATACATTTATACTAGAGTAAAACTTTAGAAATTGAGACTAAAAATAAATTCTTTCAATGTTTATCAAAATTTTCAAGAATACTGATACCCTCTTTCAGTGTACTACTATTACTATTCTATACAAAATTTCACCTACTATTAATCACTATGTTTCATTCTAAACTGAAATTGCGACCTGAAAAGACAGAAAAATTGTTTTTATTAAAGTGTTATGCAAAAGTTCATGAGGAAAACCTAGTTACTGAAAGAAACATCAAAACTATCTTATAATGAAAAGACTTGTTCATGCAAATCAATTAATTATGCAGTTTTATTTGTGTGCCGAATATTACCCAATTCACCAGGTTTTGTCCTTAAGAGAAGACACTACACTCAATACACATGTACCCCCTGGATTGTTAGGTATGCCTGAATCCACTTCCTCCCTTTTTGTGTGTGCTACATATTAATACATTTTTAGAGGAGGGCACACATTATATGATGAATGTAAGAAGACCGTATTTGCTTCATCATAACCTCATTACTCATATACGTATATTCATGAATTGCTATCTAGATGGAGGCAAATATAAACAAAACCCCCGAGTTATTGCTCATGTTCATATGGTCCAGTGGAGCACCTGGGAACTGTAATGAGTCAGAAACCAAGTTCCTGGTAACACTAGCAGTAAGGATGAAAATCAGTATATAGCAACCTGTTTCTATAGGTAAGATTCTTTAAATTTTGAATGGAAGCACAATTACCATCTAAATGAAAATTTAGTGGTCAATAACCCTGGAAGTCAAGTCTCTTGATAGAATCATGAATGAGAGAATAAGACAGCACATCATGAAGTGGTAAATGAAAGAATCCTCAGTCTCTTTCCCCCCCATCCCCCGGTAAAGCACAGTCTGTCATGACAGCTGGTCTCAACAACTAAAAGTTCAGTAATTTAAAAGAAATGTCTCTACAACAAGAGTAAAGTTAGACTTTAACCGCCATCTCCAAGAAAATTACATTACTAAACATTATGGCTTAAACCACCCAAACAAGTGCTTGCAGTCTTACATATTTTGCTTCCCCTTCTGTTACATTACTACAGGCTCTCAGTCACTTTCCTTACTAAGCCAATAAAAATTTGCCCCTTCCTTTGCCCCTGTGGAGAGTAATAACTAGGAGAGGAATAACCTGGAGATATCATTCCTGTGAAGCTTCTGGTCCCTAGCAGGTATAGCCTAACAGCCCTATATGAGCAAATCAAGAGATCCTCTTCATATCTGGTGATGCATTCTTGTACCAAACTAGACTGCATGAAGCTAAGAAGCTTCCTGAGGTAGCTTGTAACGAGGCTTCAAAAACCTTAAGGACCAGGGGAGACCCAAAGTTGACTGGTTTGAGCAACCCTGCAGTGACACATTTTTTTTTAAAAGCTGGGTGAGCTTCAACTTCACTGCAGAATCCACATTGGAGCCATGAAGTTCCAAACCCTACAAGGGGGAAGATCCTAATGTATTGATGGTGTGAAAACAAACAACTTCCTGTGCCGGGCATGAAGAGGAGGATAGTTGGTAATTAAAGGTGTAATAGAGGTGACAGATCAATACCCTTTTCATCATAACAATTACATTTCTGGGCTCAGCCGTGTCGCTCCGTGAAATGTGTCCTCTTTAGCACTATTTCTAGTAAAATATTGCTATGATACCAGAGAACTGCTAAATTGGACATGTCAGAAGTCTCTGACTCGCTCACCTAAATAAAAGGTGTCGGTATAGAACTGGGGCGAGTGTTAAACACTACCACAGTAACCCCATCAATTACCTTTTTCCTCATCAAAAGACCCTGAAAACGGGGAGCCGACCTATAGGTCACACCCAGCTACCCTGTTGAAGGGGACTGCGGCATTCTTATCGATAGCCTCCCAGCGTTGCACGCTTTTTTATAGCTATCTGTTCTTTTTATTGGTTTCGTTATTCTTTTTCGTTATGGATCGTCAATCTGCCTCTTCACCCAAGTTAAGTACTGGTTCGCCCTTTTTCTGTATTTAGGGAGTGATTTTGCCTTTCGTTTTGCCTTTATTTAGGATTTTGTTAGGCGTCTCCTCCCGTAACGAGCGGTAGCGAGCCGCCATTACGTCGTTCCCTTGTTTTGTACCAATTTCGAGCGGGCTTCTTTCAGTACCTATATATTTATATTTATATACTAGTAACTTATGGTATTTCAGTATATATTTTCAGTATATATTTTATTATGTCTTGGGTGGCAGTTACTTTGTCGATCTTGTTTGATCTACGTTTAGATGTATTTAGTAAAATAAAAAGCTTGAAAATACTGAAGAAATTTCCAATAAAAACCACTAACTAGAGCTCATCTATCCTGACAACCATCAGAAAACCATATGCTAACAAGGGACATAGCTAGAATGGTAGACCACTTGAGCCACTCTTTTCTGCGAGTAACTTTATGCAAATCTTAACCCTTAAGAGCAGAGCTAAAAAATCAATATGCCAGGCCGAGTAAACTTTGAGGTCGGCTAATTCAAGAAAAAATACACATCACTGGAAAGAGGAAGATATGCAACTGCACAAGCCGTAAGAAAAAAAAATCGGAAAAATTTTCCCTACCTTTTACTAGAAGTTAAAATTGACTATTTACAACCCTTATGGGGCCTCTTTTACAAGACAATCGTAAATTTTACAATAATACATTTTTTAATTTGTCTTAATACATATATATCTATATATATATATATATATATATTATATATATAAATATATATGATATATATATATATATATATATATATATTATATATATATATATATATATATATTTATTGTTTTGCAAAATTATAAGCACAACTCATACAACATCAAACCAGATAAGAACTAAAATCAGTAACAAATTCTGAGTATATTTGTTGTAAAATATTTACAAAAATTTACCGAGATCAAAGATGCCGTAACTTTTCTGGATTAGACAGGTCTTTTCTAATACTTTTTTGCACTTATCTTTGCAAAATTACAATTATAACAGACATAATATCATAAAAGATAAGAACTAATAACAACAGCAACCCCTGGGTATATTTAAGAGCAAATATATAAGATGCCACGTGAGAGAGGCAGTATGTACTTGCTCCATTGAAGTCAAGATCACAATTAGTTCATGAGCTGCCTACTTCTTGATTTTAGCGAGTCTAAAAGTTGACATTTGTAAATTTATGGGCTACAGAAGTAATGGAAACTCCTTCCCGCCCGATTCCTTCAAATCGATGGTACGTAATATTGATTTTCACCTTGAGTGGATCCGTCCACCACCCATAACCTGTTATTGTTACTCATATGAGGAGATCCGTCCAATAAGGGTTAAGCAACTCCCTTGGATAGCTCTTTCCACAGATTTACACCAGTTTGAGTAATATCTGTTGCTATTTTGTCCCTCTAATTTTTTATCACATAAATAGCATGACTACTGTGCCAATTTGGAATACTTTGCTTATATCATAAATCTATTCTTGTAAGCATTCATATGCTACAGTCATTTGCTACTGTAAGAAGTTTTATGCAATGTCTTACTCTTTCCACTGATGTGTTTTTTCTTAAATCGGCCAACCTCAAAGTCTACCTGGTCTGGGGTGCAGCATGTTGTTTTTTAAGCCTGGCTTTTAAAGGTAAACCACAAAACAAAGCACTAACGATGTACAACAGTCAAAAGTGCAGAAAGAGCTGCGAGCACACAAAATAATATAATGTATCACTGTTATAAAGAAAACAGTATCAACATTAACAAGATGAATAAAGTTCACTGTAAAATGGAAACAATGAATTCCTAAAGGGTATAATTACTGGTAGCAAAAAATATAATATTGCAATCAATGAAAAAATCTTAAGAAAAATCCTACTCAGAGAGAACAAAGCCAACCTTTACCTCTAGAAAGGTTAGCCAAAAATGTGGTATATTCTAAGTCCAGCATAAAAAAATACCTATAAATAACATAACTCCCTAAAACAAAGTGAAGACAAAGTGCTAGTTTATGGGAACAATTAAATTACAATGACTAACAAGAATGATGACAAACAATAAAAAAGTGAAACTGCAAATGAAGCAAACATTGCAAAAGAGCTCAATTCTCAGAATGCTCAAATGATTAATCATAGACAGCTGCACTTTATGATGCTTGCAATCCAACAATGATACCAACGACTGAAAATGCAATATAAGTGAAGAATTCACTCAGTTAATACTTACTGAGTGCTCTTATGTGAAAATAGGCCGAAATATAGGATAGCAAAAAACTGCAAATGAATTAGTAATAAGTACTGGAACAGCAATCCTCTGCTATGTAAACGTGGGAATCAGTGAAACAAAGGCTGGCAGCACTACAGGAACTTAAAAGTTAAGGAGGTAATCCAGACATACCTGAAGATCCAGATAGCAGATTCCTACATAGTGAGACAACCTTCTTCTCCCTGGTAAACAAAAGGACTAGTGACCTGGGTAAATTTGGAACACAAATATAGGCATATGTATCATTAATAAGGTAATTCATGGAAACTAATATTTATTGGAAATTACTAGGTTCAAAATCAGACTTTATAAACTATATTTAACATATGACAGAAAAGTTTTCTAACTAAACTAATTCATATCAGGTAATTTCAAGCCAGCTGGAAACTAACAAGCATGCGCATTTTGGAAATATAAGTAACATGGTGAAATAATTTTCTACTGTTCATAAATACAAACTTTTCATCTTACTTATGCCTTCAGTCTTGATATGGACTTGACCACTCCAATATAAAGCCAGTACTTATAGCCACCTTATTGTTGAAGGGATTTGTTTAAAACTTTTACCACTTCAAGTACTAATGAAATTTTTCAAATAGAAAAAGTTAGAAATTCAACTTTCAAAAATATGCCAAAAAAAAAAATTCAATAAAAAATCAGTTTTGCTCTTTGCAAATCAAGATATATAGTTATATTACACTCAGTAAAAGTTTCATAAAGTTTGGTTCAGTCTTCTTGGAGTTATAAGAATTTATTTTTTGAAAAAAACCAAGTTTTGAGACAACGGTAAAAAGATTATGCTTATTTTGTAATAACTATGGAACTATTACATTTAGATGGCTGATTTTTGCCCTGAAAGTATTTTGACATATAAGAAATATGAGGGGGACATGTTGGGGGTCTCTCTCACACTTTTTACCGTGTAAGCCGGATGGTGGTGTGTAATTGCAGATATGTTAATCCATGTTCTGCTCCAAACAGTGCCTTTGAAATCTTTCATATTACAACTACTTGAGACCTATTGGCCCTGGGAAATGGGTAAAAGAGTGCTGTGTATTTGTTAGTGCTTGGCCATGCTTTTATCACAAAAATATCATCCGACCAACCTCCAACCATCCCGCAAATGACCCTGGCACCTACCGATACCGGTGCCTTACACAACAGTCCCATACTCCCAAACAGTTGTCTTTACTTTACACAGTACTAATCAAACTGTTCCGTCATCGATTCTTCAATACAATCTGTCAATGAAGCCATCTTTGGTGAGGAAATTAACGTTACATATACAAAATGCAAAGACACGATACCAGAAAATATTCTCCAGGAGTGATCCGCGAAGCCTTGTCCTGTCACAATTAATATCATATAATATCTCTATGTGGCTAAGAACCTGTTTGGTTGAAATTTAGGCTGATAACCCTTACAATCTGCCTCCAAAGGGGCCTGCTGAACTAAGCCTACTTGTAGTGTGCCATACGACCGAAAATGCCTTCCAAACAGCTAAATCCCTCTCAGAAAAAATTGGAAAAAAAAAATCAGAAAAAATTGAGGAAATGATACTCTCGGATCTGGGACGTAATCAAAGGATTACACAAATCCCTAGACAGTCTTAAAACTGTGGAAACAAATAACAATCTCATACAGATCTGGGATACAATTAAAGGAGTGCAGGAATAATTAGGCAATCGTACAGAAAACCACCAGACTCCTTTGACTGTGGCACCTATTATTTCCTCGCCTCTCAGCAACACGAGAGAAGTGACAGTGCGACACAAAGTCGAGATGGCCATAACCCTTTAAGCGGGAACTACCCTCTCTTCTTCAGATGAAGCACCCACATCACCTATAGACCTTTCGGAAGGCAACGTTGGACTCCCAACTTCCTCTCCCTTCCCCAGTGCCTCTGGTGAAGATAGATCATCAGTGACAATCACCAGCCCTTGTGAGTCTCCCGACACTACCTCTACCCTCAATCGCTCCATCGTGGATGATGAGAAAAATGATCATGAGGGGTCTGGTAGCTGGCAGACACAAGCAAGTAGAAAAAAGAAAAGAACCTCTCATTTGCTCACTGGACTGAAACCCAAAAATTGTGAATCTTTTTCTAACGATTACTTGGCCTAGCTTCAGTCATTGTTATTTAGCATAGGATCTTAAGCAAAGTTGCTTTAAGAACAGTGTAAGAGGCCGAGTATTAAGCCAACTACATGCACAAGACCTTCGACACATCACTGTATAATCACACATTTCCATTATAACCACAACTACAAATGAAATAAGCCCACGTCATCTTTAGCAGTATATCTCGTTCCATACAAGTAATAATACCATATTGCTTTTTATGTATGCAATACAAGCGTATCAAACTACTCAGTACACAGAGAATAAGCTTTCCTTGTAAAAGAAACGTTCAGGAATAGATCGCTTGTTTATGAGCGAAAATGGTACAAATTGGTAATATTCCTGTTTGATTCTTGTTCTGTAATAATTTCTACTCAAGAGTGAAAGACGTCTCTGGTACTATGGCTACGTTACTGACACAGTATAGGCCACAAAATATCTTTTAAAAGGGCTATTATCATATATATTATAAAACTGGGAAACTTGGCTAATGTCCCTAAGTTTCTGCCATAATTTATTTGGGCGTCCCTATGTCCCTACACTTGGCAACACTGTCCGCAGTTGATACCGATGCCATCTCTGAAAACAATCACATAACAATGGCTCCTTATGCGCACGTGATCGTCGCTTGTCTGTCCAATCTCTCCCCTCTATATCTATGTTTGAATGTATCATTATAAGACGTTTTCTCTATGAATATAATAGAAGAGAAATTGGGATATTTTAATGGAGAATAATAATTTTTAATAAATTTTTCGTACATTCATTTTTCATGTACGTATTTTTTTTTATAATTTGTTGTTCACAGTACCATAAAAACGATGAACAAAGTTGTCCACGAAAAAATCTAAATATTTTTTTATACCAATAACATTTCTAGATGTTTATTTATTGTGAAACTGTCCAAACTAGAGTATATCAGACTTGATCCAATGTAGAATCATTTACAAGTCTTTTTAGTTCACAGTGCTGTAAAAGCATTGAACAAAATTGTCCATGAACCAATTTAAGCATTCTTTTAACCAATAAAGTTTCTATATAGGCTTATTTATGCATAAAACTTTTGAAAACAGTCCATAACTCACTTTGACCTATCCTGAATTAGTCATACAGAAACTTTTTACAATTATTTTCATGATTTGTGGTTTACAGTGTCATACAATAGGAGCTGATATGAATGGCATGGTGGGAAAGAGAAAAGATGGGTATGAGGAGGTACATGGAGGCCATGGGTTTGGAATTAGAAATTAGGATGGGGATTATTTATTGGAGATGGCTCAGAGTTTTGTATTGGCCTGTATGAACACACGGTTTCAGAAGTTAGATAAGTACTTGATAACTTATGAAAGTTGAGGAGTGCAGAGCCAAAAGATTACACCCTGGTTAGAGGAGCCGACAAAAGCAATGCGACAAACTGCAAACTGATCTTGGGAGAAGCGTGCGTTAAACAGCACAGGTTGGTGGTGACGAATTTTAAAATGAGAGATAGGAAACCCAAGAAGAAAAAGATAAGATCTAGAACTTAGATTTGGGACCTTAAACGTGGAAAGGGGGAGCAATTTAGGAGAACTGTGAGAGAGAGACATCTGGAAAGGGGGAACATAGAATTTGGACAGGGTAATAGAGTGGAAAATATCTGGGCAGACATGAGAGAAATATGTGTGGGGGAAGCAGAGGAAGTGGTGGGAAGAACCAGCGGATATGGAGTGTCGAGAGGAGAAAAGTGGTGGCGGAATGGAGAGGTGCAAGAATCAATTAAAAGAAAATCAAAACCATTTAAGGACTAGAAAGTAAGGCATGCTCAGGGTGCAGAAGAGGAGTACAGAGAAGAGGAAATAGAGGTGATGAGGAGGGTAGCAATGGCTATGGGAAGAGCGGCAGAGCAGTTGAATGAGAGACTAGGAACAAGAAAAGGAGAAAAGGATATCCACAAGATTTCAAACTTGAGGAAAAGGCAATGACAGGATGTGGGTAGATTGGGTGTCATCAAGGATAGTGATGGAAATATATTGTATAGGGAGGAAGACATTAAGAAAGAAGAGATGGCAGGAGTATTTTGAACAACTTAAATACTGAAAATGAGAGAGAGAGGAGATGGAGAAAGCATAGAGGGTGGAGGGACCAGTGAGGGAGATACAGGATACAAAAGTGAAGAGAGCATTAGGAAAATGAAAAATGGTAAATCACCAGGTCCATCAGAGTTCCAAATTGAAATGCTCAAATTACCAGGTGCAGAGGGGGAAATATTGATGCTGGATTTATTAAAAGCTATATGTGAAGAGGAAGAAATGCCAAGGGATTGGAAGGAAGGTCTAATGGCATATATATACAAGCAGAAGGGAGATGTCATGGATTGTGGTAACTACAGGGGAATTAAGCTTACAGAGCATTGAATGAAAGTTTTAGAGAGAGTACTGGATGAGAGATTAAGAGACTGCAAAGATCGGGAAACTGCAGTATGGATTCATAAGAAGAAGAGGGATGGTGGATGCCATCTTCATAGTAAGTCGCCTACAGGAAAAGAAATAGAGAAAGCATACGAAAGAATCCCAAAAGAAGTGATGTTTTGTTGTTTAAAAAGAAGGAAAGTCCCAGAAAAGTTGGTTAGGCTGGTCGAGATGATATATAAAAGAATGCACACAAAAGTGATACCAGCAGTTGGGGAAACAGAAAACTTTGAAGTTGGTGTTGGATTATACCAGGGGTCAGCATTAAACCCATTTTTGTTTGTGCTGGTCATGGATGTGTTGAGTGAAGGGATCAGGAATGAAGAGCTGTGGGAATTGTTGTAAGCCAATGATCTGGTGATTACTGCTGAAAATGAGGAGGACCTACAGAGAAGGGTTGGAGAGTGGCAGGAATGTTTTGAGAGGGGTGGCTCAAAGGCAAATGTAAATAAAACAAGAGGTTTTGCTGAGCAGTAGGGTAGAGACAGAATAATAATACAAGAAAGAAGAGGCTCGATTATAAAAAAGGCAGAAAAGTTTAAATACTTAGGATCTACTTTAAGCCAAGAAGGAGGATGTGAGGCTGAAGTTGACAGTAGGATAAAAGTGGCATGGGGGAAGTGGAGAGAGGTTGTTGGAGTGGTATGTGATAAGAAAATGCCAATTACGCTAAAAGTCAAGATATATAACACAGTGATAAGACTAGTGTTAATGTATGGAGCAGAAACATGGGCTCTAAGAAGAAAAGAGGAAGTAAAGCTTGAGAGAACAAGATGAGAATGCTGAAGTGGATTATGGGAATATCACTGCTTGAGAGATTGGAAAATGATGAAATAAGAAGAGGGGCAGGCTTAGTAAAGATTACAGAGGTGATAAGAGAGTCACGATTGAGATGGTACTGGCATGTGTTGAGGATGGATGACGAGGGGGGAGTGAAGGGGGCTTGGGAAGAACCTATTACAGGAAGATCAAGAGAGAGGCAGAGAATCAGATGGTAAGATGTGGAGAGAGAGGTTTGGTGGAGGATGATGCCTCTGATAGAGGGCAGTGGAGAAGGCGTGTCAGGCAACCAACCCCTAAATATAGGGATAACGGTGGGAAAGAAGAAAAGCGATGAACAAAATTGTTAATAAAACAATTTAAAATTTTTTTATATAGCATTATTGCTTCAGGATATGTTTATTTAGACATAAAACAATTGAAAACTGTTAATGACTAAAATTTGATAATTCCTTGAAATTTGGCAGTCAGAGTACCCCTTAATCATATACATGAAGCAACTGGTTGACAAGATTGATGTCAAGGAAAAGATGAAATTCAGCAATGTACAGGTCCTGTTTATGATGTCCAGTCCGCAGGAGGATGAAGTGGCCAAAGAGGTAACCCTATTGGAGAGGTACCCCTATTGGGGAGGTACCCCTATGGGGTTGGCAGCCACAAGGAGGGGGAGATGCCTTTCAGACCTTTGGGGATGGAAGCTACAGTCAGGCTCAGTGCCCCTGACAAGGATGCATTGTTTCACCTGTCAGGGATGGGGCCACATCATCCAAGACTGTGAACATGCAAAAGAAAAAAAAAAAAAAAAAAAAAACCTCAACCTAATCAAGGACTACATACAAGGGTGGTACTCCCAGAGGGGGAGGTGCCCAGGCAAGAGGGTGGAGAGGACATTAAGTGAGAGCCACTCTATCGCCCAAGGCAAGTTCAACTCACGCGAGAGGGCACACCTCACCATCGGCCAAAGGAGGAAGGGTTCCCCCAAGGAGGCCCCTTGGTGGAGGAATCGCAGACACACACGGGACATTGAGAGATAGTGCTCAATCTTGCCTCCCTACACACCCTGAAAATGCAGTTCTGTTAATCCAGGTAACTACTGGGTGAGAAAATACAAGTGCCTCACTAGATATTGGAGCGATTGATTGACTGATTAAGATTCTCTGGCACTGGGATAACTAAGGTCATTGATGCCAATATTTGTTGAAAATGACGAAATTTACATAAAACCTACTGATATGACAACTAGATTATACAGGTAGTCCCCAAGTTATGACGGAGATCTATTCCTACAGCTTGTTGTGGGTCAAAATTCGCCATAAGTCAGAACAATAAGTATATGTACAAAAATCAAAATAATTCCAGTAAAAAGTTTGTTTCTTTTAGCAACTAAAAAGCAATGCTCCTAATTCTTTCACAAGTGAGATAAATTAGATGATTCTGAGAATGTAAACATTATGTAAAGCAATAGGTGGATGATCAGTTTTTCCTACATATGAAGATGATGTTATAACATCATGATAAATATGTTTCATCCTTATTAACCTTATCATAAATACAACTGTAATATCCTATTTGACTTGCGGAAATGGATACTGTGAGTGTAACCCATAGCCTAGGTCAACAGTTCACAAATACACATTTTGTATCTCATGTATAGTAATACAATATGGTAACATCTGATAAGAAAGTTGCTGAATAAAAATACATTAATGGTCATAAAACTATGGTAGGTTGTGGGTAAACACAGGTAGGCTACCTACCTACTGTATTGTGTCATTTGAGAGAGATTGCATTTTCTTCAAAGTGTATTTATGCAGTATATTTTGTTGCATGGGGAGGGGGGGTAGATAACTGCCTTTTGTAAAAAAAAACAAAAAAAAAAAAAAAGGAAAAAAAGTTTTTAGTTTAAGTGGAATGATTGTTGTTTATAAGCATACTGGGCATCTACAGTTATGTAGCATTGACAAGGTTAGGGGAGGAAAAATACAGAGTTCCACTTGAACACCCCTAGATTTTTCACTCACCCTTATCCAGACTTTTCTATTATCTGACAGGCCCTTGGCTCTATTTATCCGGGTAACTGAAGGATTACATTTCCTTTATTGGTGCCCTCCAGAGAAAAACTGGAGGTGACATAACAGATTTATCTACTCAAGCTCCTCATTGCCAATAATAAGGTGTCGAAGTCCAAATTCTTGGTGAGATCTTTAACAAAGCTGGTGGGAAAGGTGGGGATCCATAAAATAGGCTGACCAGGGCTCCTGGAAGTCAGAAGACAGGAGGATGAAGATATTAGAGTGACAAGTCCACCTGAGAGACATCATAGAAAAGGGGCTTTTCCTAGGGAGGTGAATAAACGACAAACCTTGAACAAATCATCAAGAAGTCTGCTGGCAAATAGAGTGCTTGAGTCCTAGAACACTCTTGCCAATTGCTATTGCCAGCAACTCATAAGCTAAATGAAAAGTACTTCTATACCAAATATTGGGTTGCAAGCCTTAGTCGAATTGACCAGCCATCCCACAAAAGTGATGAAGCTGGGCATCAGAAAGCAAGAAAAGTTGTGGAGCTATCGGTTTGTTGCATTGTCTGGAAGATCTGCCATCATTTCAATCCAACACATCCATATGAATCTCCAAAGTGGCATTAGAAGGCAGGTCAAATTCCTGGGGAGCAGTCTCTATCTTGAGAGGCTGAACAGCTACTGAAACAACTGTCAAGAGTTTCTGCTATGTCTCTAAACTAAAGATGCCATAGATCCAACCCTAGGTCATGCTAAACAAGAATTCTTCTTCCATCGTGTGAACCTTCTCTAGATATAAAATTTGGGATTCTAAGTCTGAGTGGACATCTTAGAATTTTGGGCTTGATTTATGTCACCAAGAAAAAGGTTACAAAATAAGCCCTGATGAATATGAATGAGGTTGCTCGCCTCATTACAAATCTGTGGAATGATGGAAAAATGGAAAAACAGACACTAGTGCAGTTATAGATGAAAACTCATGGTCCCAAGGTTTTCTGATAAGAGCTTGTGCTAACAATGACTAATGGATGGTGGATGAAAATCCCAAGAGAGGCCTTTGGCCAAGGATGTGATGAGTAGGAATGATTGCCTGCAACAGAACGTGGTTTGTTGTGGAGGCACTAATAGGCAATGCAGCCTATTAGTAGCAGCAGGTTCTGTAACACAGGAATGAGTAGAGCCAGATTAAAGAAAATTATGAGAAGCCAAACTATTGGAGGAGGAGGGGCTAGCAGGAAGAGAAATATGGTCAACAGAAGAACCAAGAACCAAGCACTATTGGGTGGGCAGCAAGTGAGCAAGCAGCTGGTGCCAGAAGCAGCAGAGGACATGCAAGCCAACATGGATGAAGTCATTCCCAGTAGCAGAAAAGGTGATGACACTGGATGGAGGGGTGACAGTGGCATATGATGAACACCCATTAGCAAGAGTCCCAGACAGATGAACCAGGAGCAAAACAAGAGTCAGAAGGCTGAACAGATAAGCGAGGAACATAAATATAAAAACCAGCTTGTGTAGCAACAAGCACACAACCACTGGATGATGGAAAGAATCAATGACATGGAGTCTGCAGACCTTCAGTTCCACAGGCATGAGGAAGGAGAGCTAGTGGTAAGTCTCAAGATTTTCCACTAGCTCTCAAGTGTTCATGTGAAAGTTCTCCATCATCTGCTGATGAAGAGATGAGAAGTTTTAAGTCCTTAAGTAGGGGTCCATTACATCAAAAGTACATGCATCTCATAGGACACTGTATGAGTGTGGAAGTTATGAAACATTAGTAGAAGACTAATAAAGCTTTATGTTTTGGCTAGCTCTAGGAACTAAGATTTGGATTACTATTTATGGTTGCTTGTTTACCACAATGGCAGCAGTGCAGAAAGCGGAGTCCATGGCTTGTTTAATTTTTGTCAGTTGATCACAATGATCAACACACTGAATGGTTGAGATCAGTTACTGCAAAGATGATTATGGTATTGCTGCTCTAGATTTCTCCACTATTTCTGACTGTGAGAGTTTATAAATGAACCCACACACTAATCTGGCAACTGTCTTAACCTAATATTCACTGATATTACATGAATTGTATCTTGTCAGCTAGGTTTGCAGTTGGATTCATCTGATCGAGGTTAATACGGAGATGAATCACACTGTTCCTGATAGTACTACTTTCTTCTTCAAGAAATGTATACGTACTTGAAATCTAAGGCCAGAGGGAACGGCATTCACTGCGGTCTTACTGAGCTCAGGTGGAGTGATATTTACAAAGGTCTGAACATTAGTGAGTTTAAATGATCACCTTAAAGCTATTGTTGTGAGGAGAATTCCTTCTCAAATCCTCACGTTTCATCTAACAAGATAGGCCATGGTTTAATATTACGTGTGAGCTTGCCTACCATGAAAAACAAGAAGTTTATTATTTCTGGAGAAATAATTGATCAGACTTTTCACGGCATTACTTCACTGAGCTTATAAGTCAAGTTCAGGTTGTCTATGAGAGTTGAGAGAGCTTATCTTGTAGGTGTGAAGGCTATATCGCACTCCAGTGGTGATGACCATAAACAGTGGTCTACGTAGACCCTCAAGTTACAGAAGTCAAAACATGGTACATGGCAGTTATAGCAGTATAGACCCTACTGGGATCTTTCCCATCTTCTAAAAGGCAGCGATTTTCATAATTCCTAAGAATACTACTATCTTCGGAAAATTAGATGAATTTACACATTTTTATTCTGTTTGGAGGAAGGTAAACATGCTACATTACCTACAGGACTAAGTCTATCCTCATAACCTTCTGAATACAGACTGATTTCAATTATGTACATGCCTATTTTACCTAAGGTGGTTAAAAAGCTGCTCTCTAAGCATCTTTGTAAGTTTGTTGAAGCTAATAACTTGCTACTAGCATTACAGGCTGGGTTTCATAAAGGTCTTGGTTATTCATGACACACTCTTGTTAATACGTATCTACCTTATTGCAGAGTACTCTTAGTGAGGGTCATTCTAGATTTTAGTGCAACCAATGACCATGTGACTGATGAAGTACTTATCTACAAGCTAAGATTGGGAATTGGTGGATTTTTATTTAATATTCTAAATGAATTTTTAATAAGCAAACCCAGTGTCTGTTGAAGGCTAGTATAGTAACTTTATCAACGTCATTTAAGGTGTTCCTCAGATGGTGTTCTTGGACCTTTGCTATCTTCTATCAATACTAGTGCCATATAGTAAGGCCTGGAAAACAAACTACTAATTGCATACACTGATGATGCTACTCCTCTAGCTGTTCCTGAGTCTCTACGCCTTAGGTCTGTAGTTGCAGAATCCCTGAGAGAAGTAGGCTTTGGGGCATGAAGCTTGACACTTCTAAAACTCAAAGTACTCACAACAATATTGCCTTTGCATCTTCATTCACATTTAAATGGTATGGTTTCAAATGTCATTGACCTTCTGAGATTTAAGATGTACCTTTTGATAAGAAATTGACTTTTGAGTAACATATACATAACACTGCTTCCTCTGTTTTCCAAAATGTTGGTCTCTTGCAAAATATTTAACAATTTTTCTTGACAAAACTAATACCTGTTTCAACTTTTCTTCTTCCCTTGTCTGGAGTACTGTTATCCAGTGTGGTCTTCAGGTGCTGAATTTTATCTCAAACTCTTCGATAGAGTTATGTCGTCAGTAAAGTTTATTTTGCATACTCTTAATGCTGACTTGTGCCATAGACGTAAAGTGAGTTTATTATGTGTGTTACATAAAATGTACTATAACAAGAAACATCTTTTGCACTCTTTTATTTATTTATTTTTTTTTTGTACCTGACCTAATTGTGTTTGCCCACAACACCATGCAGGTTGCTACTGCATCAGTGTGTTGTTTACTGGTGTCAAGTTTAGTATGTACAGTGGTACCTCGAGATACGAAATTAATCCGTTCCGAAGCGGCCTTCGTATAATGAGTTTTTCGTATCTTGGAACACATTTTACATGTAAAATGGCTAATCCGTTCCAAGCCCTCCAAAAACACCCCATTAAATTTCATAATAAAAGCTAAATTGACCTATAAACAATGAAATACTACAACAATTTGGACCATTCAATACATAAATTAAGAATAAAAATCCAAAACCTGTAAATAAAGTGTATGTTAGTGTACAAGAAATATTATTACTGTAACGTAAAATGTGGAAGCTTACCTTTCGAGTGAGGCTATCTCCGATAGTGGCGGCAGAGGAGGAGGAGGACAAACGGCAGATAACGTACGTACGTACGTACACTTAACTTTACGAAAACACATAAAAAATTTAAGGAAAACTATAAAACTAAAATTTACGAAACACCTTAACAAAACTGTAACACTTAACTTACAAAAATCTAGAAATTACGTAAATTTTTTTTTTATTTTTATTATTTTTAACTTTTTTCTTTTACTTTTACGTAGGTTTTTTTTTTTTTTTTTTTTTACAGAACTTCAACTTCATCACCGCTTTCAACGTTCTGTTTTTCATCACTTGGTTCTTCCTTTTTGCTTTCAACTTTCTGTTTTTTATCACTTGGTTCTTCCTTTTTGCTTACTCCTGCTAATGCTGAAAGCCTCTTTAAAAAATAACGATCCAAGGAAGATTGCTTCTGCCTACTTTTCACAATGTTCCTGAAACGACTCAGGCAAACGTCATCGAACTGCGCAAGCATACGACCTGTGTGAGCCTTTTCGGGGTGTCTTTTTTCGATAAACGATTGCACTTTATGAAAAGTGCCTAGAATATCCTTAATTTCTGCCGTTGCATAGGCTCCTCCTCCTCTTCCTCGACGCTGCTAGAGAACTCCTCTTGAACGACGTTATGTTGCATGGCCTCCAACTCCTTCAGGTCATCCGTCGTAAGCTCCTCTTGGTGCTCCTTGAGAAGGTCGTTGATGTCGTCCTCGTCGACGACCAGCCCCATGGACTGCCGAGTGTAACGATCTCGTCAAGATCTGGTTCCAAAACAGTTTCGGGATCGTCAACTGTTCCTGACTCTGCAGCACCAGCTTCGCCCACGTCGAATCCCTCGAAGTCTCTGGCGGATACGGCATCAGGCCAGAGTTTCCTCCACGAGGAATTCAAGGTTCGCCTCGAAACCTCCTGCCAAGCTAGGTCAATGAGTCGGATGCAAATGACGATGTTGAAATGCTCCTTCCAAAATTGACACAAGGTGAGGTTTGTGGTATCGGTGATGTCGAAACATCTCTTGAAAAGATGTTTTGTGTACAGCTTCTTAAAGTTCGCTATCACTTGCTGGTCCATGGGCTGGAGGAGAGGGGTGGAGTTGGGCGGAAGAAACAGAATCTTAACGAAGGAATACTCCGCTAGGATATCTTCCTCGAGGCCAGGAGGGTGAGCAGGGGCATTGTCCAACACCAGCAGACATTTCAGGGGGAGGCGCTTCTCTTCCAAAAAACTCTTCACAGTCGGGCCGAAACAAAGATTTACCCACTCGGTGAACAAAAGCCTCGTTACCCAGGCTTTTGCATTAGCCCTCCACATCACTGGAAGCTTCTCCTTCAACACTTTGTGGGCCTTGAAGGCTCGAGGAGTCTCGGAGTGATACACCAGTAGGGGCTTCACCTTGCAATCCCCACTGGCGTTCGAACAAAGTGCGAGCGTAAGCCTGTCTTTCATAGGCTTATGCCCGGGTAGCTTCTTCTCTTCCTCCGTGATGTATGTCCTACGAGGCATTTTTTTCCAAAAAAGGCCAGTCTCATCACAATTGAAGACTTGCTGAGAACTGTAGCCTTCCTTGGTCATCATCTCGTCGAACGTCTTTTTAAAGGCTTCGGCCGCTTTCGTGTCCGAGCTGGCAGCCTCCTCATGACGCACCACCGAATGGATGCCAGTCCGTTTACAAAATTTCTCGAACCAGCCATGCGAAGCCTTGAACTCTGGGGTTGGCGTTGAAGTCCCTTCCCTTCCCTCGTCTTCCGCCTGCGCAATCAAATCGCCGAAAATAGCACTGGCCTTGTGAGCGATTGCCGTCTCCGTTACTGTATCGCCAGCGATTTCTCTGTCTTTTATCCAGATGAGGAGCAGCCGTTCCATCTCGTCTTGCACATGGCTCCTCTTGCTGGACAAAATAGTGATGCCCTTCGACGGTGTAGCTGCTTTGATGGCATCCTTCTGTTTAAGGATGGTGCCTATTGTCGACAGATTACGGCCGTATTCCTTTGCGATCACACTCAATCGCATACCAGCTTCGTACTTCTTTATGATCTCCATCTTTGTCTCCAAAGAGAGCATGCGCTTCTTTCCGTGAATTTAAACTTTCTTGGGACCCATGACTACATTAATTTATGTAAAGTTACACAATATACAGTCTTCGCACAACACGATATGTACTGTAACGAAATCACTAACGAATTTACATTACTAAACGAAATTGTTGGAGCGAACGGATGCCGACTGCGTACAGTAAAGTTTCGGGTGCGGAGTGGCCGAGCTAAGGGACGCCAACACGTACGTATAGAAGATGCATGATGGGAGGGATGCTGTCCAATCAGAGAGAAGGATCTCATGGCTTGGCTAGCATCAGGAACCAATGGGAGAGCAGGAGGATGGTGGCGAGTCTACTATAACTAAGATGGCGGCGTGTGGCGCGAGTTTCAAAATTGTTATGGGGCGAATCTCGGACTTTCAGAAACCTTTCGTATCTTGAAAACTTTTTGTATGTAGAGCAGTAAAATTTTTCGCATTGGCTTTTGTAACTTGGATTTTTCGTAAGTTGAGCCTTTCGTATCTCGAGGTACTACTGTACTACCTACTTTGCTATGAGTTTTATCTTGTCTATAACTAAAATGTAGAATCGTTTACTCAATGTCGTTATAAAATCTTCTGATCTCCAAATATTTAAACAATGAGCAAATTCATTCTTGCTCTCTGCTCATGTCTCTTGAAATGTTATTGTTATTATACAATTAAGTTTGTTCATACTTACCTGGCAGATATATATAATTAAAGTGCCCGCCCTCCTCCCCTCAGGAGACAGAGGCATTAATAAAAAATATGAATAGAAAATGGGAATGGTTCCTGATATCCGCCTCCCAGCGGCGGGAATGGGTACTACCACCTGGCCGCCCACTGCGTGTGCCGCGAGTTTTGAAATTTCTGTCGGACGTCAGAAAATACAGCTATATATATATCTGCCAGGTAAGTATGAACAAACTTAATTGTATAATAACAATAACATTTTGTTCATGCCACTTACCTGACAGATATATATATAGCTGAATCCCACCTTCGGATGGTGGGAAGAGACAGAATAGGATTTTTTAGGAAACTTAAATTAAGTAGATGATATACATCTTGGTTCCTCACCTGTTTGCAAAGTAGACTATGTGATTACTGTCACGTAAGGCTGCTTTTGCTTAAAACAGAGTTGCCAGCCAGGTGGAGACCTGTAGTGCTGGTGCGCTCTGGATGATCTGTCAACGGGTGCGAGACCTCAACGTGACAAGACCATCGAGGCCATACAAATGAGGGCAACGAAGCAACTGACCACCACCTGACCAACTATTCACAAAAAAACCCTTAAAACTAACTAAAGGATGGGAGATCTTCACATAAGACTCACCACAACCTAAAAACACAACAACCTAACCTAATCCTAACTAAGGGATAGGGAAAGAGCTACTTCCGGACCCCAATACTGTGTCCGCAGAAACGTATGGCCCAGTGCATTACAATCGTCATAAATCGTTCTCACATCCCTTAGGTAATGTGAGGCGAAGACGGAGTTACTCCTCCAAAAGGTGCAATCAAGGATGTCCTTGATTGACATGTTCTTTTGGAAGGCAAGAGAGGTAGCGACGGCTCGAACTTCGTGCGCTTTTACCTCGGAAGAGGCTCAAATCAGTCTTCTGGAAAGATGAATGAGCCTCCCGAATGATGTCCCTTAAAAAGAAAGCAACAGCATCTTTGATAAGGTAACTCTGGTCTCTTCACAGAGCACCAGAGATTACCTGAGGGACCTCTTACCTCTTTCGTTCTATGCACGTAGAACTTGAGAGCCCTGACCGGGCACAGGACTCTCTCTGGTTCTTGGCCCACCAGACTTGACATACCCTTGATCTCGAAAGTCTTCGGCCAAGGGTTCGAAGGATTTTCATTCTTCGCCAAGAAAGTTGGGTTCAACGAGCAGACAGCATTGTCCCCTTTGAATCCCATTAACTTGCTAAACGCTTGAATTTCACTAACTCTCTTAGCCGTCGCAAGAGAAGTTAGGAAAAGAGCCTTCCTTGTCAGGTTTCGAAGAGACGCTGCCTGAAGCGGTTCGAAAGGGCTTGACATAAGGAATTTAAGGACTACGTCCAGGTTCCATGATGGAGGTCTCATTTGAGGAACCTTCGAGGTCTCGAAAGACTTTAAAAGGTCATGAATGTCCTTGTTGTCAGACAGGTCGAGGCCTCTGTGCCTAAAAACCGCTGACAACATGCTTTTATATCCCTTGATGGTAGGGACCGCTAATTTCTGCACATGCCTGAGAAAGAGCAGAAAATCAGCTATTTGGTTCACAGAGGTCGAGGAAGAGGAAACTCCCTCCTTTTTACACCATGCCCTGAAGGAAGCCCACTTCGATTGGTAAACAGCTCTTGTGGAAGCACGTCTCGCATGTGCGATTGCTCTCGCAGCTGCTTTCGAAAAACCTCTCGCTCTGGCCAACTTTTCGATAGTCTGAACGCAGTCAGACCCAGAGCGGAGAGGTTTTGGTGAAACCTTTCGAAGTGAGGCTGTTTGAGTAGATCTTTTCCTCCAGGGCAATGTCCTTGGAAAGTCTACAAGGAAAGACATGACCTCTGTGAACCATTCTCTCGCTGGCCACATCGGAGCGATCAGGTTAACCTCGTCCTTCCGAGGCCGCAAACTTCCTCATGACTTCCCCCAGAATCTGAATGGTGGGAAGGCGTACAAGTCTAGGCCCGTCCAATTCCAAAGCAAAGCGTCTACCACGATTGCTTCTGGATCCAGGACCGGGGAGCAGTAAAGAGGAAGTCTCTTGGTCCTTGACGTCGCGAATAAGTCGACCAGTGGACGTCCCCACAACGTCCACAGGTCTCGACAAACGTCTTCGTTCAAGGTCCATTCCGTCGGTAGGACTTGTTCCCTCCGACGACTGAGAAGGTCTGCCCTGACGTTTGCACTCCTGGCAATGAATCTCGTCAGGATAGTCACATTTCTTCTCTTTGCCCACAGCAGAATCTCTCTCGCTAGGGAAAACAAACGTTCTGGAGTGTGTTCCTCCCTGGTTTTTTAAATAAGCGAGTGCTGTGGTATTGTCCGAGTTTATCTGAACAATCTTGTTCTTCAAACTCCTTTCGAAGAACTGCAGGGACAGAAATACTGCTGCCAGTTCTTGACATTTATATGCCAGGCTACCTGTTCCCCTCTCCAGGAGCCTGACACTTCCTTCCCTCCTAGTGTTGCTCCCCATCCCGTGATGGAAGCGTCTGAAAACAACACTAGGTCGGGGCTCAGAAGACTTAGGGACACGCCCTCCTGAAGCTTCTGAGGGTCCAACCACCATCTTAGATGGTTCTTGATCGGAAGCGATATTCTCAATATGGCATTGAGATCGTCCTTGGCCTTCCACTCGTCCGCAAGGAAAAATTGGAGAGGCCTGATGTGCAGTCTTCCCAAGGAAACAAACCTTTCTAGCGAGGAAATGGTCCCCAGCAGACTCATCCATTCCCTCGCCGAGCAAGTCTCTTTCCTTAGAAAGGCTGAGATCTTTTCTAAGCCTAGCCGCTGACGTTCCTGGGACGGAAACGCTCGAAAAGCCACTGAATCCATCTGAATCCCCAGATACACGATGGACTGTGTGGGGTCAGATGCGACTTTTCGAGGTTGACCAGAAGTCCCAGGGACTTCGCTAGGGCTAAAGTGAACTGCAAGTCCTTCAGACACTTCTCTCTCGACGACGCTCTGATCAGCCAGTCGTCGAGGTACAGGGAAACTCTTATTCCCGAAGAGTGTAGCCACCTCGCTACGTTCTTCATTACTACTGTGAACACCATCGGAGCCGTGGTCAGTCCGAAACACATAGCTCTGAACTGCCACACTTTTTGTCTAAGACAAAACCTTAGATACTTTCTTGAAAGAGGGTGGATCGGGATGTGAAAGTACGCGTCCTGCAAGTCTAAGGACACCATCCAGTCGCCCGGTCTCAAGGCTCCCAGAACAGAATGAGGCGTCTCCATCGTGAATTTGGTTTTTTCCACGAAAAGATTGAGCCTGCTTACATCTAGAACTGGAAGCCAACCTGACGACTGCTTCGGTACTAGGAAGATCCTGTTGTAAAAACCTGGAGACTCCAGGTCCGCGACTTGTTCCACCGCTCTTTTGTCGATCATCTGCTGAAGGAGATCGAACAATACTTTCTTCTTTTCTCCCTGATAGGATGGAGAAAGGTCTCTGGGAGTCGTAGAAAGAGGAGGAAGATCTAAAAAGGGGATCTTGTACCCCTGCTCCACGATCTTGAGGGACCAAGAGTCCGTGTCTCTCTCTCTCCACGCTCCCGCAAAAAACTTCAGTCTGGCTCCGACTGGTGTGTCTGAAGGACATGCTTCTCACTTGGAAGGCTTTGGCTTAAAGGAAGCTCTTCTCGTGAAAACCCTCTCCCTCGAGGAGCTGCTCTCGAGGGGGGAGCCCCACGAAAGGGCTTAACTTTCTTCGGCGGTCGAACCGCAGCTGAAGAGGTTGAAGGTACGGCTGACCGTCTTGTAGACTGGGCCAAAAGGTCCTGAGTTGCCTTCTCTTGCAAACTGTTCGTCAGGTCCTTTACTAAAGTCTGGGGGAAGAGATGGTTCGAAAGAGGCGAAAACAGCAAATCCGCTTTCTGAGCTGGAGTTACCGAACGAGCTGTGAAGTTGCACAGCAAAGCTCTCTTTTTTAATAAAGCCGTTCCAAAATGAGATACGATCTCCTCCGAACCATCCCTGACGGCTTTGTCCATACATGCTAACACGCTGGACAGCTCCCCCAGACTGAGAGATTCTGGGCTTCTCGCTTGCAGATCCAGAACTCCCAAACACCAGTCAAGGAAGTTGAACACTTCCAGCGTCCTGAGCAGACCCTTCAAATGATGGTCAGTCTCCGAAGAGGTCCAGGTTACTTTAGCAGAGGGTAAAAGCGACCTCCTCTGCAAATCCACTAGGCTGGAGAAATCTCCTTGAGCCGAAGAAGGGATACGAACTCCTACTTCATCTTTGGTTCTATACCAAATGCCCCCTTTTCCGCTAAGTCTAGCTGGAGGCAAGGCGAAGGTCGTCTTGCCTTGATCTCTCCTTCGTACCATCCAATCTTGGAGTTTCTTAAAGGCACGTTTCGTGGATAGAGAAGTTTTCATCTCTACAAACTCCAGGGTTTTTCCAGTTTTAGATGAAGAAAACTGCGAAGGAGGAGACTTGGGAGCTGCGGGCTGAAACTTGTCTTCAAAAGAAGAACGCAAGAGTCGCACGAGGACTTTATAGTCCGAGATTGACGGGGCCGCAGAAGGTTCCTCTTCAATCCGATTCAGCCGAACTACTTAGCTCTCCTTCTTCTCTAAACGGAAGAGGAGACCTCGTCCTGTCCGGAGAGGGCGTCCTAATGTCGGGTCTTGGCTTGATCAAAGGACCCCTATCTTTGCTAGAGGCAGCCTTATTTCGGCTGTCTTCTCTATGACGCTTACTACTCGATGAAGTAGAGCGTCCTGACGAGGACGAGCGTCCTTAGCGCCATCCGCGGCAGTCTCACTTGCCAGAGAAGCGTCCTTACGTTTCTCAAACGAAAGAGGGAAGACCTTTTCGCTGGAATACGTGCCTGTTAGCGCGTAAACTAGCGTCTGGGGGTACGACTTCTTGGTCGGAATCCCCAAAACCGTCTTGAAAAGAGCCCTGAACGTCCTGGCGAGCTTCCTGCCAAGCGTCCTGCCGAGCGTCCTGGGCGAGCGTCCTGTCTAGCGTTCCTGGCGAGCGTCCTGACGAACGTCCTGCCTAGCGTCAATGCCAAGCTCCTGACGAGCGTCCTGACAAGCGTCCTGACGACGCCGCGTCCTGCCGAACGTCCTGCCAAGCGTCCCGCCTAGCGTCCTGCCTAGCGTCCTGACGAGCCGTCCTGTCGATCGTCGTACAGAGCGTCCTCCTCAAAAGCGTCCTGACGTAACGTCCTTCTAGAGGACGAACGAGGATCGGCGAATCGCCGAAGGAGAAGCGATCGGCGAACGAGACGAAGTAGGTGAAGGAGAAGGAGACTGCTTAGTCCTCTTGACAGGCAGTCTAAGGTCCTTCCTCCGCTTAGGCTCGACTGCTGCTGGGCGAGTCCTCTGAGCCATAAGCGAGGATAGCTGGTCCTGAAGGGACAAAAGAATGTTCTTCGTCGGGGAAGAATGAACAGAGGAAGCAGGACTGATCCTGTGAGAAGTACGAGGGGCGAGGGGACGCTCCTTTCCTTCTCACAGGTACAGCTACCTGCTTCTCAGGTATACGCGCCTGTGCACGCAACCCAGTCGTCCTCATCGGAGGAGATCTTACCTCTTTTCTGAGGCGGAAAAGCGTCATACGCGTCCTCCGACGAAAGTGGCGAAAGAGGACGTGAAGCGTCCTCCGCACGAAACGTCCTTTTCAAAGGACGAGAGTCTCTCCGAGCGCTCCACCCCTTGCGCGGGGAGGACGCTTCAGAGGACGAAAAGCACTCTTTGAGGACGCGCGCTCGTGCGCGCTCCTTGGCAGCCTGGGACTTTGCTACAAGGCCTGCCGAAGGGACGCCAGATCGGTGGGAAGCCCCCGTAACCCTCTTGCGGCTTTTCGACATACCTACTCCCTGGGTCTTGGGAGTCTGATAGAGGTCTAGGCCTAGAGGCATTATGGGGGCCGATCTGACGCCCCTCGACAACACTGGGGCACGATCACACACTTGCACCGAGCCAGTTTCTAAGGCTTTCACTTTGGTCTCCAGAGTGCGAAGAGACTCCAAAATCAGAGAGAGAGCATTCGCTTCTCGACACAGAATCAGAGCCCGAAGGCAACACAGGTTTAGGGGTTGTAAACACTACAGGTGTTAATGTAGGAGAGATGTTAGCCTTACCTTTGGTAGAAACCACTCCTGGAGGAAGACCTCCTGATCCTATCGCGCTCCAATTTAAGGCGATAGGACTCATATACTCTCCAATCATCATCGGTCAATTTCTCACATTCATTGCACCGATTATCAATCAAACAATTAAGCCCCCTACAACTCATACATACTGTGTGGGGGTCTACCGATGCTTTCGGTAGCCTCACCTTACAATCAGCCCTCACACACACTCTGAAACTCACAGCACTTGATCCAGACATATCTTATATAGAAAAGTCAATCCAAAATCAAAAAACGGTCCACTATCGCGCATGCCAATTCAACAATCCAATTCAATACCAAAAAAATCAATCAGATACTTAAAAGCGAGTCAAATTCCAAAAAATCCTGAGCAGAGGTCTGTAAACAGTTGTTTACCGACCGGCGACAGAAAAAAATATGAATAGAAAATGGGAATGGTTCCTGATATCCGCCTCCCAGCGGCGGGAATGGGTACTCTGCTTACCACCTGGCCGCCCACTGCGTGTGCCGCGAGTTTTGAAATTTCTGTCGGACGTCAGAAAATACAGCTATATATATATCTGTCAGGTAAGTGGCATGAACAAATTTCAGGTGTACAGTGGACCGCGAATAGTTAAAACCCTCGAATACTTAGAACCTCCTCTAAAAACACTTGTAACTGCCTATCTTGTGTACCTTAAATAACATCCTACTTCAAATATACATTAAATTACAATCCTATTACTGTATTAATCTTTGAGATTATATTTTATTAATATAATTTCAAAGTCACCTTAAACATTTTTCTATTACAAATATATAAGTACAGCCAATAACACACACACACACACACACACACAGAAGAGAGCGAGAGAGAGAGAGAGCACTGAATGGCAACATCATATATCTGACCATCAAGAGTGAAATTAAGAATTATTTCAGAGACAGAGAATAATAATGAAGAGAGAGAGAGAGAGAGAGAGAGAGAGAGAGAGAGAGAGAGAGAGAGAGAGAGAGAGAGAGAGAGAATAACTCCTTCCGATATCAAAGGATTAAAATGAACTTCTTTGGGCAACATCTTCCCCTCCGCCAATACGTATATCAAACTGTCATCTACGCCTTTCTCGAAGTGGATAACATGACTGGGAAGGGGATTTTTTTTTGTTTAATTAATCTTATTAATTTTTGAAAATTAGCTATTAGATAAATCATTCATCATACTACAAAAAAACTACGCAAGAGAGAGAGAGAGAGAGAGAGAGAGAGAGAGAGAGAGAGAGAGAGAGAGAGAGAGAGAGAGAGAGAGAGAAATTTTAATATTATTTAATCTATTAAACTTAATGTTATTTGAAAATTAGTACTGTAAATGATTATTTTATCATAAATGTAGTAGTACAGATATATACATACACTTCTAACACTTCAAGCCAGAACAGAGGGAGAGTTACCACTATGACATACATATCTTGTGGAGAGAGAGAGAGAGAGAGAGAGAGAGAGAGAGAGAGAGAGAGAGAGAGAGAGAGAGAGAGAGAGAATTATCCTTATTTAAAAGAGTAAAATGAAAAATTTTTTGTATTTATTTAAAATACTATCACATGAATTTTGCAATTAAAGTTGTACTATTATTATTATTATTGCAGTAGTATCTCAGGATACGAAATTAATACGTTCCGAAGCAGCCTTCATAACCTGATTTTTTCGTTTCTTGAACCACATTTTACATGTAAATTGCCTAATTTGTTCCAAGCCCTACAAAAACACCCCAGTAAATTTTATAATAAAGCTAAATTGACCAATAAACAATGAAATACAGTGGTCCCCCCGTATTCGCGGGGGATGCGTACCAGACCCCCCCGCAAATAGTTAGAATCCGCGAATGTTTGGAACCCCTATAAAAACGCTAAAAACAGCCTATTTTGTTAGTTAAAACTTAAAAAAAACCACTAAAAATGTTCATACTTGGTTTTTTTAATAGTTTTATCACAAAAGGTGCATTTTATGATGAAATTGATAACAAAAACCAGGAATTTGTGGATATTCCTCATAGAAAAATACCGCAAATGCGCGAATTTTCCGCGAATAATGCAGGGAAACGTTCCCTAACTTAAACTACATATACTACTAATATGTACTACATACCTGTAAATAAAGTGTATTAGTGTACATGGTACAAGAAATACTGTACGTGCATACGTACGTATGTAGTAAAATATGGAACCTTACCTTTCGAGTGAGGCGATCTCCGAAAGTGGCGACAGAGGAGGAGGAAAAATGGCAGAAAACTTGAACACTTAACTTTACGAAACGCATTAAAAAATGACAGGAAATTAACAAGAAACTTTACGAAACACATTAACAAATGGCAGAAAACGTTAACACATAACTTTACAAAAAACTTAAAATTAAATTTAATTTTTCTCATTTTTTTTTATTTTTAAATTTTTTTGTTTTTACTTTTTTATTCTTTACGTTTTTTTTTTTTTTTTTTTTTTTTTTTTTTTTTTTTTTTTTTTTTTTTTTTTTTTTAATTTTCAATTTCTTCACCACTTTCAACTTTCTGTTTTTTTGTATCACTTGGATCTACCTGTTTGCTTACTCCTACTAAAGGCCTCTTTAAAAAATAACTATCCAAGGAAGATTGCTTCTGCCTGCTTTTCATAATGTTCCTGAAACGACTCAGGCAAACATCATCGAACTGTGCAAGCATATGACCTATGTAAGCCTTTTCGGGGTGTCTCTTTTCTACAAATGATTGCACTTTATGAAAAGCAGCTAGAGCATCCTTAATTTCTGCCGTTGTCATAGAGTCGTCCTTCTCCTCCTCGCCGCAGCTAGAGAACTCTTCTTGAACGATGTTACGTTGCAGGCCTCCAACTCCTTCAGGTATTCTGTCGTAAGCTCCTCTTGGTGCTCCTTGAGAAGGTCATTGATGTCGTCCTCGTTGACAACCAGCCCCATGACTTGCTGAGTGCAATGATCTCGTCAAGATCTGGTTGCAAAACAGTTTCAGGATTGTCAGCTGTTTCTGAATCTGCATCAGCTTTGCCCACGTCGAATCCCTCGAAGTCTCGGCATCAGGCCAGAGTTTCCTCCACGAGGAATTCAAGGTTCACCTCGAAACCTCCTGCCAAGCTTGATCGATGAGTCTGTTGTATATCACGATATCGAAATGCTTCTTCCAAAATTCACACAAGGTGAGGTTTGTGGTATTGGTGATGTCAAAACATCTCTTGAAAAGATGTTTCGTATACAGCTTCATGAAGTTCGATATCACTTGCTGGTCCATGGGCTGGAGGAGAGGGGTGGTGTTAGGCGGAAGATAAAGAACCTTGATAAAAGAATACTCCGCTAGGATATCTTCCTCGAGGCCAGGAGGGTGAGCAGGGGCATTGTCCAACACCAGCAGACATTTCAGAGGGAGGCACTTCTCTTCCAAGAATTTCTTCACTGTCGGGCCAAAACACAGATTTACCCACTTGGTGAACAAAAGTCTTGTTACCCAGGATTTCGCATTAGCCCTCCACATCACTGGAAGCTTCTCCTTTAGCACTTTGTGGGCCTTGAAGGCTTGAGGAGTCTCCGAATGATACACAAGTAGGGGCTTCACCTTGCAATCCCCACTGGCGTTCGAACAAAGTGCGAGCGTAAGCCTGTCTTTCATAGGCGTATGCCCGAGTAGCTTCTTCTCTTCCTCCGTGATGTACATCCGACGGGGCATATTTTTTCCAAAAAAGGCCAGTCTCATCACAGTCGAAGACTTGCTGAGAACTTTAGCCTTCGTTGATTGTCATCTCGTCGAATGGATGCCAGTCCATTTCCAGAATTTTTCAAACCACCCACGAGAAGCCTTGAAGTCTGGGGTTGGCGTCGATGTCCCTTCTCCGTTGTCTTCGGCCTGGGCAATCAAATCGCCGAAAATAGCATTGGTCTTGTGGCAGATTGCCGTTTCGGTTATCGTATCACCAGCGATTTCTTTGTCTTTTATCCATATAAGAAGCAGCCTCTCCATCTCATTGTGCAAGTGGCTCCTCTTGCTGGACAAAATAGTCATGCCCTTGGAAGGTGTAGCTGGTTTGATGGCTTCTCTCTGCTTAAGTATGGTGCCTATCGTCGACGGATTTCGGCCATATTCCTTAGCGATCACACTCAACTGCATGCCAGCCTCATGCTTCTTGATATCTCCATCTTTGTCTCCATAGAAAGCATCCTCTTCTTTCCGTGAACTTCAGCAACTTTCTTGGGACCGATGACTATACATATGTAATTAAGTTACTGAAGTTCTCACACAACATGATAAAGTATAAAGTGAAATCACTAACACAAATTTATGTTAACAAAGAAAATCGTATATGAACGAACGAATTCCGCGTGCTTACCATAACGATGCTGCTCCCGAGTGGTCGAAGAATGCCTTTACGTAGAGCATGATGGGGTAGAGGCTGACCAATAGGAGAGCAGGATCTTACTGCGGTGACTGGCATCAGGAACCAATGGGAAAGTGGGAGGATGGTGGTGAGTCTACTCAGTTGGCGGAGCACGAGTTTTAAAATTGTTCTCAGTGGTGCGGGCGAATCTCGGGACTTTACAGCAACAACCTTTCGTAACCTAAATTATTTTCGTATGCAGAGGCAAAAAAATCTTCGTATTTGCTTTCATAACTTGAATTTTTCGTAAGTTGGGACTTTTGTATGTCGAGGTTCCACTGTATTATTTGAAAATATTAATAAATATATTTTATGTACCAAAAAATTCTCTCATCGCAGTGAGAGAGAGAGAGAGAGAGAGAGAGAGAGAGATTATGTGAACGTTAATCGGCAACACGGCAACCGGCTCCCCCTCCTGTCACATTACTTGACATATTTGACAGCTCTGGACCTCAGTTTAGCACAGGGATCTAAAAAGAAACATCCGAGGTAGAATAGGTTTTCTTTCATTCTTACATAATTTTTTAATTTATAAACTAAAATCTTACTAATTTACTATGGTACTTTCTTTAGTGAATTGATATTATGCTGTTTACATTAATATTCAAAAATTAGTAATTCATTTATTTATCATACAAAAAACATTCATCTCTGTAAGAGAGAGAGAGAGAGAAAAAAAAATGATAATTTTTATCATTTGATATCATTTAATCTTATTAAACTTACTAATGCAGTACTAATCAATATTAATATTGGGAAATTAGTTAATTAATTTTGTATTATAAAAATGATATTGTTATTTTACAATAAAGTTTTGTACATACTTACCTGGCAGATATATACTTAGCTTATGTCTCTGACGTCACGACAGAATTCAAAACTCGTGGCAAACGCGACAGGTAGGTCAGGTGATCTACCTTACCCGCCGCTGGGTGGCGGGTGTAAGAACCAATGCCCCTTTCTTGTCAGATTTTTCTCTTACAACTATCTCCTGAGGGGAGGCTGGGCGGGCCATCAATCATATATATCTGCCAGGTAAGTATGTACAAAACTTTATTGTAAAATAACAATATCATTTTTGTACATGAACTTTCCTGTCAGATATATACTTAGCTGATTGACACCCTTGGTGGAGGGTAAGAGACAGAAATAACAAAGAAAAGGTAAAACAACACCTGTTGTAGGGTAAAAATAACCTTGGTTCTTACCTGTTTAGGCTGAAGACTTCATAGGTACTGTCTATTAGTCTGCATAGCCAGAAGAGCTACAGCGAGGGCGTGACCTACAGCTGAAAAGACTCTTTGGGTCTACTAAAGGGATTTGATATCCGCTTACTTAGTAGAATCCAAGTCGGGGCAAGTCAGATCATGTCAACGGGGGCTCGCCCTCTTCTATGACAGAACCTGTCCACTACCATTGCAGGGAGCTTAAAACCAAATCCGATCACCTAACCAAACTAAAGTTATTAGTACTACGGGCCTAAAGCGAAGCACTCGTCATACGTAATCCTGACGCTTTTAAGGTAGTGGTTGGCGAATACTGAATTACATCTCCAGAATGTAGTTTTCATCAAATTCTGAAGAGACATATTCTTATTAAAGGCCAAGGAAGTGGCAATGGCTCTCACCTCGTGAGCCTTGACTTTTAGGAGCTTGAAATGTTCTTCATTACAAGATCTATGTGCTTCTTTCACTAGACTTCTAATGAAGAAAGACAGCGCATTTTTAGACAATGGTCTACTGGGGTCCTTTACAGAGCACCATAGTCTGTCCTCAATGCCCTTAAGGGTCTTCTTCTTCTGAAGGTAGTATTTTAAACTCCTAACAGGGCAAAGAGTCCTTTCGGGTTCTTCCCTTACCAGGGCAGATAATCATCGAACCTCAAAGCTCCTTGGCCAAGGATTTGAGGGGTTCTCATTCTTTGCTAAAAACAAAGGAAGGAAGGAACAAATCACGGAATCTCCTTTGAAACCTACCCTTCCTTCTAGGGCATGAAGCTCACTAACCCTTTTATTAACAGATGCCAAAGCCATGAGAAATAGAGCCTTCCTCGTAAGATCTTTGAAGGAGGCTAACTGGGGTGGCTCGAACCTCGAGGACCTTAGGAAAAGAAGAACCACATCCAGATTCCAACTTGGAACTTCGGTTGAAGCTTTCTTGGAAGTTTCAAAAGATCTTAATAGATCATGCAGATCTTTGTTATCCGAAAGATCTAAGTTCCTATGTCTGAACACTGCAGCCAGCATGCTCCGATAGCCCTTGATGGTGGAGACTGCCAAACCGCATTTTTCTCTGAGGAAAACGAGGAAGTCTGCGATCTGAGTCACAGAGGTACTGGAAGAGGAAAACTTCTGGTTTCTGCACCACCGGCGAAAGACGTCCCACTTCGACTGGTAGACTTTAAGGGTCGAAGGCCTTCTAGCTGAGGCAATAGCCTTAGCAGCCTTTGTCGAAAACCCCTTCGCTCTGACAAGACTTTTGACAGTCGAAAGCCAGTCAGATTGAGAGTGGGGAGGTTTTTGTGATACCTGTCGAAGTGGGGTTGTCTGAGCAAATCTACTCTGTGTGGAAGTGCTCTTGGAAAGTCCACCAACCATTCCAGTACCTCTGTGAACCAATCTTGGGCGTGCCAGAACGGAGCTACTAGCGTCATTCTTGTCATCTCCGAGATCGCAAATTTCTTGAGGGTTTGTCCCAGTACCTTGAAGGGGGAAAGGCGTAGACATCTAGTCCTGTCCAGTCTAGGAGAAACACATCCACTGTTACTGCCCCTGGGTCTTGAGATTGGGGAGCAGTAAAGTTCTATCCTTGCGTTCCTTGCTGTTGCAAAGAGGTCGATGTGAGGTCTGGCCCATCTTCTCCACAGGTCTTGGCATACCTCTGAGTGGAGGGTCCACTCTGAAGGCAGGAGTTGATTCTTCCTGCTCAAGAGATCGGCCCTGACGTTCCTTTCTCCCTGTACGAATCTGGTGAGGAGACTGATCTTCCTTGCTTGAGACCACAGCAGAAGGTCCCTTGCTGTTTCGTACAGGGAGAAGGAGTGCGTCTCCCCCTGTTTTTTGATGTACGCCAAGGCTGTGGCGTTGTTCGAATTGACCTGAACTATAGCATTTCGGACGTGGGGCTCGAAGGCTTTTAATGCCATCCAAACTGCCATCAACTCTTTCTTGTTGATGTGCCAGGACACCTGTTCCCCCTTCCAGGTGCATGACACTTCTCTTGTCCCGAGCGTCGCTCCCCAACCTGCTTCCGACGCGTCGGAAAACAACACATGGTTGGGGTTCGGCATGTGCAGAGACATTCCTTCTACAAATCGGAGTGGGTCCACCCACCAACGAAGGTCCCTCTTGATTCCCCTTGAGATCTTGAAGGAGAACTCCAGATCTAGGGAGAGACGCCTCCAGTTCTGGTAAAGGAAGAACTGTAGAGGCCTGAGATGCAACCTTCCTAGAGAAACGAATTGCTCCAGCGAGGAGAGTGTCCCCAGCAGACTCATCCACTCCCTCGCTGTGCATGCATCTTTCTCTAGAAAGGTCGTTAGTTTCTTGTGGCAACGAGCTATCCTCTCTGGCGACAGAAAAGCCCGAAAAGCCAGAGAAACTATCCGAATCCCCAAATAGATCCGTTCTTGACTGGGGATTAATTGAGACTTCTGGAAGTTCACCAGAAGCCCCAGATAACTTGCCAATGTAAGGGTCTTTTGTAGGTCCTCCAGACATCTTTCTTGTGATTCTGCTCTGATTAGCCAGTCGTCGAGGTAGAGTGACACCCTCACTCCCTCCAAATGTAGCCACTGCGCCACGTTTTTCATTAACCCCGTGAACACTTGGGGTGCAGTCGACAGGCCGAAGCACAAGGCCTTGAATTGGAAGATCTTTCCTCCCATCATGAATCTCAGAAACTTCCGTGAAGAAGGATGGATCGGCACATGAAAGTAAGCATCCTGAAGATCTAGTGACACCATCCAGTCCCCTGGACGAAGAGCCGCTAACACTGAGGAAGTCGTCTCCATGGCGAACTTCCTCTTTTCCACAAAGACGTTCAGGGCGCTTACATCCAAAACCAGTCTCCATCCTCCTGAGTTCTTCGGAACTAGGAACAGTCTGTTGTAAAACCCCGCAGAGCGGGGGTCTTTCACTAGTTCTATAGCCTCCTTCTCTAGCATCAGATCTACTGCTAGAGAAAGGGCTTGATTCATGATGGGGTCCTTGTACCTGGCCACCAACTCCCTTGGAGTCGTCGTCAATGGTGGCCTTGAAGAGAAGGGAATGAGGTATCCTTTGCTGACAATCGAGAGGGACCAATTGTCTGCCCCTTTGTGGGCCCAGACGTCGGCAAATTTCAGTAGTCTGGCACCCACTGATGTCTGGAGTCCTTGAGCGCTATTTCTTCCCTCTGACTGACCTAGAGAAGGTTTTACCTCTCTTAAAAGGTCTAGTTCCTCTAGCTGAAGAAACTCTGGGAGGGGGGCCTCCTTGAAAGGGCTCCTGCCTCAGTGGAGTCTCTTTCTTGGTCTTGGGTTGGAAAACAGAACGAGGTTTCCTGGCCGACTGGGCTAACATGTCCTGAGTAGCCTTGGCTGAGAGGGCACTCGAGACATCCTGTATAATTTTCTTGGGAAAGAGAAGAGGTGAGAGTTGAGCATAAAGAAGGGAGGCTCTTTGTGCATGAGAAACTGCCTTAGTCAGAAACGAACAGTATACTGACCTCTTCTTTATCACTCCAGCTCCAAAAAGTGAAGAGACTTCACTCGAGCCATCTCTCACTGCTTTATCCATGCAAGTGAGGACGCTGTTAAGATCCTCAGGAGAAAGGGAATCCGGGGTCTGAGTCTTCTTGGCCAGAACTCCTAATGACCAATCAAGGAAGTTAAAAACTTCCAGGACTCGGAACATTCCCTTCAGCAGGTGGTCAAGCTCGTTCATCCCCCACGTAGTCTTGGCAGACAGGAGGGCGGACCGACGAGCGGAATCCACCAGTGAAGAGAAGTCCGAGTCCGCAGATGAAGGGAGAGCGAGGCCCAAGGGTTCCCTCGATTCGTACGAGAAACCTAATCTGCCAGTCAGCTTAGACGGAGGGAAAGAAAATACAGTCTTCCCTTTCTCTTCCTTAGCAAGGAGCCATTCTCCAAAACCTCTTAGCGCCTTTTTCATAGAAATTGTAGGCTTCATCCTTACACAAGATGAAACCTTCGAAGTCTTCGATGTAGAGAATAAAGAGAGAGGCGAAGGAGGAGCCACAGGAGAAAGGGTATCTCCGAACTCTTGAAGTAGCAAATCTGTTAACCTCTTATACGAGGAAACTTCTGGAGCGTGCCTACTCGAAAAATCCTTCTTGTCCTGAGGAGGGCGTTTTCCAGTTTCTTGGTGCCTAACGGGGGCAAGGCGGCTCTCAGGAGCAGAGCACCTGTTTGAAGAAAAACTTCTATCAGGCTCTTGGGGCCTGTCCAAAGGAGAGCGGCTACCTGGCGAACAGCGCCTGCCATGAGAGAAGCGGCTACCAGGCTCTTGGCGCCTGACCTGAGGAGAGAGGCTCTCTGGCAACGAGCGCCTACTAGGGGAGAAGCGTCTGCCAGGTTCCCGGCGCCTGACTCGAGGAGAGCGATACTCAGGTGAAGAGCGCCTGCCAGGAGAAACGCACCTAACAGGCTCTTGGCGCCTGCCAAGCGAAGAGCGCCTGTCCGATTTAGGGCGCTTGTCAACAGGAGAGTGGGGGCGAGACGAGGAGCGGCTACGAGGCGAGTAGCGCCTACTAGGCTCTTGGTGCCTGTCTAGGGGAGCGATCCCGTCTCGAGAAGAGCGTCTGTAGGGCGAAGATCGCCTACAAGACGCCTGATCCTTGTCCGAAGGAGAAACTAAGACATCATGCCTGTCAGGCGACTGGTGCTTGGACGAAGACGGGATCTTGTCCGATGTAGAAAGCCTCATGCGAGACTCCGAACACCCAGGAGAGCGGGCCGCTTCCGTCGAATAGCGAGAGTCGGGAGAGGGGCGCCTGGACTTCTTTACAGGAAGCGAGACGTCCTTCTTACGACGAGAAGACACACAAAGAGAGCCAGCCAGAGTCGAAATCTGCGCCTGAAGACTAGCCAACACCCTTGCTGGAGAATTCACAAAATCTTGAACAGGTGACGAGGCTCGATCTCTGCTCGGAGAACGATACTCAAGGGATCTCTTCCGTTTCTTCGCTTCCACCTCAGGCTCTTCCGAAAAAACTTTAGGGCTGGAGGGAAGGGCGCAGGGAGCGTTCCAGGCTCTCTTCGAAGGGTGCGAGGCTTCTGAAGAGCTCCATCCTCGTTTAGGAGAGGGCGAAGGCGAAGACGAGAAGCACTGGCGCAAAGGCGCTACCGAGGGGACGCCTGACCGGTGGGGGTTCTCCCTAACCTTCCTGCGGCTTTCAACTTTCCTCCTCCACTGGGACTGGGAGTCTGGAAGAGGTCTAGGCCTGGAAGCATTAGGGAGCCGATCAGACGCACGCACCCTCCACTGCACTGGGATCACTGCACAAATCCCTATTAGAATCACTCTTACCTTCTAAATGTTTAATTTTCATCTCCATGCTGCGAATGGTGGCTTTCATGGAGGCCACTTCCGAAGGCGCATCTTCGGCTTCAATGCAGGGAGCAGGAGCTGAAACTGGCAAAGGAGCTACGTCTAGAATGGGATTATCTACATCCAACTCGCTAATACGAGATCTACTACTGCTCCTAGAAGAAGCTTTCCTAACTTTATCCTTCTCAAGCTTCCTCAAGTAGGAAGACAAAGACTTCCATTCATCCTCATTCAGCTTTTCACATTCAATACAAGGGTTATTAAAGGTGCATTCATTCCCTCTACACTTCATACATACTGTGTGAGGGTCTACCGCAGCTTTTGGTAGCCTCACCTTACACTCACTCATAGAACAAACTCTGAACATAGCAGTTTTCTTAGTATCAACATCAGACATCATGAATCCAAAGAAAAATCCAAAGAATAGTCAAATAACGGTCCACAAATCGCGAATGCCAGGCCAAAAGATCAGGTACTTCACCAAAAGTCCGTAGAAACAATCCAGGGCAAAAACGAGAAAAGAATCCAACTGTCAAGAGGTACCGACAACAGGTGTAGTCGACACCGACGACAGAAAAAATCAGACAAGAAAGGGGCATTGGTTCTTACACCCGCCACCCAGCGGCGGGTAAGGTAGATCACCTGACCTACCTGTCGCGTTTGCCGCGAGTTTTGAATTCTGTCGTGACGTCAGAGACGTAAGCTAAGTATATATCTGACAGGAAAGTTCATGTACAAAAATGTATTTTCTCATGAAAATAACATCAAAATACACTAATTGGTGAATATTTATCTTTGGAAAAATCCACAAATAGGCGAATTTCACGCGAATAATGCGGTAGATATGGTCCAGAGAAAAATCCATGAATAAGTGAGTCCACAAATTTCAAGAATGTGAATCCAGGGGTTGACTGTATTGGTTTTATTTTGCTCATATTTATTGACCAGCGTGGTGGTGCAGTGGTAAGGTTCTCACCTACCAGTCGAGGGGACCAGGATTAAAATCCAGCTGCTCCCTGGTGGCTTGGGAATGACACCACTGCAGTTTGAAACCTCATGAAAGTTAGAAGGAGAATAGGTACCAGCCCTTAGGCTAAGGGATTAAACAGTGAGCCTAACAACACACTGGTCACATGTCTTAAGGCATTAGGACTTGTACCCCACTGGCCATCGCCCTAAGAAACAGATCAGCTCCTGCCTATGAGCCTCACAAGGCCCAGGAGGATTTTAAACTTAAATTTATTTAATCACCCTTTCCTATAAATTGTCTCTCTGCTGGCTGATTTCATTTTGGAGCTCTCTTGGGTTTGTAGTCCATTGACACTGTCCACAAGGGATTCAAGATGAAGATTTAAAGAAAGAAGAAAGAAAGACAGAATGGAAGCAAGAGAGGAGCCACTAGAAGGGTCAGAGATGTGATAAAATTGGGGTTCACAATTTTATCACAAAATTAAACTCTGTAAATTTAACAAAATGCATGAATTAAAAGGCGGACTCGTGCCAATGAACAACTTACAAAAGGAAATCAACTTGAAAAAAATTCACAATAAGGTCCCAAATGCACACAGGGACAAGACAGGGAAGTTTAAACAAAAATGTGGAAAAAAGTCCCATGACCTCAGTCTCCAGGATCCCGTCAGCCTCTAAAATTTGATTAAAAAACTTATTTGTGCAATATTTTGCTATTCAATTCCTCCAATATCAATATTCACATGAACAACAATATTTCATATGTCCAAAATCGTATTCACCAATTAAATCTATGGAGGAATATTGATTAAATCGCATTTCCAAGGGTAACAAAGGCAATTATCCCTATGTTTACATCGGTAAATTGTTGCTTTGACTGGTTTGCAAGACGTTACTGATTATGGTCGGTTGCATAAAAATACACCAGACCTGTAATTTCTATATCATGGTAAGCACAGCGCTACTGGCAGACTTTACTTTCTTTCCTTCTTTCAACTGGAACTTGAGTGTCTGGGAGATTTTGTGTGCTTGAGAAGGCTAATTAAAAGTAATAATTACTTCTGTGAAACTACCATACATACGAAGGTCTGCTATTACAACTACTAACCTTTTTTAAGCCTGGGTCATTCAGATGGAACCTTTTCTTGAACTGTGGCAGTTCGAGTTAGCCGCAATGGAGGGGCGTGGCGTCATGAATGATACAACTGACAGATGCATACTCGCATGGTGTTCATGTATCTCTCCCAGGTTGACTGCAGGGAATGGTTACTGCAATTAATAAAAATGAATCAGTAAACAGAAATTTCATAAACTAATGAGGTGGATTTGACAGATTATTAAAAAATGAACATAAGTATGCTTTTTCTTCTACATTTAACAAATACATAGTTAATATAAACCAGTGCAAAACTATTCAGTCTTGCCAACTATGGCTCCCTTTTTCATATAAGAGCTATATCCATACATGAATGATTTAGTATATTCTCAGTATTTACAATAATACAAATACCCATAAATCTACTTGGGTAACTTTGGTTAACATAAATCTGATAATAGTTTACAAGGGAAGATTTTACTAAATACAAACAATAACATTACATTCCATTAGCTTACTGTTTTTGTGAAATCAGTGTGGATCTATATTCACCTTCACCACCTCAACAGTTGAATTGAATAACTTATAAAACAGTGCAATTCTCTGGTGTCACGATGCTTACAGAAAACATCATCCCTTAATTTTCATACATGCCTAAAATCCTTAAAACACTCAATATTTCACTTCATACAATCTTCCAGTTAAATTACATTGTATTTACTTTTACAACATGTGAAACGTTGATTACAATACTAAAAGAAGAGCAAAGATAAAGAAGACTGCCTAGTGCTATAGCTGATTCACCTATGGTAGATTATAGGGTGTACAAGACAGGAAAGTATTTGGTATTAATTGTACAACTATGTCATGATTTCCTGAAATCAATGAGATTAAACACAAAGGAATTTCAAGTAAAAGTGAAGAGAGGAGCATTTAATTCTTCATACATGTTTTTACTTATCACAGGATTTTGCATCATTCATGCGATCAAGATAAATAAAACTTGTGTTTTTCATAGAATAAATTCACCCTGAATACACTTATTTCAGATTTTAGATGCATATAATATGTGAAGAGAAAATGAAGAATGTCTTAATGTGTTGCATCCATACTTGGTGCAGTCTGTAAGACACCATGATTTTTCATGTGGCCTAAAAAATTTGTCAAGAATTTTGTTTTTGAAAAACTTATACTTCATCACAAACCCATTACATGTATACCTACGAATAGTCCTAATTGTAATTTAGGCGGGAAAGTTAAGCTGCAACTGCCCTAGAATAAGTGATGAGCATTGTAGGATTATGATAAGCTGTCCATGGCTCTTATAAAAAGAATGGGCCA